>NW_027522474.1:0-321451 GCF_052094955.1 Ictidomys tridecemlineatus | reverse complement strand
TAACAGGCCTTCAGTACCCCAGTATCCAACCTATTCTCTCTGCAACGATCCTCCTACACCCCAGTCTCCAACATCTGAACTCTGCAACAGTTTTCTGCACCACAGTCTCCAAACTCTGCTCTCTGTAACAGGCCTCCTGCACCCCATTCTACAAACTCAGTTCTAGGTAACAGGCCTTCAGTACCCCAGTATCCAACCTATTCTCTCTGCAACGATCTTTCTACACCCCAGTCTCCAACATCTGAACTCTGCAACAGTTTTCTGCACCACAGTCTCCAACCTCTGCTCTCTTGAAGATCCTTCTGCACCCAGTTTCCAACCTTTGCTCTCTGAAACTGTCCTTCTGTACCCCAGTTTCCAAAATCTGCTCTCTGTAACAATGCTTCTGCTCATCAGTCTCCAAACTCTGCTCTCTGCAACGGTCTTCTACACCTCATTCTCAAACCTCTGTTGTCTGCAATAATCCTTCTGCACCCCAGTGTGCAACCTCTGCTCCCTGTAAAAGTCCTTCTGTACCACAGTCTCCAACTTCTGCTCTCTGTAACGGTCCTTCTGTACCGCAGTCTCCAAACTCTGCTTTCTATATTGGTCCTTCTGCACCCGAGTCTCCAAAGTCTGCTCTATGTAACAGTCCTTCTGAACCTCTTCTCCAACTTCTTCTATCTGCAACAGTCTTTCTGCACCAAAGTTTCAACCTCTTTTCTCTACAGCAGTCCTTTTGCACCCAAGTGCCCAATCTCTGCTTTCTATAACAGTCCTTCTTCACCCCTGTCTTTAATCTCTGCTCTCTTTAAGATCCATCTGCAACACAGTCTCCAACCTCTGCTCTCTGTAACAGTTCTTAAGCACCTCAGTCTCCAACCTCTTCTCCCTATAACAATCCTTCTTCACGTCAGTCTCCAAACGCTGCTCTCAGCAACGGTCCTGCTGCACCTAAGTCTCCTAACTCCATTCTCTGCAACAGTTTTTCCGGACCCCAGTCTCAAACCTCTGCTCTCTGTAACAATCCTTCTGCACCTCAGTCTCCAACCTCTGCTCTCTGCAACAGTCTTTCTGCACCCCTGTCTCCAAACTCTGTTGTCTCCATCAGTCCTTCTTTACCTCAGTCTTCTGCACCCCAATCTCAAAACCCTACTCTCTGCAAAAGTCCTTCTGCACCCCAGTCTCCAACCTACTCTCTACAACAGTCCTTCTGCACCCCAGTCTCCAACATCAGATCTCTGCAACAGTCCTTCTCCACCCCAGTCTCCAATCTCTGCTCTTTTTAACAGTTCCTCTGTACTGTAATTTCCAAACTCTTGTCTCTGTAACTGTATTCTGAACCCCAGTCTCCAAACACTGCTTTTTCTATCAGTCCTTCTGCACTCAAGTCTCCAACCTCTGCTCTCTGTAACAGGCCATCTGCACCTCAGTCTCCAAATTCTGCTCTCTGCAAAGGTCCTTTGGCACCCGAATCCCCAACCTCTGCTAGCTGCAACAGTCCTTTTACACCCAAGTCTCAAACCTCTGCACTCCGCAACAGTCCTTCTGCACCTCAGTCTCCAACATCTGCTCTCTGCAATGGTCTTTTGCACCTCAGTATTCAACATCTGTCTTTGTAACAGTCCTTCTGCACCTCAGTCTCCATCCTCTGCTCTCTGTAACAGGCCTTCTGCACCCAAGTCTCTGAACTCTGCTCTCTTTAACAGTCCTTCTGCACCCCAATCTCCAACCTCTGCTCTCTGGTGCAGTCCTTCTGCACCTCAGTCTCCAAACTCTGCTCTCTGTAAGATCCTTCTGCACCCCAGTCTTAAAACTCTGCTCTCTGTAAAATCCTTCTGCACCTCAGTTTCAAAACTCTGCTCTCTGTAACATTCCTTCTCCACCCCAGTCTCCCACCTATTCTCTTTTCAACGGTCCTTCTGCACCCCAGTCTCCAACCTCTGCTTTCTATATCAGTCCTTCTGCACCACAGTCTCTAACCTGTGCTCTCTGCAAAATTTTTTCTGCACCCCAGTCTCCAACCTGTGCTCTCTTAAACAGACCTTCTGCACCCCAGTCTCCAACCTCTGCTCTTTGTAACGATCCTTCTGCAACACAGTCTCCACCTGTGCTCTCTGCAATGATCTTTCTGTACCTCACTCTTCAAACTCTGTGCTCTCAAACAGTCCTGCTGCATTTCAGTCTCCAAACTCTGCACTCGGTAAGATCCTTGTAATACCCAGTCTCCAAACTCTGATTTATGGATCAGTCCTTCTGCACCTCAGTCTTCATCCTCTGCTCTCTGTAACAGTCTTTCTGAACTGCAGTCTTCAAACTCTGCATTTTGTAACCGTCATTCTGCACCCCAGTTTTCAACCTGTTCTCTGCAATGATTCTTCTGCACCCCAGTCTCCAACGTATTCTCTCTGAAACAGTCATCCTGCACCGCAGTCTCCAAACTCTGCTCTCTGCAATAGTCCTTCTTCATCCCAGTCCCCAAACTCTGCTCTCTGCAACAGTCCTTTTACACCCCAGTCTCCAACATCTGCTCTCTGCAACAGTCCTTCTACACCTCTGTGTCTAAACTCTACTGTCTGTAACTGTCCTTCTGCACCTCAGTCTCCAACCTCTGCTCTCTGTAAGAGTCCTTCTGCACTCCAGCCTCCAACATCTCCTCACTGCAACCATCCTTCTGCAACCCAGTCTTTAACATCTGCACTCTCAACAGTCCTTCTGCAACTCAGTCTGAAAACTCTGCTCTCTTCAAGTATCCTTCTGCACCCCAGTCTCCAACCTCTGCTCTCCGTAACAGTCCTACTGCACCTCAGTCTCCAAACTCTGCTATATATAAGATCCTTCTGCAACCCAGTATCCAAACTCTGCTCTTTGTAACAGTCCACCTGCTCCCCAGTCTCCAAACTCTGCTCTATGTAACAGGCCTCCTGCACCCCATTCTACAAACTCAGTTCTATGTAACAGGCCTTCAGTACCCCAGTATCCAACCTATTCTCTCTGCAACGATCCTTCTACACCCCAGTCTCCAACATCTGAACTCTGCAACAGTTTTCTGCACCACAGTCTCCAAACTCTGCTCTCTGTAACAGGCCTCCTGCACCCCATTCTACAAACTCAGTTCTATGTAACAGGCCTTCAGTACCCCAGTATCCAACCTATTCTCTCTGCAACGATCTTTCTACACCCCAGTCTCCAACATCTGAACTCTGCAACAGTTTTCTGCACCACAGTCTCCAACCTCTGCTCTCTTGAAGATCCTTCTGCACCCAGTTTCCAACCTTTGCTCTCTGAAACTGTCCTTCTGTACCCCAGTTTCCAAAATCTGCTCTCTGTAACAATGCTTCTGCTCATCAGTCTCCAAACTCTGCTCTCTGCAACGGTCTTCTACACCTCATTCTCAAACCTCTGTTGTCTGCAATAATCCTTCTGCACCCCAGTGTGCAACCTCTGCTCCCTGTAAAAGTCCTTCTGTACCACAGTCTCCAACTTCTGCTCTCTGTAACGGTCCTTCTGTACCGCAGTCTCCAAACTCTGCTTTCTATATTGGTCCTTCTGCACCCGAGTCTCCAAAGTCTGCTCTATGTAACAGTCCTTCTGAACCTCTTCTCCAACTTCTTCTATCTGCAACAGTCTTTCTGCACCAAAGTTTCAACCTCTTTTCTCTACAGCAGTCCTTTTGCACCCAAGTGCCCAATCTCTGCTTTCTATAACAGTCCTTCTTCACCCCTGTCTTTAATCTCTGCTCTCTTTAAGATCCATCTGCAACACAGTCTCCAACCTCTGCTCTCTGTAACAGTTCTTAAGCACCTCAGTCTCCAACCTCTTCTCCCTATAACAATCCTTCTTCACGTCAGTCTCCAAACGCTGCTCTCAGCAACGGTCCTGCTGCACCTAAGTCTCCTAACTCCATTCTCTGCAACAGTTTTTCCGGACCCCAGTCTCAAACCTCTGCTCTCTGTAACAATCCTTCTGCACCTCAGTCTCCAACCTCTGCTCTCTGCAACAGTCTTTCTGCACCCCTGTCTCCAAACTCTGTTGTCTCCATCAGTCCTTCTTTACCTCAGTCTTCTGCACCCCAATCTCAAAACCCTACTCTCTGCAAAAGTCCTTCTGCACCCCAGTCTCCAACCTACTCTCTACAACAGTCCTTCTGCACCCCAGTCTCCAACATCAGATCTCTGCAACAGTCCTTCTCCACCCCAGTCTCCAATCTCTGCTCTTTTTAACAGTTCCTCTGTACTGTAATTTCCAAACTCTTGTCTCTGTAACTGTATTCTGAACCCCAGTCTCCAAACACTGCTTTTTCTATCAGTCCTTCTGCACTCAAGTCTCCAACCTCTGCTCTCTGTAACAGGCCATCTGCACCTCAGTCTCCAAATTCTGCTCTCTGCAAAGGTCCTTTGGCACCCGAATCCCCAACCTCTGCTAGCTGCAACAGTCCTTTTACACCCAAGTCTCAAACCTCTGCACTCCGCAACAGTCCTTCTGCACCTCAGTCTCCAACATCTGCTCTCTGCAATGGTCTTTTTGCACCTCAGTATTCAACATCTATCTTTGTAACAGTCCTTCTGCACCTCAGTCTCCATCCTCTGCTCTCTGTAACAGGCCTTCTGCACCCAAGTCTCTGAACTCTGCTCTCTTTAACAGTCCTTCTGCACCCCAATCTCCAACCTCTGCTCTCTGGTGCAGTCCTTCTGCACCTCAGTCTCCAAACTCTGCTCTCTGTAAGATCCTTCTGCACCCAGTCTTAAAACTCTGCTCTCTGTAAGATCCTTCTGCACCTCAGTTTCCAAACTCTGCTCTCTGTAACATTTCTTCTCCACCCCAGTCTCCCACCTATTCTCTTTTCAACGGTCCTTCTGCACCCCAGTCTCCAACCTCGGTTCTCTGCGACAGTCCGTCTGAACCCAAGTCTCCAACCTCTGTTATCTGCAACAGTCTTTCTTAACCCCATTCTCAAACCTCTGCTCTCTGCAACAGTCCTTCTGCACCACAGTGTCCACTATCTGCTCTCTGCCACAGTTCTTCTGTACACTAGTCTCCAATCTCTACTCTCTGTAACAGTCCTTATGTACTGCAGTCTCCAACCTCTGCTCTCTGTAAGGGTCCTTATGCACCCCAGTTTCCAAAGTCTTTTTTTCTGTATCAGTCCTTCCTCACCCCAGTCTCATAACTCTACTCTCTGAAACAGTCCTTCTGCACATCAGTCTCCAAACTCTGCTCTCTGCAATAGTCCTTCTTCATCCCAGTCCCCAACCTCTGCTCTCTGCATCAGTCCTTTTACACCCCAGTCTCCAACATCTGTTCTCTGCAACAGTCCTTCTACACCTCTATGTGTAAACTCTACTGTCTGTAACTTTCCTTCTGCACCTCAGTCTCCAACCTCTGCTCTCTGTAAAAGTCCTTCTGCACTCCAGCCTCCAACATCTCCTCACTGCAACCGTCCTTCTGCAACCTAGTCTTTAACGTCTGCACTCTCAACACTCCTTCTGCACCTCAGTCTGAAAACTCTGCTCTCTGCAAGTATCCTTCTGCACCCCAGTCTCCAACCTCTGCTCTCTGTAACAGTCCTACTACACCTCAGTCTCCAAACTCTGCTCTATATAAGATCCTTCTGCAACCCAGTATCCAAACTCTGCTGTCTGTAACAGTTCTTCAGCACCTCAGTCTCCGACCACTTCTCTCTGTAACAATCCTTCTTCACGTCAGTCTCCAAACGCTGCTCTCAGCAACGGTCCTTCTGCACCTCAGTCTCCAACCTCTGCTCTTTGCACCGGTCCTTCTGCACCCCTGTTTCCAAACTCTGTTGTCTCCAACAGTCCTTCTTCACCTCAGTCTTCTGCACCCCAATCTCCAAACCCTACCCTCTGCAAAAGTCCTTCTGCACCCCAGTCTCCAACCTATTCTCTACAACAGTTCTTCTGCACCCCAGTCTCCAAAATCAGATCTCTGCAACAGTCCTTCTCCACCCCAGTCTCCAATCTCTGCTCTCTGTAACAGTTCCTCTGTACTGCAATTTCCAAACTCTTCTCTCTGTAACTGTATTCTGAACCCCAGTCTCCAACACTGTTTTTTTCTATCAGTCCTTCTGCATTCAAGTCTCTAAACTCTGCTCTCTTTAACAGTCCTTATGCACCCCAGTCTCAAACCTCTGCTCTCAGTATCAGTCCTGAACCCCAGTCTCCAAACACTGCTCTCTGTAACAGTTTTTCTGCACATCAGTCTTCAACAACTGCTCTCTGCAAGAGTCCTTCTGCACCACAGTCTCCAACCTCTGCTCTCTAGAACAGTCCTTTTATACAGCAGTCTCCATAATCTACTCTCTGCAATGATCCTTTTGCACCCCAGTCTCCAACGTCTGCTCTCTGCAAAATTCCTTCTGCGCTCCAGTCTCCAAAAGTTCCTCTCTGTAAGATCCTTCTGCACCCAGGTTTCCAAACGCTGTTCTCTGTAACATTCCTTCTGCACCCCAGTCGCCAACCTTTTCTCTACAACATTTCTTCTGTACCGCAGTCTTTAACCTCTGTTCTCCTTAAGAGTCCTTCTGAACCCCAGTCTCCAACCTCTGCTTTCTGTATCAGTCTTCCTTCACCACAGTCTCCCAATCTCTTCTCTCTGTAACAGTCCTTCTGCACCTCACTCTGCGAACTCTGCTCTCTGCAGCAGTTCTTCTGCAACCCAGTCTTAAACCTCTTCTCTCTGCAACAGTGCTTCCTCACCCCAGTCTCCAAAATATGCTCTCTGTAACAGTCCTTTTCCATCACAGTCTCAAACCTCTGCTCTCTGTAACAGTACTTCTGTACTGCAGTCTCCAACCTCTGCTCTCTGTAATGGTCATTCTGCACCCCAGTCTCCATACTCTCCTTTCTGTATCAGTCCTTCTGCACCCCGGTCTTGAACCTCTGCTCTCTGTAACAGTCGTTCTGCACCTCAGACACCAACCTCTTCTCTCTGCAGCAGTACTTCTGCCCCCCAATCTCCAACCTCTGTTCTCTACAACACTTATTCTGAACCCCAGTCTCCAACCTCTGCTCTCTGTAACAGTCCTTCTGTACTGCAGTCTGAAAACTCTGCTCTCTGCAACAATCCTTCTGCACCCAGTCTTCAAACTCTACTCTCTGTAACAGTCCTTCTGTACATCAGTCTCCAACCTCTGCTTTCTGTAAGACCCTTTTAAACAGTCCACAAACTCTGCTCACTGAAACACATTCTGCACCCCAGTCTCCAATCTCTGCTCTCTATAACAGGCCTTCTGCACAACAGTCTCAAAGCACTGCTCTCTGTAAGAGAATTCTTTACCCAGTCTCCAACAGCTACTCTCTGCTATGATGATTGTGCACCCCAGTCTCCATACTCTGCTCTCTGGAACAGTCCTTCTGCACCCCAGTCTCCAACCTCTTTCTCTGCAACAGTCATTCTGCATCCCAGTGTCTAACCTCTGCTCTCTATAGCAGTCCTTTCTTTACCGGGTCTCCAACCTCTGCTATCTTTATCCGTCCTTCTGCACCCCAGTCTCCAACATCTGCTTTCTCTATAAGTCCTTCTGCACCCCAGTCTCCAATATCTGCTCTCTTTAACAGTCTTTCTGCACCTCACTCTCCAACCTCTGCTTTCTGCTAAAGTCCTCCTGCATCCCAGTCTCAAACCTCTGCTCTCTGCAACATGCCTTCTGCACCCCAGTCTCCTACCTGTGCTCTCTGTAAAAGTTCTTCTGCACCCCAATCTAAAAACCTCTCGTTTCTCTAAATTTGCACCCCAGTCTCTAACCTAACAATCCTTCGTCATCCCAGTCTCAAACATCTGCACTCTGTAACACTCCTTCTGCACCCCAGTCTCCAACCTCTGCACTCTGTAACAATATTTCTGCTCCTCAGTCTCCACCCTCTGCTCTCTGCAACGGTCCTTCTGCACCTCAGTCTCCACCCTCTACTCTCTGTAACAGTGCTTCTGCACCTAAGTCTCCATTCTCTGCTCTCTGTAAGATCTTTCTGCAACCCAGTCTCCAAACTCTACTCTCTATAACAGTCCTTCATCACCCCAGTCTCCAAATTCTGCTCTCTTTCACAGGCCTTTTGCACTCCAGTCTCCAACCTCTGCTCTCTGTATCAGACCATCTGCCCCCCAGTCTCTAACGTCTGCTCTCTGCAACGATCCTTCTGCATCCCAGTCTCCAACCTCTGCTCGCTGCAACAGTCCGTGTGCAACCCAGTCTACAACATCTGCTCTCTGCAACAGTTTTTCTGTACCTCAGTAGAAAAACTCTGCTGTCTGCAGCGATTTATCTGCACCCAAGTCTCCAACCTCTGCTCTCTGTAACAGTCTTTTTGCCCCTAGTCTCCGAACTCTGCTTTCAGCAGCAGTCCTTCTGCACCCCAGTCTCCAACATCTGCTGCCTGCAACATTTCTTCTGCTCAACAGTATCAAACCTGTGCTCTCTGTAAAAGTTTGTCTGCACCCCAGTCTCCAACCTCTGCTCTTTGTAATGATCCTTCTGCACCTCAGTCTCGAACCTCCTCTCTCTGTATAAGTCCTTCTGCACCTCAGTCTCCAAAAGCTTTTCTCTGTAAGATCCTTCTGAAACCCAGTCTCTAACGTCTGCTCTCTGTAACAGTCCTTCTGCACCCCAGTCTTTCACCTCTGCTCTCTGTAACGGTCCTTCTGCACCCCAGTCTCCAACATCTGCTTTCTCTATCAGTCTTTCTGCATGTCAGTCTCCAACCTCTGCTTTCTGCAACAGTCCTTCTGCACCCAAGTCTCCAACCTCTGCTCTCTGCAACATTCCTTCTGCACCCCAGGCTCCAAACTCTGCTCTCTGTAATGATCCTTCTGCAAACCAGTCTCGAAACTCTGCTCTCTTCAACAGTCCTTCTACACCCAAGTCTCCATACTCTGCTCGCCCAAACGGTTCTTCTGCACCAAGATTTCCAACGTCTGCTCTCTTCAACAGTCCTTCTACACCTCAGTCTTCAACATCTGCTCTCTGCAACAGTCCTTCTATACCCCAGTCTCCATACTCTGTTCGACCCAACGATCCTTCTGGACCCCAGTCTCCAAACTCTGTTCTCTACATCAGTTCTTCTGCACGCCAGTCTCCAACCTTTGCTCTCTATAACAGTCCTTCTGTACCACAGTCTCCAAACTCTGTTCTCCGTAAGGGTCCTTATGCACCTCAGTATCCAACCTCTGCTTTCTGTATCAGTCGTTTTGCACCACAGTCTTCAAACTATGCCCTCTGTAAGAGTCCTTCTGAAACTCAGTCTGCAACCTTTGCTCTCTGTAACAGTACTTCTACACCCCAGTCTCCATCCTCTGCTCTCTGCAACAGTCCTTCTGCAACCCTGTCTTAAACCTCTGTTTTGCAACAGTCCTTCCGCTCCCCAGTATCAAATCTCTGCTCTCTGTAAAAGTACTTTTGTACCCCAGTCTCCAATCTCTTCTCTTTGTAACGGTCCTTCTGCACCCCAGTCTCCACGCTCTGCTTTCTGTATCAGTCCTGCACCACAGACTCCAACCTCTGCTCTCTGTAACAGTGCTTCTGCACCTCAGTCTCTATCCTTTTCTCTCTTCAACAATCCCTCTGCACCCCAGTCTCCAGCCTCTGCTCTCTGTAAGATTCTTCTGCACCCTAGTCTCCAACCTCTGCTATCTTGAAAGGTCCTTCGGCACCTCAGTCACCAACCTCTGTTCCCTGCAACAGTCCTTCTGCACCCTAGTCTCCAAACTCTTCTCTCTGTAACAGTTCTTCTGCACCGCAGTCTCCAGCCTCTGCTCTCTATAATGGTCCTTCAGCACCCCATTATAAAACTCTGCTTTCTGTATCAGTCCTTCTGCACCTCAGTCTCCAACCGCTGCTCTCTTTAACAGTCCTTCTGAACCTCAGTCTTCAACCTATGCTATCTGCAATTGTCCTCCTGCACCTCAGTCTTCAAACTCAACACTCTGTTACAGTCCTTCTGCATCTCAGTCTCCAAACTCTACTCTCTTTAAGATCCTTTTGCAAACCAGTCTTCAGTCTCTGCTCTCTGTAATAGTCCTTCTGCACCTTTTCTCCAAACTCTGCTCTTTTTAACAGGCTTTCTGCACCCAGTCTCCAACATCTACTCTCTGGAACAGTCCATCTGCATAAATTCTCCAACCTCTGCTCTCTGCAACAGTCATTATGCACCCCAGTCTCCAACATCTGCTCTCTACATTAGTCCTTCTGCACCTCAGTCTGAATACTCTGCTCTCTGCCACGATCCTTCTGCACCCCAGTCTCCAATTTCTGTTCTCTGCAACAGTCCTTCTGAACCCCAGTCTCCAAACTCTGCTCTCTGTAACAGTCTTTCTGTACCGCAGTCTCCATCCTCTCCTCTCTGTAATGGTCCTTCTGCACCCCAGTCTCCAAACCCTGCTTACTGTATCAGTCTTTCTGCACCAGAGTCTCCAACCTCTGCTCTCTGTAACAGTCCTTCTGCACCTAAGTCTCCAACCTCTGCTCTATTCAACAGTGTTTCTGCAACCCAGTTTCCAACATCTGCTGTCTGCAACAATCATTCTGCACCCCAGTCTTCAACATCTGTTTTCTGTATCAATCCTGCTCCACAGTCTCCAAAATCTGCTCCCTGTAACAGTCATTCTGCACCTCAGTCTCCAACCTCTGCTCTCTGCAACAGGACTTCTGCACCCCAGTCTTCAACCTCTGCTCTCTGCAGTAATCCTTCTGCACCCCAGTCTCCAACGTCTGCTCTCTGCCACAGTCCTTCTGCATTCCAGACTCCAACCTCTTCTCACTGCAAAGATCCTTCGGCACCCCAGTCTCAAAAATCTTCTCGCTGCAAAAGTCCTTGTGAACCTCAGTCTCCAACATCTTCTCTCTGCCACAGTTCTTCTGTACCTCAGTCTGAAAACTCTGCTTTCTGCAACAATCCTTCTGCACCCAGTCTTCAAACTCTACTCTCTGTAACAGTCCTTCTGTACATCAGTCTCCAACCTCTGCTTTATGTTAGACCCTTTTAAACTTAGTCCACAAATTCTGCTCTCTGAAACACATTCTGCACCCCAGTCTCCAATTTTTGCTCTCTATAACAGGCTTTCTGCACCCCAGTCTCAAACCACTGCTCTCTGTGAGAGGAATTTTTCACCCCAGTCTCCAACAGCTACTCTCTGCAATGATGCTTGTGCACCCAAGTCTCCAACCTCTGCTCTCTGCAACAGTCCTTCTGCACCCCAGTCTCCAACCTCTGTTCTCTGCAACAGTCATTCTGCATCCAAGTGTCCAATCTCTGCTCTCTATAGCAGTCCTTCTGTACCGAATCTCCAATCTCTGCTCTTTTTATCCGTCCTTCTGCATCCCAATCTTTAACATCTGCTTTCTTATAAGTCCTTCTGCACCCCAGTCTCCAATATCTGTTCTCTTTAACAGTCTTTCTGCACCTCACTCTCCAACCTCTGCTTTCTGCAAAAGTCCTCCTGCATCCCAGTCTCCATCCTCTGCTCTCTGCAACATTCCTTCTGCACCCCAGTCTTCTACCTGTGCTCTCTGTAAAAGTCCTTCTGCACCCCAATCTAAAAACGTCTGCTTTCAGTAACGATGCTTTTGCACCCCAGTCTCTAACCTCTGCTCTCTGCAATGATCTTACTGCACCTCAGTCTCCAAATTCTGCTGTCTGAAACGATCCTTCATCATCCCAGTCTGAAACATCTGCACTCTGTAACAGTCCTTCTAAACCTCAGTCTCCAACCTCTGCTCTCTGCAACAGTCTTTTTGCACCCCAATCTCCAACATGTGCTCTCGTCAACTGTTTTTCTATACCCCAGTCTCCAACCTCTTCTCTGCTCTCTTAAACAGTCCTACTGCACCCCACTCTCTAACCTCTGCTCTTTGTAGCAGTCCTTCTGAACCTCAGTCTCCAAACTCTGCTCTCTGAAAGAAACTTCTACAACCCAGTCTTCAACCTCTGCTCTCTGCAACAGTCCTTCTGCACCCCAGTCTCCAACCTCTGCTCTCTGCAATAATCCTTCTGCTCCCCAGACTCCAAACTCTGCTCTCTGTAACAGTCCTTCTGTACTGCAGTCTCCAAACTCTGCTCTCTGTAAAGGTCCTTTTGCACGCCAGTTTCCAAACTCTGCTTTTTTTCTCTGTCCTTCTGCACCTCAGTCTCAAACCTCTGCTCTCTCCAAAGTCCTTCTGCACCCCATTCTACAACTTCTGTTCTCTGAAACAGTCCTTCTGAACAGCAGTATCCAACATCTGCTCTCTGAAAAAGTCCTTGTGTACCCTAGTCTCCAACCTCTGCTCACTGGAACAGTCCTTCTGTACTGCAGTCTCCAACTTCTGCTCTCTGCAAAGAACCTTCTGCACCCCAGTCTCCAACATCTGCTCTCTACAAAAGTCCTTCTGCACTTCAGTCTGAAAATTTTGCTGTCTGCACCAATCCTTCTGCACCCAAGACTTCAACATCTGCTCTCTGTAACAGTCGTTCTGCACCTCAGTCTCCAAACTCTGCTCTATATAAGATCCTTCTGCAACACAGTCTCCAAAATTTGGTCCCTGTAACAGTCCTTCTGCACCTCAGTCTCCAACCTCTGCTCTCTGTAACACTCGATCTACACCTCAGTCTGAAACCTCTTCTCTCTGCAGGATCCTTCTAAACCCCAGTCTCCAACCACTGCTCTCTGTAACAGTCCTCCTTCACCTCAGTCTCCAAACTCTGCTCTCTGTAAGATCCTTTTGCCACCCAGTCTCCTAACTCTGCTCTCTATAACAGTCCTTCTGCACATCAGTCTTTTACCTCTTCTCTCTTTAACAGGCCTTCTGCACCCCAGTCTCCAAACTCTGCTCTATGTAACAGGCCTTCTGCACCCCAGTCTCCAAACTCTTCTCTCTGCAACGATCATTCTACACCTCAGTCTCCAACATCTGGTCCCTGTAAGATCCTTCTGCAACCCAGTCTCCCAACTCTGCTCTCTCTAACAGTCCTTCTGCACACCTTCTCGCAACTCTCCTCTCTGTAACAGGCCTGTTGCACCCCAGTCTCCAAAGTCTGTTCTCTATCAGAAGTCTTCTACACCTTAGTCTCCATCCTCTGCTCTCTGCAACAGTCTTTCTGCACCCCAGTCTTCAACCTCTGGTCTCTGCAACAGTCCTTCTGCACCTCAGTCTTGAAACGCTGTTCTCTGCTATGATCCTTTTGTACCTCAGTCTCCAACTTCTACTCTCTGTAACAGTTTTTCTGCACCTGGGTCCCCAACATCTGCTCTCTTTTAGATCCTTCTTCAACCCAGTCTCCAACCTCTGTGATCTGTAACAGTCATTCTAGAGCCTTTCTCCACACTCTGCTCTCCGTTACAGGCCTTCTGAACCCCAGTCTCCAACCTCTGCTCTCTGTAACAGTCTTTTTGCACCCCAGTCTCCAACCTCTGCTCTCTGCAACGATCCTTCTGCACCCCAGTCTCCAACGTATCCTCTCCACAACAGTCCTTCTTCACCTCAGTCACCAAATTCTGCTCACTCCAACAGTTCTTCTACACCCCAGTCTTCAACCTTTGCTCTGTGTAACAGTCCTTCAGCACCCCAGTCTCCAACCTCTGCTCTCTGTAACAATCTTTCTGCACCCGAGTCTCCAACCTCTACTCTCCGTAACCGTCATTCTGCACCATATTCTCCAACCTCTGCTCTCTGTTATAGTCTTTCTATACCGCAGTCTCCAACCTCTGGTCTTTGTAAGGGTCCCTCTACCACAATTTCCAACCTCTGCTTTCTGTAACAGTCCTTCTGCACCTCAGTCACCAAACTCTGCTCTATGTAACAGTCCTGATGCCCCTCAGTCTCCAACCTCTTTCTATGTTACAGTCCTTCTGCACCTTAGTCTGAAACCTCTGCTCTCTGCACGATCCTTCTGCACCCCAGTCTCCAATCAATGCTCTCTGTAATATTCATCCTGCCCCACAGTCACCAAACACTGCTCTCTGTAAGATCCTTCTGCAACCCAGCCTCAAAACTCTGCTCACTATAACAGTCCTTCTGCAACCCAGTCTCCAACCTCTGCTCTCTGTTTCAGGCCTTATGCACCCCAGTCTCCAAACTCTGCTCTCTTAAACAGTCCTTCTGCACGCCAGTCTGCAACTTCTGCTCTCTGTAACTGTCCTTCTGCACCCCAGTTTCACACCTCTGCTTTCTGTATCATAATTCTTCACCCGAGTCTTCAACGACTGCTCTGTGTAACAGTCCTTCTGCATCTCAGTCCTCAACCTCTGCTCTCTGCATAAGTCTTTCTGCACCCCAGTCTCCAACCTCTGCTTTCTGCAACATTCCTTTTGCACCCCAGTCCAACCTGTGTTCTCTGTAAAAGTCCTTCTGCACCGCAGTCTCCCAACTCTTCTCTCTGTAACGATCCTTCTGCAGCCCAGTCTCCACCTCTGCTGTCTGCAATGAACCTTCTGCACCCCAGTCTCCAACCTCTACTCTCTGTAACTATTTTTCTTCACCTCCGTCTCCAACCTCTGCTCTCTGCAACTGTCGTTCTGCACCACTGTCTCCAACCTCGGCTCTCTGCAATGATCCTTATGCACCCCAGTCTCCAACATCTGCTCTCTGTAACGGTCCTATTGCACCACAGTCTCAAACCTCTGCTTTCTGTGTAAGTCCTTCTGAACCAGAGTTTCCAACCTCTGCTCTCTGTAACAGTCCTTCTGCACCTCTTTCTCCAACCTCTGAACTCTGCAACCTTACTTGTGCACCACATTTTCTAACCTCTGCTCTCTGTGTCAGTCCTTCTGCACTCCATTCTCTAACCTCTGGTCTCTGCAACAGTACTTCTGTAACACAGTCTCCAATCTCTGCTCTCTGTAACGGTCCTTCTGCACCCCAGTCTCAAACTCTTCTTTCTGTATCAATAATTCTGCACCCCAGTTTCCAACCTTTGCTCTCTGTAACATTCTTTCTGCACCCCTGTCTCCATCCTCTGCTCTCTGCAACGATCCTTATGCACCCCAGTCTCCAACATCTGCTCTCTGTAACGGTTTTTTTGCACCACAGTCTCAAACCTGTGCTTTCTGTGTAAGTCCTTCTGAACCAGAGTTTCCAACCTCTGCTCTCTGTAACAGTCCTTCTGCACCTCTTTCTCCAACCTCTGAACTCTGCAACCTTACTTGTGCACCCCATTCTCTAACCTCTGCTCTCTGTGTCAGTCCTTCTGCACTCCATTCTCTAACCTCTGGTCTCTGCAACAGTACTTCTGTAACACAGTCTCCAATCTCTGCTCTCTGTAGTGGTCCTTCTGCACCCCAGTCTCAACCTCTGCTTTCTGTATCAATAATTCTGCACCCCAGTCTCCAACCTTTGCTCTCTGTAACATTCTTTCTGCACCTCAGTCTCCAACGTCTAGTCTCTGCGACAGTTCTTCTGAACCCCAGTCTCCAAACTCTGCTTTCTTCAACAATTCTTCTGAACCCTAGTCTCCAACATCTGCACTCTGAAAAAATTCGTCTATAAACCATTCTCCAATCTCTGCTCTCTGTAACAGTCCTCCTGTATTGCAGTCTCCGAACTCTGCTCTCTGCAACGGTCCTTCTGCACCCTAGTCTCCAACCTCTGCTTTCTGTATAAGTCCTTCTGAACCCCAGTCTCCAACCTCTGCTCTATGTAACAGTCCTTCTGCACCTCAGTCTAAAAATTCTGCTCTCTGCAACAGTCCTTCTGCACCCCAGTCTCCAACCTCTGTGATTTCCAACAGTCACTGTGCACCTCAGTCTGAAAACTCGGTTCTCTGCAACGATCATTCTGCACCCCAGTCTCCATACTCTGCTCTCTGTAACAGTCCTGTTCCACCTCAGTCTCCAACCTCTACTCTCTGTAAGATCCTTCTGCAACCCTGTCTCCAAACTCTGCTCTTTGTAACAGTCCTTCTGGACACAAGTCTCAAACCTCTGCTCTGTGCAACAGTTCGTCTGAACCGCAGTCTCCAACATCTGCTCTATGAAAGATCCTTCTGCATCCCAGTCTCCAAACTCCGATCTCCGTAACAGTCCTTCTTCACCCGAGTCTCCAACCTTTGCTCTCTGTAACAATCCTTCTGCACCTCAGTCTCCAACATCTGCTCTCTGTAACGGTTATTCTGAACCCCGTTCTCAAACCTCTGTTGTCTACTAGAGTACTTCAGCATGTCAGTCTCCAACCTCTGCTCCCTTAAAAAATCCTACTGCACCCCAGTCTCCAATCATTGCTCTCAGTAACATTTCTTCTGCACCTCAGTCTCCAAACTCTTCTCTATGTAAGTTCCTTCTGCCACCCAGTCTCCAAACTCTGCTCTCTGTAACAGTCCTTCTGCACCCCAGTCTCCAACCTCTGCTCTGTGCACCACTTCGTCTACACCCCACTCTCCAGGCTCTACTCTCTGTAAGATCCTTCTGCACACCAATCTCCAAACTCTGATCTCTGTAACAGTCCTTCTTCACCCCAGGCTCCAACCTCTGCTCCAAGCAACAATCACTCTGCACCCCAGTCTCCAACTTCTGCTCTCTGCAACAGTTCTTCTTCACCCCAGTCTTTAACGTCTACTCATTGAAACAGTCCTCCTGCATCCCACTCTCAAACCTCTGCTCTCTGCAACAGTCCTTCTGTACCCTGTTCTCCACCCTCTGCTCTCTGTAACAGTTGTTCTGTACTGCAGTCTCCAACTTCTGCTCTTTGTTAGGTTCATTCTAGACCCAATCTCCAAACTCTGCTTTCTGTATCAGTCCTTCTGCACCCCAGTCTCCAAACTGTGCTCTCTGTAACAGTCCTTCTACACTCCAGTCTTCAACCTCTTCTTTGTAACAGTCCTTCTGTACCCAGTTTCCAATCGCTGCTCTCTGCTACGATCCTTCTGCAACCCAGTCTCCAAACTCTGCTCTCTGTAACAGCCCTTCTGCATGCAGTCTCCAACCTCTGCTCTCTTTAACAGGCCTTCTGAAACCCAGTCTCCTAACTCTGCTCTCTGTATCAGTCCTTCTGCACCCCAGTCTTCAAACTCTGCTCTATGTAACAGTCTTTCTGCATCTTAGTCTCCTACCTCTGCTCTCTGAAACAGTTCTTCTGCACACCAGTTTTTAATATCTGCACTCTGAAACAGTTCTTCTCTACTCCAGTCTCCAACCTCTGCTCTCTGTAACAGTCCTCCTGTATTGCAGTCTCCAAATTCTGCTCTCTGTAATGGTCCTTCTGCACCTCAGTCTCCAACCTCTGCTTTCTGTATCAGTCATTCTGCACCCCAGTCTCCAACCTCTACTATCTGAAACAGTCTTTCTGCACTTCAGTCTCCAAATTCTATTCTCTGCAAAAGTTTTTCTGCACCCAAGTCTCTAACACCTTCTCGCTGCAACAGTCCTTCTTCACCCCAGTTTCCAACCTCTGCTATCAGCAACAGCTTTTCTGCACCCCAGTCTCCAATCTCTGCTCTCTGTAACAGTCCTTTTGAACCAAAGTCTCCAACCTTTGCTATTTGCAACAGTCTTTCTACAGCCCAGTCTTCAAACTCTGCTCTGTTTAACAGTCCTTCTGCACCCCAGTCTCCAACCTCTTCTCTCTGTAACAGTCCTTCTGCACCATATTCTCGAACCTCTGCTCTCTGTTACAGTCTTTGTATACCGCAGTCTTTATCCTCTGCTCTCTGTAACGGCCCCTCTGCACCCCAATTACCAACCTCTGATTTCTGTAACAGTCCTCCTGCACCTCAGTCACCAAACTCTGCTCTCTGTAACTGTCCTTCTGCACTTCAGTCTCCAACGTCTGCTCTCTGTAACAGTATTTTTGCACCTCTGTCTGAAACCTCTGCTCTCTGCATGATCCTTCTGTACCCCAGTCTTCAACCACTGCTCTCTGTAACAGTCGTCCTGCACCTCAGTCCAAAACCCCTGCTCTCTAAAATCCTTCTGAAACCCAGCCTCAAAACTCTGCTCTCTATACCAGTCTTTCTGCAACCCAGTCTCCAACCTCTGCTCTCTGTAGCAGGCCTTCTGCACCCCAGTCTCCAAACTCTGCTCTCTGAAACAGTCCTTGTGCATGCCAGTCTCCAACCTCTGCTCTCTGTAATGGTCCTTCTGCACCCCAGTATCTCAACTCAGCTTTCTGTATCATAATTCTTCATCCCAGTCTCCAAAGTCTTCTCTGTGTAACAGTCCTTCTGCATCTCAGTCTCCAACCTCTGCTCTCTGCAACAGTCGTTCTGCACCCCAGGATCCAACATTTGCTCTCTGCAACATTTCTTCTACACACAGGTCTCCAAACTGTGCTCTCTGTAACTGTCCTTCTGCACCTCAGTCTGAAAACGCTGCTCTCTGCAACAATTCGTCTGCACCCCAGTCTGTAACCTCCGCTATTGTAACACTTTTTCTGCACCTCTGTCTCCAAAGGGCTCTCTTTAATATCCTTCTGCAACCCTGTCTCCAAACTGTGGTATCTGTAACACTCCTTCTAAAACCCAGTCTCCAACCTCTGCTCTCTGCAACAGTCCTACTGCAACCCAGTCTCCAACCTCTACTCTCTGTAAGATCCTTCTGAACTACAATCTCCAATCTGTGCTCTCTGTAACAGTCCTTTTGTACCCCAGTCTTCAAACTCTGCTCTCTGCTACAGTCCTTCTGCACCCAGGTCTCCAACCTCTACGCTCTGTAATATCCATCTGCACTGCAGTCTCCAAACTCTGCTCTCTGTAACAGTCCTTCTGCACCCCAGTATCCAACCTCTGCTCTGTGCAACAGTCCTACTGCAACCCAGTCTGCAACCTCTACTCTCTGTATGATTCTTCAGCACAGCAGTCTCCAACAGTCTGAAACATTCGTTCTGCACCCCGGTATCCAACCTGTGCTCTCTGTAAAAGTCCATCGGTACTGCAGTCTCCAAACTCTACTGTCTGTAATCGTCCTTCTGCAGTCCAGTCTCCAACCTCTTCTTTATTTATAAGTCCTTCTGCACCCTGGTCTCCAACCTCTGCTCTCTGTATCAGTCTTTCTGCACCTATATCTCCAACCTCTACTCTCTACAACAGTACTTCTGCACCCCTGTCTCCAACCTCTGCTCTCTGCAACATTTCTTCTACACTCAGAACTCCAAACTGTGCTATCTGTAACTGTCATTCTGCACCCCAGTCTACAACCTCTGCTCGCTGTAACGAACCTTCTTCCACTGAGTCTCCAAACTCTGCTCTCTGAAACGATCCTTCTGCACCTCAGTTTCCAACCTCTGCTCTCTGCAGCGATCGTTCTGCACCCCAGTCTTCAACCTGTGGTCTCAGTAACTGTCCTTCTGACCCCAGTATCCAACCTCTGCTCTCAGTAAAGATCCTTCTACACCCCATTCTCCAACCTCTGCTCTCTGCAATAATCCTTCTGCACCTCAGTTTCCAACCTCTGCTCTCTGCAACGATCCTTCAGTACCCCAGTCCCCAACATCTACTCTCTGTAACAGTCCTTCTGCACCTCAGTCTCCAACCTCTGCTCTCTATAACAGTGCTTCTGTACCTCAGTCACCAACGTCTGCTCTCTGTAACAGGCCTTATGCAACCCAGTCTCCAAACTCTGCTCTCTGTAACAGTTCTTCTGCACCCCAGTCTCGAACCTATGCTCTCTGTAGCAGTCCTTCTGCACCCGAGTCTCCAAACTCTGCTCTCTGTAACAATCCTTCTGCACCCCAGTCTCCAACCTCTGCTCTCTGTGCAGTTCTTCTGCACCACAATCTCCAAACTCTGCTCTCTGTAACGGAACTTCTGCAACCCAGTCTCAAACATCTTCTCTCTGCAACGATCCTTCTTCTACCCATTCTCCGAACTCTGCTCTCTGTAACAGTCCTTTTGTATCACAGTCTCCAACATCTTTTGTTTGTAATGATCCTTCTGCTCACCAATTGCCAACGTCTGGTTTCTATAACAGTCGTTCTACATCTCAGACTCTAAACTCTGCTCTCTGTAGGATTCCTTCTGTGCCTCATTTGAATCCTCTACTCGCTGCAAAGATCCTTCTGCACCCTAGTCTTCAAACTGTGCTATCTGTAACAGTCCTTCTGCACCCCAGTCTCCAACCTCTGCTCTCTGTAACAGGCCTTCTGCACCCCAGTCTGCTTATTCTGTTCCCTGTAACAGGCCTTCTGCACCCCTGTCTCCCACCTCTTCTCTCTGCAACGATCCTTCTGCACCTCAGTCTCCAACCTCTGCTCTCTGCAACAGTCCTTTTGCACTCCAGTCTCCAATTTGTGCTCTCTGTAAGATCCTTCTGCATCCCAGTCTCCAATATCTGCTCTCTGTATCAGTCCTTCTGCACCCCAGTATCCAACGTCTGCTCTCTGCAAAAGTTCTTCTGCACCTCAGTTTCCAAACATTGCTCTCTGTAATGGTCCTTCTGCACCCCAGTCTCAAACATCTGCTCACTGCAACGATCCGTCTTCTCAAAAGGCTCCAACCTCTGCTCTCTGCAATTGTCTTTCTGCACCCCAGTCTCCAAACTCTGCTCTCTGTAACAATTCTTCTGTACCGCAGTCTCCAAACTCTTCTCTCTGTAACGGTCCTTCTGAACCCCAATTGCCAACCTCTGCTTTCTGTAACAGTCCTTCTGCAAATCAGACTCCAACCTCTGCTCTCTGTAACAGTCCTTCTAAGTCTCAGTCTGAAACTCTGCTCTCTGTAATGGTCCTTCTGCACCCCAGTCTCCAACCTCTGCTCTCTGTAACAGTCCTTCTTAAACCCAGTCTACAAACTCTGCTCTGTAACAGGACTTCTGCACCCCAGTCTCCAAACCCTTCTCTATGCAACGATCTTTCTGCATCTCAATTCTCCAACCTCTGTTCTCTGCAACAGTCCTTCTGCACCCCAGGCTTCAAACTCTGCTCTCTGTAATAGTCCTTCTGTACCACAGTCTCCAACCTCTTCTCTCTCTAACGGTCATTCTGCACCCCAGTTTAAATGCTTCTATGTTTATCAGTTATTCTGAACCCCAGTCTGCAACCAGTGCTCTCTGTATAAGTTCTTCTGCACCTCAGTCTCCAACGTCTGCTTTCTGTAATAGTCCTTCTATACCCCAGTCTCCAACCTCTGTGCTCTGCAATGATCCTTCTGCACCACAGTCTCCAATGGCTGTTCTCTGCAACAGTCTTTCTGACCCCAGTCTCCAGCCTCTGCTCTCTTTAAGATTCTTCTGCAAACCAGTTTCCAAACTCTGCTCTTTGTGACATTCCTTCTTAACCCCAGTCTTCAGCCTCTGCTCTTTGTAACAGTACTTCTGTACCACAGTCTCCAGTCTCTGCTCACTGCAACATTTCCTCTGCACACCACTCTTCAAACTGTACTCTCTGTAACTGTCTTTCTTACCCCAGTCTACAAACTCTGCTCTCTGTAACGATCCTTCTGCACCTCAGTCTCCAACCTCTGCTCTCTGCAACGATCCTTCTGCACCCCATTTACCAAACTCTGCTCTCTTTAACAGTCCTTCTACACCTCTGTCTCAAACCTGTCCTCTCTGTACCAATCCTTCTTCACCTCAGTCTCCAACCTCTGCTCTCTTTAACAGTCCTTCTGCACCTCAGTCTTCAACCGATGCTCTCTGAAACAGGCTTTCTGCACCCCAGTCTCCAACCTTTGTTCTCTGTAACAGTTCTTCTGCACCACAATCTCGAACATCTGCTTTCTGTAACAGTCCTTCTGCAACCCAGTCTCCAACCTCTTCTCTCTGCAACGATCCTTCTGCACCTCAGTCTCCAACCTCTGCTCTCTGCAACGATCCTTCTGCACCTCAGTCTCAAACCTCTACTCTCTGTAACAGTTCTTCTGCACCTCATTCTCCAACCTCTTCTCTCTGTAAAAACTTTCTCCAACTTAGTCTACAAACTCTGCTCTTCGTAACAGCCCTTCTGCACACCAGTATCCAAACTCTGCTCTCTGCAATGATCCTTCTTCATACCACTCTCCAACCTCTGCTCTCAGAAACAGTACTTCTGAACCCCAGTTTCCAACATTTGCTCTCTGCAACAGTCCTTCTGCAACTCAGTCTGAAAACTCTGCTCTCTGCAACGATCATTCTGCACCTCAGTCTCCTGCCTCTGCTCTCTGTAAGACCCTTCTGCATCCCAGTCTCCAAACTCTGCTCTCTGTAACAGTCCTTCTGGACAACAGTTTCCAACCTCGGCTCTCTGTAAGAGGAATTCTGCAACGCAGTCTCAAAACTCTGGTCTCTGTAACAGGCCTTCTGAAACCCAGTCTCAAACTCCTCTTCTCTGCAATGATTCTTCTCCACAAAAGTCTCAAACATCTGCTCTCGGCAAAAGTCCTTCTGCATCCTTGTCTCCAACCTCTGCTCTCTGAAAGATCCTTATGCACTCCAGTCTCAAAACTCTCCTCTCTGTAACAATTCTTCTGCACTTCAGTCCTCAACACCTGCTCTCTGTAACAGTTCATCTGCACCGCAGTCTGAAAATTATGCTCTCTGCAACGACCTCTCTGCACCCCAGTCTCCTACCTCTGCTCTCATTAACAGTCCTTCTGCACCTCTGTCTCCCAACTCTGTTCTTTTCAGATCCTTCTGCAACCCAGTCTTTAAACTCTGCACTCTGTAACAGTCCTGATTCACAAAAATCTCCAACCTCAGCTCTCTGTAACAGTCCTTCTGCACCTCAGTCTCCAAACTCTTCTCTCTGTAACAGTCCTTCTTCACCTCAGTCTGAAACCTCTGCTCTCTGCATGATTCTTCTACACCCAGTCTCCAACAACTACTCTCTGTTAGAGTCCACCTACACCTCAGTAACCAAACTCTGCTCTTTGTAAGATCCTTCAGCAACCCAGTCTCCTAACACTGCTCTCTATAACAGTACTTCTGCACCCCACTCTCCAACCTCTCCTCTCTGTAACAGGCCTTCTGCACGGCAGTCTCCAATCTTTGCTCTCTGCAACGATATTTCTGCACCCCAGTCTCCAACCACTTCTCTCTGCAATGATCCTACTGCACCCAAGTCTCCAACCTCTGATCTCTGCAACAGTACTTCTGCACCTCAGTCTCCAACTTCTGGTCTCTGTAAGATCCTTCTGCACCCGTGTCTCCAAGCTCTGCTCATTGCATCGATCCTTTTGCACCCCAGTCTCCAAAGTCTACTCTCTGCAACAGTCCTTCTTCCCCCTTGTCTCCAAACTCTGCTCTCTGCAACACTCCTTCTGCAACCCAGTCTCAAACATCTGCTCTCTGTAACGATCCTTCTTCACCTCAGTCTCAAAACTCTGTACTCTGCAACGTTCCTTCTGTACCTCAGTCTCAAACCTCTACTCTCTGTAACAGTTCTTCTGCACCTCATTCTCCAGCCTCTTCTCTCTGTAGGAACCTTCTGCAACCTAGTCTACAAACTCTGTTCTCTGTAACAGTACTTCTTCACACCAGTCTCCAAACTCTGCTCTCTGCAATGATCCTTCTGCACACCAGTCTCCAACCTCTGTTCTCTAAAACAGTACTTCTGAACCTCAGTCTCTAACATTTGCTGTCTGCAACAGTCCTTCTGCAACTCAGTCTGAAAACTCTGCTCTCTGCAACGATCATTCTGCACCTGAGTCTTTTGCCTCTGCTCTCTGTAAGACCCTTCTGCATCCCAGTCTCCAACCTCAGCTCTCTGTAACAGTCCTTCTTCACCTCAGTCTGAAACCTCTGCTCTCTACATGATCCTTCTACACCCAGTCTCCAAAAACTGCTCTCTGTAAAAGTCCACCTACACGTCAGTAACCAAACTCTGCTCTTTGTAAGATCCTTCAGCAACCCAGTCTCCTAACACTGCTCTCTATAACAGTACTTCTCCACCCCACTCTCCAACCTCTCCTCTCTGTAACAGGCCTTCTGCACGGCATTCTCCAATCTCTGCTCTCTGCAATGATATTTCTGCACCCCAGTCTCCAACCACTTCTCTCTGCAATGATCCTACTGCACCCAAGTCTCCAACTTCTTATCTCTGCAACAGTACTTCTGAACCTCAGTCTCCAACTTCTGGTCTCTGTAAGATCCTTCTGCACCCGTGTCTCCAAGCTCTGCTCATTGCAACGATCCTTCTGCACCCCAGTCTCTAACCGCTTCTCTATGTAAAAGAAATTCTGCACCTCAGTCTCCAATCTCTGCTCTCTGCAACAGTCCTTCTGCACTGCAGACTCCAATCTCTGATTTCTTTATCAGTCATTCTGCACCTCGTTCTCCAACCTCTGTTCTCTGCAACAGTCCTTCAGCAACCCAGTCTCAAACCTCTGCTCTCTGCACGATCCTTCTGCACCCCAGTCTTCAAACAATACTTTCAACAACAGTCCTTCTGCACACCAGTCTCCAACCTCTTCTCTCTGCAATGATCCTACTGCATCCCAGTCTCCAACATCTGCTCTCTGCAACAGTTCTTCTGCACTGCAGTCTGAAAAGTATGCTCTCTGCAACGACCTTTCTGCACCCCAGTCTCCTACCTCTGCTCTCTTTAACAGTCCTTCTGCACCTCTGTCTCCCAACTCTGCTCTTTTGAGATCCTTCTGAAACCCAGTCTTTAAACTCTTCACTCTGTAACAGTCCTGCTTCACAAAAGTCTCCAAACTCTGCTCTCTGTAACAGTCCTTCTTCACCTCAGTCTCAAACCTCTACTCCTTATAAGAGTTTTTCTGTATCTCAGTCTGAAACCTCTGCTCTCTGCATGATCCTTCTACACCCAGTCTCCAAAAACTGCTCTCTGTAAGAGTCCACCTACACCTCAGTAACCAAACGCTGCTCTTTGTAAGATCCTTCAGCAACCCTATCTCCTAACACTGCTCTCTAAAACAGTACTTCTGCACCCCACTCTCCAACCTCTCCTCTCTGTAACAGGCCTTCTGCACGGCAGTCTCCAATCTCTGCTCTCTGCAACATTTCTGCACCCCAGTCTCCAACCACTTCTCTCTGCAATAATCCTACTGCACCCCAGTCTCCAAACTCTGATCCCTGCAACAGTACTTCTGCACCACAGTCTAAAACTTCTGCTCTCTGTAAGATCCTTCTGCACCGGTGTCTCCAAGCTCTGCTCATTTCAATGATCCTTCTGCACCCCAGTCTCCAACCGCTTCTCTATGTAAAAGAAATTCTGCACCTCAGTCTCCAATCTCTGCTCTCTGCAACGATATTTCTGCACCCCAGTCTCCAACCACTTCTCTCTGCAATAATCCTAATGCACCCCAGTCTCCAAACTCTGATCCCTGCAACAGTACTTCTGCACCTCAGTCTAAAACTTCTGCTCTCTGTAAGATCCTTCTGCACCGGTGTCTCCAAGCTCTGCTCATTGCAATGATCCTTCTGCACCCCAGTCTCCAACCGCTTCTCTATGTAAAAGAAATTCTGCACCTCAGTCTCCAATCTCTGCTCTCTGCAACAGTTATTCTGCACTGCAGACTCCAATCTCTGATTTCTGTATCAGTCCATCTGCACCTCAGTCACCAACCTTTGCTTTCTGCAACAGTCCTTCTGCAACCCAGTCTCAAACCTCTGCTCTCTGCACGATCTTTCTACACCCCAGTCTTCAACCAATACTCTCAACAAAAGTCCTTCTGCACCCCAGTCTCCAACCTCTGCTCTCTGCAATGATCCTACTGTATCCCAGTCTCCAACCTCTTATCTCTGCAACAGTCTTTCTGCACCTCAGTCTCCAGGTTCTGTTCTAAATAAGATTCGTCTGCACCCCTGTATCCAAACTCTGCTCTCTGTAACAGTTCTTCTGCACCAGAGTCTTTAACCTCTGCTCTCTGTAGGAGGACTTCTGCACCTCATTCTCCAAACTCTGCTCTCTGCACGAGTCCTTCTGCACCCCAGTCTCCAACCTCTGCACTCTACAACAGTCCTTCTGCACGCTAGTTACCAACATCTGCTCTCTGCAACAGACATTCTGCACCCCAGTCTTCAACATCTGCTCTCTGCAACAGTCATTCTGCACCTCAGTCTGAAAACTCTGCTCTCTGCAACGACCCTTGTGCACCCAAGTCTCCTACCTCTTCTCTCTGTAACAGTTCTTCTGCACCTTAGTCTCCCAACTGTGCTCTCTGTTTGATCCTTCTGCAACCCAGTCTTTAAACTCTGCACTCTGTAAAGTCCTTCTGCACAACAGTCTCCAACCTCTGCTCTCTGTAACAGGACTTCTGAAACCCAGACTCCAATCTCTGCTCTCTTTGATAGGCCTTTTTGACCTCAGTCGCCAACCTTTTCTCTCTGCATCGATTCTTCTCCACCCAAGTCTCCTACATCTATTCTCTGCAACAGTACATTTGCACCCCAGTCTCCAATCTCTGCTCTCTGTGAAATCCATCTGAACCCCAGTCTCCAACCTCTGCTCTCTGTAACAGTCCTTAAGCAACCCAGTCTCCAAAATCTGCTCTCTGTAACAGTCCTTCTGCACCTCAGTCTCCAACCTCTGTATTCTGTAACAGTCCTTCTGCACCCCAGTCTAAAACATCTGCTCTCTGCAACAGTCCTTCTGCACCCCAGTCTCCAAACTCTGATATCTGCAACAGTCCTTCTGCACCCCAGTCTCCAAACTCTGCTCTCAGTGATGATCTTTCTGCACCACAGTCTCCAACATCTGCTCTCTACAACAGTACTTCTGCACCTCAGTCTGAAAACTCTGCTCACTGTAACATTCCTTTTTCACCCCAGTCTCCAACCTCTGTCCTCTGCAATAGTCATTCTGCTCCCCAGTCTCTGAGATCTACTCTTTGTAACAGTCCTTCTGTACCAGAGTCTCCAACTTCTGCTCTTTGTAACGGTCCTTCTACACCCCAGTCTCCAAACTCTGATTTGTGTATCAGTCTGTCTGAACCCCAGTCTCCAACCTCTGTTCTCTGTATCTATCCTTTTGCACCTCAGTTTCAACCTGTGCTCTATGTAAGACTCATTCTGAACACCAGTCTGCAACCTCTGCTCTCAGTAACAGTCCTATAGAGCAGTCTTTTAACTCTGCTCTCCTTAACGGTTCTTCTGCACACCAATTTCCAAAATCTGCTTCTTGTAACAGTCCTTCTGCACCTGAGTCTCCAAACTCTGCTCTCTGTAACAGTACTTCTACACCTCAGTCTCCAACCTATGCTCTCTGTAACAGTCCTTCTGCACCTCAGTCTGAAAATTTGGCTCTCTGCACGATCCTTCTGCACCCCAGTCTCCAGCCACTTCTCACGGTAACAGTCTCCCTGCACCTCAGTCTCCAATCTCTGCTCTCTGTAAGATCTTTCATCAACCCAGTCTCCAACCACTGCTCTCTGTAACAGACCTTCTGCACCCAAGTCTCCAAATTCTTCTCTCTGCAACGATTTTTCTCCACACAAGTCTCAAACCTCTGCTCTCTGCAACACTTCTTCTGCACCGCAGTCTCCAACCTCTGCTTTTTGTAACAGTCCTTATGCACCTCAGTCTTCAACCTCTGCTCTCTGCAACAGTCATTCTGCACCCAATTCTCCAACCTCTGCTCTCTGCGACAGTCCTTTGCACTCCAGTCTCCAACATCTGCTCTCTGCAAAAGTCATTCGAAAAAACAGTCTCCAAACTCTGCTCTTTGTAACATCTTTCTGCACGCCAGTTTCCAAAATCTGCTCTCTCTAACATTCCTTCTCCACAGCAGTCTGTAAACTCTTCTTACTTTGAGGGTCCTGCGGCACCCCAGTATCGAACCTCTGCTCTCGGAAACAGTCCTATACCGCAGTCTCCAAACTCTGCTCTCCTTAACGGTCCTTGTGCACCCCAATTTCCAAACTCTGCTTCCTGTAACAGTCCTTCTGCACATTAGTCTCCAAAATCTACTCTCTGTAGCAGTCCTTCTACACCTCAGACTCCAACCTATGCTCTCTGTAACAGTCCTTCTGCACCAAAGTCTTCAACCTCTGTTCTCTGTAACAATCCTTCTAAACCCCTGTCTGCAACCTCTGCTCTCTGTAATATCCTTCTGAAACCCAGTCTCCAAACTCTGCTCTCTGTAACAGTGGTTCTGCACACTGCTCTCCAACCTCTGCTATCATCAAAGATCCTTCCTCACCAAAGTCTCAAACCTCTACACTCTGCAACAATCCTTCTGTGCCCAGTCACAATCATCTGCTCTCTGCAACAATCATTCTGCACCTCAGTCTGAAAACTCTGCTCACTGCGACGACCCTTCTTCACCCCAGTCTTTTACATCTGCTCTCTGCAACAGTCCTTCTGCATCTCAGTCTACAATATCTGCTCTCTGCAGCAGTCCTTCTACAACTCAGTCTGAAATCTGTGCTCTCTGAAATGATCCTTCTGCACCTCAGTCTCCTAACTCTGCTCTTTGTCAGACCCTTCTGCAACCCAGTCTCCAGACTCTGCTCTTGGCAACAGTGCTTCTGCACCCTAGTCTCGATACTCTGCTCGCTGTAAGACCCTTATGCACTGCAGTCTTCAACCTCTGCTCTCTGTAACAATCCTTCTGCACCCCAGTCTCCAAAATCTGCTCTCTGCAACTGTTCTTCTGCACCTCAGTCTGAAAACTCTGCTCTCTGTAACGACCGTTCTGCATCCCAGTATCCTACCTCTACTCTCTGAAACAGTCCTTCTGCACCTCAGTATCCAAACTCTGCTCTTTTTAACATCCTTCTGCAACCCAGTCTCCAACCTCTGCTCTCTGTAACAGGCCTTCTGCACCCCAGTCTCCAACCTCTTCTCTTTGCAATGATTTTTCTCCATCCCAGTCTCCAACATCTGCTCTCTACAACTGTCATTTTGCACCCCAGTCTCCAAACTCTGCTATCTGTAAGATCCATCTGAACCCCAGACTTTAACCTCTGCTCTCTGTAACAGTCCTCCTGCACCCCAGTCTTCAAACTCTGCTCTCTGTAACACTCATTCTGCACCTCAGTCTCCAACCTCTGCTCTCTGTAACAGTCCTTCTGCACCCCAGTCTCCAAATTGTGCTCTCTGCAACAGTCTATCTGCACCCCAGTCTCCAAACTCTGCTATCTGCAACTCTCCTTCTGTACCCCAGTCTCCAACGTCTGCTCTCTTCAACAGTCTTTCTGCACCAAAGTCCCCAACCTCTGCTCTTTGTAAGATTCTTCTGCACTCCAGATTCTATACTCTGTACTCTGTAACATTCCTTCTCCACCCCAGTCTCCAAACTCTGTCCTCTGCAACAGTTTTTCTGCTCCCCAGTCTCCGACATCTTGTCCTTCTGTACCGCAGTCTCCAACCTCTGCTTTCTGTATCAGTCTGTCTGAACCCCAGTCTCCAACCGCTGTTCTCTGTATCTATCTTTCTGCACCTCAGTCTCCAAACTCTGTTCTGTGCAATGCTGATTCTGCAACTCAGTCTCCAACCTCTACTCTCTGTAACAGTCCTTCTGCACTTCAGTCTCCAACCTCTGCTCTCTGTAGCATCCTTCTGAAACCCAGTCTCCAAACTCTAATCTCTGTAACAATCCTTCTGCACACCAGTATCCAACCTCTGCTCTTTGAAACGATCCTTCTTAAACCCAGTCTCCAATGTCTGCTCTCTGCAACAGTCCTTCTGGACCCCAGTCTATAATATCTGCTCTCTACAACAGTCATTCTGCACTTCAGTGGGAAAACTCTGCTGTATGCAACGATCTGTCTGCACCTCAGTCTCCCAACTCTGCTCTCTGTAAGATCCTTCTGCAACCCAGTCTTTAAACTCTGCACTTGGTAATCGTCTTTCTGCACTACAGTCTCCAACCTCTTCTCTCTGCAACAGGACTTCTGCAACCCAGTCTCCAACCACTGCTCTCTGTAACAGGCCTTCTGCACCCTAGTCTCCAAACACTTCTCTTTGCAAGGATTCTTCTTCACACCAGTCTCCAAGCTCTGCTCTCTGCAACAGTCCTCTTGCACCACAGTCTCCAAAATCTGCTCTCTGTAAGATGCATCTAAACCCCAGTCTCCAACCTCTGCTCTCTGTAACAGTCCTTCTGCACCCCAGTCTCCAACCTCTGCTGTCTTTAACTGTTTTTCTGCACCTCATTCTCCAACCTCTGCTCTCTGCAACAGTCTTTCTGAACCTCACTCTCCAACATCGACTCTCTGCAACAGTCCGTCTGCACCCCAGTCTCCAACATCTGCTCTCTGCAACAGTCTTTCTACACCCCAGTCTCCAACATCTGCTCTCTGCAACAGTCTTTCTACACCCCAGTCTCCAACTCTGCTTTCTGCAACGATCTTTCTGAAACCCAGTCTCCAACGTCTGCTCTCTGCAAGAGTACTTCTGGACCACAATCACCAAGCTCTGCTCTCTGTAACAATCCTTCTGAACCCCTGTCTGAAAAATCTGCTCACTGTAAGATCCTTCTGCAACCCAGTTTCAAACTCTGCTCTGTGTAACAGTGCCTCTGCCAAACGGTCTCCAACCTCTGCTCTCTGCAATAATCCATCTTCACCAAAGCCTCCAACTGCTGCTCTCTGAAAAAGTACTTCTACTCCCCAGTCTCCAATATCTGCTCTCTGCAACAGTCCTTTTGCACCTCACTCTGCAAAGTCTGCTCACTGCAAGGACCCTTCTGCACCACAGTCTCCTACTTCTGCCCTCTGTAACAGTCATTCTGCACCTCATTCTCCAAACTCTGCTCTTTGTAAGATCCTTCTAAAACCTAGTCTTTAAACTCTGCACTCTGTAACAGTCCTTCTACACAACAGTCTCCAAACTCTGCTCTCTGTAACATGACTTCTGCCACCCAGTCTCCAAACTCTGCTCTCTGTAGCAGGCTTTCTGCACCCCAGTCTCCAACCTCTTCTCTCTGCAACAATTCCTCTCCACCCCAGTCTCCAGAATCTGCTCTCTGCAACAGTCCTTTTGCACCCCAATCTCACAACTCTGCTCTCTGTAAGATCCATCTGAACTCCAGGCTCCAAACTCTGCTCTCTATAACAGTCTTTCTGCAACCCAGTCTCCAAACTCTCCTCTCTCTTACAGGCCTTCTGCACTCCAGTCTCCAAACTCTGCTCTCTGTAGCAGGCCTTCTGCACCAGTCTCCAACCACTGCTCTCTGCAACAATCCTTCAGCACCCCAGTCTCCAAATTCTGCTCTCTGCAATGATTCTACTGCATTCTAGTCTCCAACCTCTGGTCTCTGCAACTGTCCTTCTGCACCTCAGTGTCCAAATTCTGCTCTCTGTAAGATCCTTTTTCACCTCTGTATCAAACCTCTGCACTCATTAATAGTCCTTCAGCACCTGAGTTTCCAAACTCTGCTCTCTTTAACAGAACTTCCGCACCGCATTCTCCAACATCTGCTCTCTGCAACAGTCCTTCTGCACCCCAGTCTCCAACCTCTGCTCTCTATAACAGTCCTTCTGCAACCTAGTTACAAATATCTGCTCTCTGCAACAGTTTTTCTTCACCCCAGTCTCCAACATCTGCTCTCTGCAACAGTTCTTCTTCACCTCAGTCTTAAATCTCTGCTCTCTGCAACGACCCTTCTGCACCCCAGTCTCTTACATCTGCTCTCTCTAACAATCGTTCTGCAGCTCAGTTTTCCAACTCTGCTCTCAGTAAGATCCTTCTGAAACCCAGTCTTTAAACTCTGCACTCTGTAACAGTCCTTTGGCACAACAGTCTCCAAACTCTGCTCTCTGTAACAGGCCTTCTCCAACCCAGTCTCCAAACTATTCTCTCTGCAACGATTCTTCTCCACCCCATTCTCCAACATCTGCTGTCTGCAACAGTCTTTTTGCACCCCAGTCTTTAACCTCTGCTCTCTGTAACAGTCTTTCTGCACCCCAGTTTCCTAACTCTGCTCTCTGTAACAGTCTTTCTGCACCTCAGTCTCAAACTCTGCTCTGTGTAACAGTCAATCTGCATCCCAGTATCTAAAATCTGCTCTCTGCAACAGTCCTTCTGCACCCCAGTCTCCATCATCTGCTCTCTGCAACAGTCCTTCTGCACCCCATTCTTCAAACTCTGCTCTCTGCAACGATTTTTCTGGACCCCTGTCTCCAATGTCTGCTCTCTGCAACAGTCTTTCTGCACCACAGTCTCCAACCTCTCTCTCTGTAAGATCCTTCTGCACTCCAGTTTGCAAACTCTTCTCTCTGTAACATTCTTTCTTAACCCCAGTCTCATACCATGATCCTCTGCAAAATTATTTCTGCTCCCCAGTCTCCGAGATCTGCTCTCTTTCACAGTCCTTCTGTCCCACAGACTCCAACCTCTGCTCTTTGTAACAGTCCTTATACACCCCAGTCTCCAAACTCTGCTTTCTGTATCAGTCTGTCTGAACCCAAGTCTCCAACCTCTGTTCTCTGTATCTATCTTTCTGCACCTCAGTCTTCAACCTGTGCTCTATGTAAGAGTACTTCTGCACCCCAGTCTCCAACCTCTATTCTCGGTAACAGTCCTACACCACAGTCTCCAAACTCTGCTCTCTGTAATGGTCCTTCTGCACTCAAATTTCCAAACTTTCTGTAAAAGTCCTTCTTAAACTCAGACTGCAACCTCTGCTCTCTATAACAATTCTTCTGCACCTCAGTCTCCAAACACTGCTCTCTGTAACACTCCACCTGCACCTCAGTCTCCAACCTCTGCTCTTTGTAAGATCCTTCTGCAACCCAGTCTCCAAATACTGCTCTCTATAACAGTTCTTCTACACCCCAATGTCCAATTTCTACTCTATCTAAGTGTCCTTCTGCATCACAGTCTCCAACCTCTGCTCTCTGCAACAGTCCTACTGCACCCCAGTCTCCAACCTTTGTTCTCTGTAATAGACCTTCGGCACCCCAGTCTAAAAACTTTGTTCTCTGCAACAGTCTTTCTGCACCCAGTCTCAAATCTCTGCTCTCTGTAACAGTCTTTCTGCACCGCAGTCTCCAAACTCTGATCTCTGTAACAATCCTTCAGCACCTCAGTCTCCAACCTCTGCTCTATGTAACAGGAATTCTGCACCTCAGCTTCCAAACTTTGCTCTCTGCAACAGTCCTTCTACACTCCAGTCTCAAACCTCTTCTCTCTGCAACAGTCCTTCTGCACCACAGTCCCCAAACTCTGCTATCTGTAAGAACCTTCTGCACTCCAGTTTCCAAACTCTGCTCTCTGTAACATTCCTTCTCCACTCCAGTCTTTAACCTCTGCTTTTAGCAAGTGTCCTGCAGCACCCCAGTCTCCAACGTTTGTCCTCTGCAACAGTACTCCTACTCTGGAGTTTCCAACATTTGCTCTCTGTAACAGTTTTTCTGTACCTCAGTCTCCAACCTCTGCTCTCCGTAACGTGCCTTCTGCACCCAGTCTCCAAACTCTGCTTTCTATATCAGTCTTTCTGAACCTCAGTCTCTAACCTGTGCTCTCTGTAACATTCATTATGCACCCCACACTCCAAACTCGGCTCTCTGTAACAGCTTTTAAATACAGCAATCTTCAAACTCTGGTCTCTGTAACAATCCTTCTGCACCCCAATTTCAAACCTCTTCTTTCTGTAACAGTCCAACTGCACCTCCGTCTCCAAATTCTGCTCTCTGTAAGATCCTTCTGCAACCCTGTATTTAACATCTGCTCTCTGTAACTGTCCTTCTGCACCCGAGTCTCCAAACTCTGCTCTCTGTAACATGACTTCTGCACCTCAGTCTTCAACCTATAGTCTCTACAACAGTCCTTCTGCACCTCAGTCTTCATCCTCTGCTCTCTGCAACGGTCATTATGCACCCCAGTCTCCAACATCTGTTTTCTCCAACAGTCCTTCTTCACCTCAGTCTCCTACCTCCGCTCTCTGAAACAGTCTTTCTGCTCCCCAGTCTCCAACATATGCTCTCTGTAACACTCCTTCTCCACCCCAGTCTCCAAACTCTGCTGTCTGTAACAGTCTATCTGTACTGCTGTCTCCAACATTTGCTCTCTTTAACTGTCATTGTGCACACCAGTCTCCAAACTGTGCTTTTTGTATCAGTCCTTCTGCACCCCAGTCTCCAACCTCTGCTCTCTGTTACAGTCCTTCTACACCTCAGTCTCAAACCTCTGCTCTCTGAAACAGTCCTTCTGCACCTCAGTCTCCAACCTCTGCTTTCTGTAACAGGCTTTATTCACCCCATCCCCAACCTCTTCAATCTTTAACGATTTTTCTCCACCCCGTCTCCAAACTCTGCTCTCTGTAACAGTCCTTCTGCACCCAAGTCTCCCAACTCTGATCTCTGTAAGGGTCTTTCTCCATCCCAGTCTCCAACCTCTGCTTTCTATATCAGTCCTTCTGCACCACAGTCTCTAACCTGTGCTCTCTGCAAAATTTTTTCCTGCACCCCAGTCTCCAACCTGTGCTCTCTTTAACAGTCCTTCTGCACCCCAGTCTCCAACCTCTGCTCTCTGTAACGATCCTTCTGCAACACAGTCTCCACCTGTGCTCTCTGCAATGATCTTTCTGTACCTCACTCTTCAAACTCTGTGCTCTCTAAAGTCCTGCTGCACCTTAATCTCCAAACTCTGCGCTCCGTAAGATCCTTGTAATACCCAGTCTCCAAACTCTGATTTCTGGATAAGTCCTTCTGCATTCCAGTCTCCATCCTCTGCTCTCTGTAACAGTCTTTCTGTACCGCAGTCTTCAAACTCTGCATTTTCTAACCGTCCTTCTGCACCCCAGTTTTCAACCTGTTCTCTGCAATGATTCTTCTGCACCCCAGTCTCAAACGTCTTCTCTCTGCAACAGTCATTCTGCACCCCAGTCTCCACACTCTGCTCTCTTTAAGATACTTCTGCACCTCAGTTTCCAAACTCTGCTCTCTGTAACATTCCTTCTCCACCCCAGTCTCCCACCTCTGCTCTTTTCAACGGTCCTTCTTCACCCCAGTCTCCAACCTCGGTTCTCTGTGACAGTCCATCTGAACCCAAGTCTCCAAACTCTGTTATCTGCAAAAGTCTTTCTGCTCCCCATTTTCCAACCTCTGCTCTCTGCAACAGTCCTTCTGTACCACAGTGTCCACCATCTGCTCTCTGCCACAGTCCTTCTGTACACTAGTCTCCAATCTCTACTCTCTGTAACAGTCCTTATGTACTGCAGTCTCCAACCTCTGCTCTCTGTAACGGTACTTATGCACCCCAGTTTCCAAAGTCTCCTTTCTGTATCAGTCTTTCCTCACCCCAGTCTTATAACTCTACTCCCTGAAACAGTCCTTCTGCACATCAGTCTCCAAACTCTGCTCTCTGCAATAGTCCTTCTTCATCCCAGTCCCCAAACTCTGCTCTCTGCAACAGTCCTTTTACACCCCAGTCTCCAACATCTGCTCTCTGCAAGAGTCCTTCTACACCTCTGTGTCTAAACTCTACTGTCTGTAACTGTCCTTCTTCACCTACATCTCCAACCTCTGCTCTCTGTAAGAGTCCTTCTGCACTCCAGCCTCCAACATCTTTTCACTGCAACCGTCCTTCTGCAACCCAGTCTTTAACGTCTGCACTCTCAACACTCCTTCTGCACCTCAGTCTGAAAACTCTGCTCTCTGCAAGTATCCTTCTGCACCCCAGTCTCGAACCTCTGCTCTCTGTAACAGTCCTACTGCACCTCAGTCTCCAAACTCTGCTCTATATAAGATCTTTCTGCAACCCAGTATCCAAACTCTGCTCTTTGTAACAGTCCACCTGCTCCCCAGTCTCCAAACTCTGCTCTCTGTATCAGGCCTCCTGCACCCCATTCTACAAACTCAGTTCTATGTAACAGGCCTTCAGTACCCCAGTATCCAACCTATTCTCTCTCAACGATCCTTCTACACCCCAGTCTCCAAAGTCTGAATTCTTCGACAGTTTTCTGTACCCCAGTCTCCAACCTCTGCTCTCTTGAAGATCCTTCTGCACCCAGTTTCCAACCTTTGCTCTCTGAAACTGTCCTTCTGTACCCCAGTCTCCAAACTCTGCTCTCTGTAACAATGTTTCTGCTCATCAGTCTCCAACCTCTGCTCTCTGCAACGGTCTTCTACACCTCAGTCTCAAACCTCTGTTGTCTGCAACAATCCTTCTGCACATCAGTCTCCAAATTTTCCTCTCTGTAAGATCCTTGTGCACCCTAGTTTCAAACTCTGCTCTCTGTAACATTTCTTCTGCACCCCAGTCTCCAAATTTACTCTCTGCAATGGTCCCTCTGCACCCCACTCTCCAACAATGTTCTCTACAACAGTTCTTCTGTACCCCTGTCTTCAACCTCTGTTCTCTGTAAGCCTCCTTCTGCACCCCAGTCTCCAACCTCTGCTTTCTGTATCAGTCCTTCTGCACCACAGTCTCCAAACTATGCTCTCTGTAACAGTCCTTCTGCACCTCACTCTGCTACATCTGCTCTCTGCAACAGTCCTTCTGCACCCCAGTCTTCAACCTCTGCTCTCTGCAACAGTCCTTCCTCACCCCAATCTTCAAAATCTGCTCTCTGCAACAGTACTTTTCCACCAAAATCACCAACGTCTGCTCTCTGTAATAGTCCTTCTGTACCTCAGACTCCAACCTCTGCTCTCTGCAACAGTCCTTCTGCACCCCAATCTCGATCCTCTGCTCTCTGCAACAGTTTTTGTGCACCTCAGTGTCAAAACTCTGCTCTCTTTAAGATCCTTCTGAAACCCAGTCTCCAACATATGCTTTCTGCAATGGTCCTTCAGCACCAGAGTCTACAACCTCTTTCCTCTACAACATTTATTGTGCACCCCAGTCTCCAACCTCTGCTCTCTGTAACAGTCCTTCTGTACCGCAGTCTCAAACCTCTGTTCTCTGTAAGGGTCCTTCTGCACCCCATCTCCAAACTCTTCTTTCTGTATCAGTCTTTCTGCAATCCAGTCTACAAACTCTGCTTTCTCTATCCGTCTTTCTGCATGCCAGGCTTCAAACTCTGCTCTCTGTAACAGTCCTTCTGCGTGCCAGTCTCCAACCTCTTCTCTCTCCAACAGTACTACTGTATCCCAGTCTCCAAACACTGCACTCTGCAACAGTCTTTCTGCACCCCAGTCTCCAACCTCTGCTCTCTGTAACAGTCCTTCTGCACATCAGTCTCCAACCTCTGTTCTCTTTAAGAGGCCTTCTGCACCCCAGTCTACAACCTCTACTCTCTGTAACAGGCCTTCTACATTCAAGTCTCTAAACTCTGCTCTCTTTAACAGTCCTTCTGCACCCCAGTCTCAAACCTCTGCTCTCAGTATCAGTCCTGCACCCCAGTCTCCAAACACTGCTCTCTGTAACAGTTTTTCTGCACATTAGTCTTCAACGTCTGCTCTCTTCAATATTTTTTCTGCGCTCCAGTCTCCAAAATTTCCTCTCTGTAAGATCCTTCTGCACCCAGGTTTCCAAACGCTGTTCTCTGTAACATTCCTTCTGCACTCCAGTCTCTAACCAGTTATCTACAACAGTTATCTACAACCAGTTATTCTTCTGTACTGCAGTCTTTAACCTCTGTTCTCCTTAAGAGTCCTTCTGAACCAACCTCTATTCTATGCAAAAGTCTTTGTACACCTAAGGCTCCAAACTCTGACCTCTGTAACAGTCCTTCTGTACTGCAGTCTTCAACTTCTGCTGTCTGTAATTGTCCTTCTGCACTGAGACTCCAAACTCTACTTTCGATATCAGTTTTTCTGCACCCAAGTCTCCAAACTCTGCTCTCTGTAACAATCCTTCTTCACCTCAGTCTCCAACCTCTGCTCTCTGCAACAGTCCTTCTGCACCCCAGTCTCCATCATCTTTTCTCTGCAACAGTCCTTCTACACCCCAGTCTCCAAACTATGCTCTCTTCAACGATCCTTCTGCACCCCAGTCTTCAACTTTTGCTCTCTGCTACAGTCCTTCTTCACCCCAGTCTCCAAACAGTGCTCTCTGCAACTGTCCTGCTGCACTCCAGTCTCCAAACTCTGCTCTCTGCATCAATCCTTCTTCACCACAGTCTCCAAACTCTGCTCTTTGCAACACTCTTTCTGCACCCCAGTCACTAATCTCTGCTCTCTGTAACTGAGAGAACAGAGATTAGTGAGAGTTAGAGCAGAGTTTGGAGACTGGGGTGCAGAAGCACTGTTACAGATAGTTAATGTTACAGCACTGTTACAGATTGTTAATGAGAACAGAAGTCTCCAACTTCTGTTCTCATTAACAATCCTTCTGCACATCAGTGTCCAAAATCTGCTCTCTTTAAAAATTCATCTTCACGCACGTCTCCAAACTCTTTTCCCTGTAAGAGACCTTCTACACTCCAGTCTCCAACCTCTGCTCTCTGTAACAGTTCTTCTGAACCCCAATCTCCAAACTCTGCACTGTGTAAAACTCCTTCTGCACCCCAGTCTCCATACTCTGCTCTCTGTAAGAATCCTTTTGCAACCCAGTCTCCAACCTCTCCTCTCTAAAAGTCCTACTCCACCTCAGTCGTGAAGTTCTGCAATCTGGAAAGGTCCTTCTGCATTTCAGTCTCCAACCTCTGCTCTTTGTAACAGTCCTTCTGAACCCCAGTCTCCAACATCCGTTCTCTGCAACGATCCTTCTTCTCCCCAGGTTCCAACCTCTGCTCTCTGCAACGGTTTTTCTGCACCCCAGTTTCCAACCTCTGCTCTTTGTAACAGTGCTTCTGCACCTCAGTCTCCAAACTCTGCTCTCTGCAACAGTTCTTCTGCACCCCAGTCTCCAACCTCTGCTCCAGGTACCAGTTCTACTGCACCCCAATCTCCAAACTCTGCTCTCTGTAACACTCCTTCTTCTCCCCAGTCTCCACACTCTGATCTCTGTAAGGATCCTTCTGGACCTCAGTCTCCAACCTCTGCTCTCTACAACAGTCCTTCTGCTTCTAAGTCTCCAACATCTATGCTCTACAAAAGTCTTTCTGCACCTCTGTCTCCAAACTCTGTTCTCTGTAAGATCCTTCCAGTCTTCAACCTCTGCTCTCTGTAACAGGCCTTCTGCACCCCAGCCCCCAACCTGTGCTCTCTGCAACGATTTTTCTGCATCCCGGTCTCCAAACTCTGCTCCCTGTAACAGTTCTCCTGCCCCCCATTATCTAATATCTGCTCTCTACTACAGTCTTTCTGCACATCAGTCTGAAAACTCTACATTCTGAAACAATCTTTCTGGACCCCAGTTTCCAACCTTTGCTCTCTGAAACCGTCCTTCTGAAATTCAGTCTCCCAAATGCTCTCTGTAAAATCTTTCTGCAACCCTGTCTCAAAACTGTGCTATCTGTAACAGTGCTTCTGCACCCCAGTCTCCAAACTATGCTCTATTTAACAGTCCTTCTGCAACCTAGTCTCCAACATCTGCTCTTTGCAAGAGTCCTTCTAAAACCCAGTCTTCAAACTCTGCTTTCTGCAACAGTCCTTCTGCACCCAAGTCTCCAACTTCTGTTCTCATTAACAATCCTTCTTCACCTCAGTTACCAAACTCTGATCTCTGCAATGGTCCTTCTGCACCAAAGTCTCCAACCTCTGCTCTCTGTAACAATCCCTCTGCACCCCAGTCTAAAAACTCTGCTCTCTACAACAATCCTTTTGCACCCCAGTTTCCAACCTCTGCTCTCTGCAAAAGTCCTTCTACACCTCAGTCTCAAACATCTGCTCCCTTCAACAGTCTTTCTGCACCTCTGTCTGACAACTCTGCTCTCTGCAACGATCATTTTGCACCCCAGTCTTCAAACTCTGCTTTATGTAAAAGTCTTTTGGCACTTTAGTCTCCAACCTCTTCTTTCTGTAAGATCCTTCTGCACCCCAGCTTCCAAACTCTGCTCTCTGTAATATTCCTTCTGCTTCCAAGTCTCCAACCTCTGCTCTCTGAAACAGTCCTTCTGCTCCACAGTCTCCAACCTCTGCTCTCTGTAAGAGTCCGTCTCTCCCGCAGTCTCCAACCTCTTCTCTCTGTAATGGTTCTTCTGCACCCCAGTCTCCAAACTCTGATCTTTGTAACAATCCTTCTTCACCCCAGTCTCCAACCTCTGCTGTCTTCAACGATCCTTTTGCACCCCAGTCTCCAACCTCTGCTCTCTGCAAAAGTCCTTCTGTACCCCAGTCTCCAACATCTGCTCTCAGCAACAGTCCTTCTGAACCTAAGTCTGAAATCTCTGCTCTCTGCAACGATCCTTGTGCACACCAGTCTCCCAACTCTGCTTTTTCTAACAGTCCTACTGCACCTCAGTCTCCAAAATCTACTCTCTGTAACAGTGCTTCTGAAACCCAGCCTACAACCTCTGATCTCTGTAAAATCCTTCTGAACCCAAGTTTCCAAATCTGCTCTCTGTAACAGTTCTTCTGCTCCCCAGTCTCCAACCTCTGCTCTCTGTAACAGTCCATCTGCTCCCAGTCTCCAAACTCTGCTCTCTGTAACAGTCCTTCTGTACCTCCTTCTCCAACCTCTGCGCTCTGTAATGGCCGTTCTGCACCCCAGTCTTCAACCTCTCCTTTCTGTACCATTCCTTCTGCACCACAGTTTCCAACCTCTGCTCCCTGCAACATTCCCTCTGCACCTCAGTCTCCATCCTCTGCTCTCTGTGACAGTTCTTCTGCACCCCAGTCTCCAACCTCTGCTCTCTGCAACAGTTTGTCAGCACCCCAGTATCCAAGTCTGCACTCTGAAACAGTCCTTCTCAACACCAGTCTTCAACCTCTGCTCTCTGTAACAGTCCTCCCTTTAGTGCAGTCTCCAAAATCTGCACTCCGTACGGGTTCATATCTGCTACCCAGTCTTCAACCTCTGCTTTCTGTATCAGTCCTTCTGCACCAAATTCTCAAACCTCTTTATCTGGAACAATACTTCTACACCACAGTCTCCAAACTCTGCTATCTGCAACAGTCGTTCTACACCCCAGGCTTCACCTATGCTCTCTGTAACAATCCTGATGCACCTCAGTCTCAAAACTCTGCTCTCAACAACGGTGCTGTAACAGTCCTGCTGTAACACATTCTTTAAGCTCAGCTCTCTGTAACATCCTTCTGCACCACTGTCTCCAAACTGTGCTATCTGTAACAATCCTTCTGCACAGAGTCTCCAACCTCTTCTCTCCTACAGGTCTTCTGCACCCCATTCTCCAACCTCTGCTCTCTGCAACAGTTTTTCTGAACCCGAGTCTCAAAACTCTGCTTTCCGTATGCAGTCCATCTGCACCCCAGTCTCCAACCTCTTCTCTCTGTAACAGTAATTCTGCATCTCAGTTTACAAACTCTGCTCTCTGCAACAGTCCTTCTGCAACCCAGTCTCCAACATCTGCTCTCCTCAAAAGTCCTTCTGCACCAAAGTCTCCAATCTCTGCCTCGGTAACAGTCCTCGCAACACAGTCTTCAACATGTACTCTCTGCAACAGTCCTTCGTCACCCAAATCTCAAACCTGTGCTCGCCACAACAGTCCTGCTACACCCCATGTCCAGCCTCTTCTCTCTGCAGCAATCCCTTGAGACTAATCTCCAACGTCTGCTCTCTGTAACAATCTTTGTGCACCTCAGTCACCAACCTCTGCTCTCTGCAATGGTCCATCTGCACCTCGGGCTCTACTCTCTGTAAAAGTACTGGTGCACCCCTTCACCAAACTCTGCTCTCCGTAACAGGCCTTCTGCACCCCAGTCTCCGACCTCTGTTCTCTATAACTATACTTCTGCACCACAGTCCTCCACCCCTGCTCTCTTTACCAATTCTTCAGCACCCCAGTCTCCAAATTCTGCTCTCTGTAACAGTCTTTCTGCACCTCAGTCTCCAACCTGCTCTCTGCATCAGTCCTTCTGCACTCCAGTCTCAAACCACTGCTCTCTGCAATAGTCCTTCTGCACCCCAGTCTCCAACATGTGCTCTCTGCAAAAGTCCTTCTGCACCTCAGTCTGAAAAACCATTCTCTGCAACGATCTTTCTGCACCTAGTCACCAACCTCTGCTCTCTGTAACAGTCCTGCTGCACCTTGGTCTACAACCTCTGCTCTCTGTAAGATCCTCGTGCAACCTTGTCTAAAACTCTGCTCTCTGTAACAGTTCTTCTGCACCCTAGTCTCTGAACTCTGCTCTCCTGTAACAGGCCTTTTGCACGCCAATCTCCAACCTCTACTCTCTGTAACAGTCCTTTTGCACACAGTCTCCAACCTCTGCTCTCTGCAACAGTCCTTTTGCACCTCAGTCTCCAATCTCTGCTCTAAGCAACGATTCATTTACACCTCAGTATCCAAACTCTACTCTCTGTAACAGTCCTTTTGCTCCCCAGTCTCTAACCTCTGCTGTCTGCAACGATCCTTCTTCACCACAGCCTGCAACGTCTGCTCTCTGCAACAAACCTTCTGCACCCCTGTCTCCAAACTCTGCTCTCTGCAACGATCCTTCTGCACCCCAGTCTCCAACATCTGCTCAATGCAACAGTCCTTCTGCACCCCTGTCTCCAATCTCTGCTCTATGTAATATCATTCTGCACCACAGTTTCAAAACTCTGCTCCCACTAACATTCCATCTCTACCCCAGTCTCCAACCTCTGCTTTCTGCAATGGTACTGCTGCACATGAGTCTCAAACCTCTGTTCTCAGTAACAGTCCTTCTTCTCCCCATCTCCAACCTATTCTCTATAATAGTCCTTCTGCCCCTCAGTCTCCAACCTCTGCTCTCTGCAAAAGTACTTCTGCACCCCTGTCTCCAACCTCTGCTCTCTGTAACAATCCTTCTGCACCTCAATCTCCAACATGTGCTCTCTGCAAAAGTCCTTCTACACCCGATTCTCTAACCTCTGTTCTCTGCAACAGTCCTTCTGAACCACAGTTTCCAACATCTGCTCTCTGAAACAGCCCTTCTGTACCCTAGTCTCCAACGTATGCTCACTGTAACAGTCCTTGTGTACTGCAGTCTCCAAACTCTGTTCTCTCTAAAGGTCCTTCTGCACAACAGTCTCCAACCTCTGCTCTCTGTATCAGTAGTTATGCACCCCAGTCTCCAACCTCTGCTCTCTGTAATATTCCCTCTGAACCTCAGTCTCCAAACTCTGCTCTCTGCGAAAGTTCTTCTGCACCCCAGTCTCTAACCTCTTCTCTCTGCAACAGTTCTTCTGCACCCAAGTCTCCAATATCTGCACTCTCAAATAGTCCTTCTCAACCACAGTCTCCAACCTCTACTCTCTGTAACAGGCCTCCTGTACAGCTGTCTTTAAAGTATGCTCTCTGTAATTTTGCTTCTTCACCACAGTCGCCAACCTCTTCTTTCTCTATCAGTCCTTCTGCACCCCAGTCTCCAACCAGTGATCTCTGTAACAGTCCTTCTGCATCTCAGTCTTCAAACTCTGCTCTCTGCAACATTTTTTTCTGCACCCAAGTCTCTAAATTATGTTCCCTCAAACAGTCCTTCTGCACCCCAGTCTCCAACCTCTGCTATTTGCAACAGTCCTTCTGCACCCCAGTCTCCAAAATCTGCTCTCTGTAACAATCCTTCTGCACCTCAGTCTCCAACCTATACTCTCTGTAACAGTCGTTCTGCACCTCAGTCTCCAACCCCTGCTCTGTGTAAGATCTATAGGCAACCAGTTTCCAAACTCTTCCCTCTGTAACAGTCCTTCTGCACCATTTCTCCAAACCTTTCTCTCTGTAACAAGCATTCTGCACTCCAGTCTCCAACCTCTGTTCTCTGTACAAGTCCTTCTGCACCCCAGTCTCAAACCTCTGCTCTCTACAATGATCCTTTTTCACCCCAGTCTCCAATGTCCTTCTGCACCCAAGTCTCCAACAACTGCTCTCTGCAACAGTCCTTCTGCACCTCAGTCTGAAAATTCTGTGCTCTGAAATGATCCTTCTACACTCCAGTCTTTGAACTCTGCTCTCTGTAACAGTCCTTCTAAACCTCACTCTTCAACCTCTGCTCTCTTCAACAGTCCTTCTGCACACCAGTCCTAAACCTCTGATCTCTGCAACAGTCCTTCTGAACCTTAGTTTCCAACATCTGGTCTCTGCACCAGTCCTACTCCACCGCAGTCTCCATCATCTGCTCTCTGTAACAGTCCTTCTTAACTGCAGATTCCAAACTCTTCTCTCTGTTACGGTCCTTCTGCACCCCACTCTCCAACCTCTGCTTTCTCTATCACTTTTTTTGCACTCAGGTCTCCATCCTCTGAACTCTGTAATAGTCCTTCTGCACCTCAGTCTCCAACGTCTCCTCTCTGCAGCAGTCCTTCGGCACCCCAGTCTCCAACCTCTACTCTCTGTTACAGTCCTTCTGTACTACAGTCTCCAACTTCTTCTCTCTGTAATGGTCCTTCTGGACCCCAGTCTCCAAACTCTGCTTTCTCTATCAGTCCTTCTGCACCCTTTTCTTTAAACTCTGCTTTTTGTAATAGTCCTTCTGCAACTCAGACTACAATTTCTGCTCTCTGCAACAGTCCTTCTGCGCCCTAATCTCCAAACTCAGCTCTCTGCAACAGCCCATCTGCACTTCATCGTCTAAACTCTGCTCTCTGTAAGATCCTTCTGAAACCCAGTCTCCAACCTCTGCTCTCTGAAACAGTCCTTCTGAACCTCAGTCTCCAACCTCTACTTACCTCAGCAGTCCTTCTCCACTCTAGTCTCCAACCTCTGCTCTCAGTAACAGTTCTTCTACAACTCAGTCTGAAAACTCTTCTCTCTGGAACGATCCTTCTGCATCTCAGTCTCAAAACTCTTCTCTGTGTAACAGTCATTATGTACCTCAGTCTCCAAACTTTTGTCTCTGTAATATTCTTTTGCAACCCACTTTTTAAACTCTGCTCTCTATAACTATCCTTTTGCACCCCAGTCTCCAAGCACTGCTCTCTGTAACAGGCCTTCTGCACCCCAGTCTCCAACCTATACTGTCTATAACAGGCCTTTTGACCCCAGTCTACAAACTCTTCTCTCTTCAACTATTCTTTTACACCCCAGTCTCTAACCTCTGCTCTCTGTAAAAGTACTTCTGAAAAGCAGTCTCAAACTCTGCTCTCTGTAAGGGTTTTTCTGCATTTCAATCTCCAATCTTTGCTCTCTACAACACTCCTTCAGCAACCCAGTCTACAAAATGTGCTCTGTGAAATAGATTTCCTGCACATGAGTCTCCAACCTGTGCTCTCTGTAAAAGTCCTACTGCACCCCAGTCTTCAACCTGTGCTTTCTGTAAAAGTCCTTCTGCACCACAGTCTCCAATCTCTGCTCTCTATAACAATCCTTCTGCACCCCAGTCTCCAAAATCTGCTCTCTGCAAAAATCCTTCTGCACCCCAGTCTCAAAAGTCTGCTCTCTGTAACAGTCCTTCTGCACCCCAGTCTCCAAAATCTGGTCTCTGCAACAGTCCTTCAGAACCCAAGTCTCCAACATCTGCTCTCTGCAACACTCCTTTTACACCCAAGTGTACAACTTCTGCTCTCTGCAACAGTCCTTCTACGCCCTAGTCTCGATACTCTGCTCACTGCAACGATCCTTCTGCACCCCAGTCTCCAAACTCTGTTCTCTTCAACAGTTCTTCTGCACCCCAGTCTCCAACCTCTGCTCTCTCTAAGGGTCCTTATGCACCCCAGTATCCAACCTCTGCTTTCTATATCAGTTGTTTTCCACCACAGTCTCGAAAATCTGCCCGCTGTAACAGTCCTTCTGCAAATTAGTCTGCAAACTTTGCTCTCTGCAACAGTCCTTCTGCACCTCAGTCTCCAACCTCTGCTCTCTGTAAGGATCCTTTGGCACCAGAGTCTCCAACCTCTGCTTTCTGTATCAGTCCTTTTGCACCACAGTATCCAACCTCTGCTCTCTGCAACAATCCTTCTGCACCCCAGTCTTCAACCTCTGTTCTCTACAACACTTCTTCTGCACCCCAGTCTCCAAACACTGTTCTCTGTTCCACAGTATCCAACCTCTATTTCCTTTAACGGTCCTTCTGCACCCGAGTTTCCAACCTCTGCTTTCTGTATCAGTCCTTCTGCACCTCAGTCTCCAACCTCTGGTCTCTGCAACGATCCTTCTGCACCCCAGTCTTCAACCTCTGTTCTCTACAACACTTCTTCTGCACCCCAGTCTCCAAACACTGCTCTGTAACAGTCTATCTGTTCTGCAGTATCCAACCTCTGTTTCTTTTAAGGGTCCTTCTGCACCCGAGATTCCAACCTCTGCTTTCTGTATCAGATTTTCTGCACCACAGCCTCCAAACTCTGCTCTGTAACAGTCCTTCTCCACCACAGTCTGCAACCTCTGCACTCTGCAATTGTCCTACTGGACCCAGTCTCCAACCTCTGCTCTCTGCAAAAGTCCTTCTGCACCCCAGTCTCCAACATCTGCTTTCTACAAAAGTCCTTCTCCACAACAGTCTCGAAACTATGCTCTTTGTAACAGTACTTTGTACTGCAGTTTCCAAACTCTTCTCTCTGTAACGGTCCTTCTGCACCCCACTCTCCAATCTCTGCCTTCTCTATCAGTCTTTCTGCACTCAATCTCCAACCTGTGCTCTGTAACTGTCCTGCTGAATTTCAGTCTCTAACGTCTGCTAGCTGCAACAGTCTTTCAGAACCCAAAACTTCAACCTCTGCTCTCTGCAACAGTCCTACACCCAAGTATCAAACCTCTGAACTCTGCAACAGTCCTTCTGAACCTCAGTCTCCAACCTCTTCTCTTTGCAAAGGTCTTTCTGCACCTCAGTCTTCAACATCTACTCTCTGTAACAGTCCTTCTGCACCTCAGACGCTAACCTCTGCTCTCTGTAAGATTTTTCTAAAAACCAGTCTCCAAACTCTGCTTTCTATAACAGTCCTTCTGCACCCCAGTCTCAAAATTCTGCAGTCTGTAAAACTTATTCGGCACCCCAGTCTGCACCCTATGTTCTCTGCAACGATCCTTCTACACCCAAGTCTCCAACCTCTGCTGGCTGCAACAGTTCTTCTGCACCCCAGTCCCCTACATCTGCTCTCCCCAACAGTTTTTCTAAACCTCATTCTGAAAACTCTGCTCTCTGAAAGGATCCTTCTGGACCCCAGTTTCCAACCTCTGCTCTCTCTGACAGTCCTTCGGCACCTCAGTCACCAACCTCTGCTCTCTGTAAGATCCTTATGCAACTCAGTCTCCAAACTCTGCTGTGTGTTACATGTCATCTGCTCCCCAGTCTCCAAGCTCTGCTCTTTGTAAGAGGCCTTCTGCACCTCAGTATCCAACCTCTTCTCTCTACAATAATCCTTCTGTACCCCATTCTCCAAACTCTACTCTCTGCATCAGTCCTATTTCATCCCAGTCTCCAAACTCTGCTCTCTGTAAGATCCTTCTGCACACCTGTCTCAAACTTCTGCTTCCTTTAACAGTTCTTCTTTACAGCAGTCTCTAACCTCTATTATCTGTAACAGTCTTTCTGCAGCCCAGTCTCCAAACACTGCACTCTGCACAGTCCTTCTGCACCCAGTCTCCAACCTCTCTTCACTGCGACAGTCCTTCTGCACCTTAGTCTCTAAAGACTGATCTCTGTAACAGTTTTTCTACACCTCAGTCTTCAACAACTGCTCTCTGCAACAGTCCTTCTTCACCCCAGTCTCCAAACTCTGCTCTCTAGAACAGTCCTTCTATATACCAGTCTCCATAATCCACTCTCTGCAACGATCCTTCTGCACCCCAGTGTCCAAAGTCTGCTCTCTGCAACAATCCTTCTGCACCCCAATATCAGAAATTTCCTCTCCGTAAGATCTTATGGACCCCAGTCACCAAACTCTGGTCTCAGTATTAGTCCTTCTGCACCTCAGTCTCCAAACACTGCTCTCTGTAACAGTTTTTCTGCACCTCAGTCTTCAACAACTGCTCTCGGCAACAGTCCTCCTGCACCCCAGTCTCCAACATATGCTCTCTAGAAAAGTCCTTCAATACCACAGTCTCCATAATCTACTCTCTGCAACGATCCTCCTGCACCGCAGTCTCCAACGTCTGCTCTCTGTAACAATCGTTCTGCACCCAAGTCTCCAAACATTCCTCTCTTTAAGATTCTTCTGCACCCCAGTTTCCACACTCTGCTCTCTGTAACATTCCTTCTGCACCGCAGTCTCCAACGTTTGCCCTCTGAAATGGTCCCTATGCACCCTAGTCTCCAACCTTGTTCTCTACAACAGTTCTTCTGTACCGCAGTCTCTAAACTCTGCTCTCTGTAATGGTCCTTCTGCACCCCAGTCTCCAAAATCTGCTTTCTGTAACAGATCTTCTGCACCACAGTCTGCAACCTCTGCTCTCTGCAACAGTCCTTCTGCACCCCAGTATCCAACATCTGCTCTGCAACAGTCTTTCTGCACTTCAGTTTTCAACCTCTGCTCTCTGCAACAGTCCTTCTACACCCCAGTTGCCAACCTCTGCTCTCAGGAAGGATCCTTCTGCACCCCAGTCCCCAAAGAATGCTCTCTGCAACAGTCCTTCTGCACCCTAGTCTCCAACCTCTGCTCTCTGTAAGATCCTTCTGCAATCCCGTCTCTGAACTCTGCTCTCTGTAACAGTCTTTCTGTACCGCAGTCTCCAAACTCTGCTCCCTGTAACAGTCCTTCTGCACCCCAGTCTCCAAATACTGCTTACTGTATCAGTCCTTCTGTACCACAGTCGAAAACGTCTGCTCTCTGCTACAGTCCTACTGAACCCCACTCTTAATCATCTAATCTGTGCAGCAGTCCTTCTGCACCCCAGTCCCCAAACTCTGGTCTCTGTAACAGTCCTTCTGTACTGGAGACTCCAACCTCTGCTCTCTGTAATGGTCCTCCTGTACCCTAGTCTCCAAACTCTGCTTTCTGTATCATTCCTTCTGCACCCCAGTCTCAATCCTCTGCTCTTTGTAACAGTCCTTCTGCACCTCATTCTTCAACTTCTGCTTTTTTGCAATAGCCCTTCTGCATCCAAATCTCCAACTTCTGCTCTATGCAACAGTCCTTCTGCACCTCAATATCCAAACTATGTTCTCTGTAAGAATCCTACTGCACCCCAGTCTCTAAATTCTGCTCTCTGCAAAGGTCCTTCTGCATCCCACTCTCCAACCTCTGCTCGCTGTAATATGCTTCTTTACCCCAGTGTCCAAACTCCACTCTCAGTAACAGTTCTTCTGCACTGCAGTCTCCAAATTCTGCTCTCTGTAACAATACTTCTGCACCTTAGTCTCCAAACTCTGCTCTCTCCAAAGGTCCTTCTGCAACCCTGTCTTAAACCTCTGTTTTTGCAACAGCCCTTCCGCTCCCGTCTTCAATCTCTGCTCTTTGTACAAGTCATTTTGCACCCCAGTCTCCAATCTCAGCTCTCTGTAACGGTCCTTCGGCACCCCAGTCACCAACCTCTGCTTTCTTACCAGTAATGCACCCAAGTCTCCAAACTCTGCTCTCTGCAACAATCCTTCTGCACCCCAGTCTCCTACGTCTGCTCTCTACAACAGTCCTTCTGCACTTAAGCCTCCACCATCTGCTCTCTGTAAGATCCTTCGGCACCCCAGTCTCCAACCTCTGCTATGTTCAACGGTCCTTCTGCACCTCAGTCGCCAACCTCTGTTCTCTGCAACAGTCTTTCTGCACCCCAGTCTCCAAACTCTGCTCTCTGTAACAGTCTTTCTGAACCTCAGTCTCCAACCTCTGCTCTCTTCAACAATCCTTCTGCATGCCAGTCTCCTACGTCTGCTCTCTACAACAGTCCTTCTGCACCCCAGTCTCCAACCTCTGCTATCTGTAACAGTTTTTCTGCACCACAGTCCCCAACCTCTGCTCTCTGTAATGGTCCTTCTGCACCCAAGTATCTAAAATCTGCTTTCTGTATTAGTCTTTCTGCACCTCAGTCTCCAACTTCTGCTCTCTGTAACAGTCCTTCTGCACCTCAGTCTTCAACCACTGCTATCTGCAATTGTCCATCTGTACCTCAGTATCCAACCTCTACTCTCTGTAACAGTCTTTATGCATCTCAGTATCCAACCTCTATTCTCTGTTAGATACTTTTGCAAACCAATCTCCAAAATCTACTTTCTGTAACAGTCCTTCTGCATCCCTTCTCTAAACTCTGCTCTCTGTAACAGGCTTTCTGCAACCCAGTCTCCAACATCTTCTCTCTGAAACAGTCCTTCTGCACACAAATCTCCAACCTCTGCTCTCTGCAACAGTCCTTCTGCACCCGAGTCTCCAACATCTGCTATATGCATTAGTCCTTCTGCACCTCAACTACAAATTCTGCTCTCTTTCACGATCCTTCTGCACCCCAGTCTTCAACCTCTGTTCTCTGCAACAGTCCTTCTGCATCCCAGTCTCTAACTTCTGCTCTCTGTAACAGTCCTTCTGCACACCTGTATCCAACCTCTGATCTCTGTAATGGTCTTTTATCATCCCCGTCTCCAAACTCTGCTTTCTGTATCAGTCCTTCTGCACCACAGGCTTCAACCTCTGCTCTCTGCAACAGTCTTTCTGCACGCCAGTTTAAAACTCTGCACTGTGCAAAATTTCTTCTGTACCCCAGTCTCCAACCTCTGCTGTCTGTATCAGTCCTTCTGCACCCAAGTCTCAAAACTCTACTCTCTATAACAGTTTTTCCGCATCTCAGTCTCCAAATTATGCTCTCTGTAACAATCCTTCTGCACATCAGTCTCCAACCTCTTCTCTCAGCAACTGTCCTTATGCACCCTAGTCTCCAACTGCTGTTGTCTGCAACAGTCTTTCTGCACCACAGTCTACAACATCTGCTCTCTGTAACAGTCCTTCTGTACTGCAGTCTCCAACCTCTGCTCTCTGTAACAGGCCTTCTGCACCCAAGTCTCCAAACTCTGCTCTCTTTAACAGTCCTTCTGCACCCCAGTTTCCAACATCTGCTCTCTTCAACAGTCTCTCTGCACCAAGTTTCCATACTTCGCTCGCTGCATGATGCTTCTGCAACCCAGTCTCCCAACTCTGCCCTCTGTATCAGTCCTTCTGCACCCCAGTCTCCAATCTCTGCTCTCTGCAACAGTGCTTCTTCACCTCAGTCTCCAAACTCTGCTCTTTGTATGATGCTTCTGCACTCCAGTCTACAACCTCTGCTCTCAGAAACAGTCCATCTACACGTTAGTCTCCATAATCTGCTATACAACAGTCTTTCTGCACCCCAGTCTCCAACCTATGCTCTCTGTAAGATAATTCTGCACACCTGTCTCCAACCTCTACTTTACTCAACAGTCCTTCTGCACCACAGTCTCCAAAGTCTGCTCTCTGCAGCAGTCCTTCTACGACCCAGTCTACAAAATCTGCTCTCTGAAACACTCCTTCTACAACCCAGACTCCATACTCTGCTCACCCCAATAATCCTTCTGCACTCCATCTCCAACCCATGCTCTCTGTAACATGTCCTTCTGTACCGTAGTCTCCAAACTCTTTTCTCCGTAAGTGTCCTTATGTACTCCATTATCCAACCTCTGCTTTCCGCATGAGTCGTTTTGAACCACAGTCTGCGAACTATGCCCTCTGTATCAGTCCTTCTGCAACTCAATCTGCAACCTCTGCTTTCTGAAATAGTCCTCTTGAACCCCAGTCTCCATCCTCTGCTCTCTGCAACAGTCCTTTTGCACACCAGTCTCCAACATCTGCTCTCTAAACAGTTCTTCTCCACCCCAGTCTCCAACCTCTGCTATTTTTAACAGTCTTTCTGTACTGCAGTCTTTAACCACTGCTCCCTGTTAGGGTCCTTCTGCACACGAGTGTCCAAGCTCTGCTTTCTGTATCAGTCCTTCTGCACCCGAGTCTCCAATATTTGTTCTGTGTAACTGTCCTTCTACAACTTAGTATCCAACCTCTGCTCTCTGCTACAGTCCTTCTTCACTGCAATCTCCAACCTCTACTCTCTGCAACAGTCCTTTTACACCCAAGTCTAAAACCTCTGCTCTCTTCAACAGTCCTTCTGCACCCTAGTCTAAAAACTCTGCTCTCTGTAACAGTCCTTCGGCACCTCAATCTCCTACCTCTACTCTCTGTAACAGTGTTTCTGCACCCCAGTCTCCAACTTCTGCTCTCTATAACAGTCCTTCTGCACACAAGTCTCCAATCTCTGCTGTCTGCAATGATCCTTCTTCACCCCAGTGTCCAAACTCTGCTCTCTGTAACAGTCCTTCTGCACCACAGTCTTTAACCTCTGCTCTCTGCAACAGTCCTTCTGCACCCCAGTCTCCAACCTCTGCTCTCTGCAACACTCCTTCTACACCACTGGCTCAAAAGTCTGCTCCCTGTAAGATCCTTTTGCACACATGTATTCTACCTCTGATCTCTGTAACGGTCCTTCTTCATCCCCGTTTCCAAACTCTGCTTTCTGTATCAGTTCTTCTGCACCACAGGCTTCAACCTCTGCTCTCTGTAACAGTTCTTCTGCACGCCAGTTTAAAACTCTGCACTCTGCAACATTCCTTCTGTACCCCAGTCTCCAACCTCTGCGCTCTGTATCAGTCCTTCTGCACCCAAGTCTCCAAACCCTACTCTCTGTAATAGTTGTTCTGCACCTCAGTCTCCAAACTATGCTCACTGTAACAATCCTTCTGCACATCAGTCTCCAACCTCTTCTCTCAGAAACGGTCCTTAGGTACCCCAGTCTCCAAGTTCTGTTCTCTGCAACAGTCCTTCTGCACCGCAGTCTGCAACATCTGCTCTCTGTAACAGTCCTTCTGTACTGCAGTCTCCAACCTCTGCTCTCTGTAATAGGCCTTCTTCACCAAAGTCTCCAAACTCTGCTCTCTTTAACAGTCCTTCTGCACCCCAGTCTCCAACCTCTGCTCTCTGCAACAGTCTTTCTGCACCAAGTTTCCATAGGTCGCTCGCTGTATGATGCTTCTGCACACCAGTCTCCTAACTCTGCCCTCTGTATCAGTCCTTCTGCACCCCAGTCTCCAACGTCTGCTCTCTGCAACAATCCTTTTACATCCCAGTCTCCAACCTCTGCTCTCTGCAACTGTCCTTCTACACCCCAGTCTCCATACTCTGCTCACCCCAATGATCCTTCTGTACCCCAGTCTCGAACCCATGCTCTCTGTAACAGTCCTTCTGTACCACAGCCTCCAAACTCTTTTCTCCGTAAGTGTCCTAATGTACTCCAGTATCCAACCTCTGCTCTCTGTAACAGTCCATCTGCACCTCAGTCTCTAAAATATGCTCTCTGCCACGATCCTTCTGGACCCCAGTCTCCAACCTCTGCTCTCTGCAACAGTCCTTCTACACCCCAGTCTCCATACTCTGCTCACCCCAATGATCCTTCTGTACCCCAGTCTCGAACCCATGCTCTCTGTAACAGTCCTTCTGTACCACAGCCTCCAAACTCTTTTCTCCGTAAGTGTCCTAATGTACTCCAGTATCCAACCTCTGCTTTCTGTATCAGTCGTTTTGAACCACAATCTCCAAACTATGCCCTCTGTATCAGTCCTTCTGCAACTCAGTCTGCAACTTCTGCTTTCTGAAACAGTCCTCTTGAAACTCAGTCTTCATCCTCTGCTCTCTGCAACAGTTCTTTTGCACACCAGTCTCCAACATCTGCTCTCTGCAACAGTTGTTCTCCACCCCAGTCTCCAACCTCTGCTCTTTTTAACAGTCCTTCTGTACTGCAGTCTCCAACCACTGCTCTCTGTAAGGGTCCTTCTGCACACGAGTCTCCAAGCTCTGCTTTCTGTATTAGTCCTTCTGCACCAGAGTCTCCAACCTTTGTTCTGTGTAACTTTCCTTCTGCACCTTAGTCTCCAACCTCTGCTCTCTGCTACAGTCCTTCTTCACCCCAATCTCCAACCTCTACTCTCTGCAACAGTCCTTCTACACCCCAGTCTAAAACCACTGCTCTCTGCAACAGTCCTTCTGCACCCAAGTCTCCAAACTCTCTTTATCAATCATTCTGCACCTCAGTCTCCAAGCTCTGCTCTCTGCAACGGTCCTTCTGCACCTAGGTCTCCAAACTCTACTGTCTGCAACAGTGCTTCTGCACCTCAGTCTCCAACCTCTGATCTCTGTAAGATCTTCCTTCAACCCAGTCTCCAAACTCTGCTCTCTGCTACAGTCCTTCTTCACCCCAATCTCCAACCTCTACTCTCTGCAACAGTCCTTCTACACCCCAGTCTAAAACCCCTGCTCTCTGCAACAGTTCTTCTGCACCCCAGTCTCCAACCTCTGCTCTCTTTATCAACCATTCGGCACCTCAGTCTCCAAGCTCTGCCCTCTGAAATGGTCCTTCTTCACCTCGGTCTCTAAACTCTACTGTCTGCAACAGTGCTTCTGCACCTCAGTCTCCAACCTCTGATCTCTGTAAGATCCTTCTGCAACCCAGTCTCAAAACTCTGCTCTCTGTAACAATCCTTCTGCACCCCAGTCTCCAAACTCTGCTCTTTGTATCAGGCCTTCTGCACCCTAGTCTCCAACCTCTGCTGTCTTTATCAGTCCTTCTGCACTCCAGTCTTCAACCTCTGCTCTCTGCAACGATGCTTCAGCACCCTGTCTCCAACTTGTGCTCGCTGCAACAGTCCTGGTTCACCCAGTCTCCAACATCTGCTCTCTGCAACAGTTCTTCTGTACCTCATTCTGAAAACTCTGCTCTCTGCAACAATCTTTCTGCACCCCAGTCTCCAAACTCTGCTCGCTGTAAAAGTCCTTCTGTACATCAGTCTCCAACCTCTTATTTCTGTGAGACCCTTCTGAAACCCAGTCTGCAAACTCTGCTCACTAAAGCAGTCTTTCTGCACCCCATGTCCAAACTCTACTCTCTGTAACAATAATTCTGCACCTCAGTCTCCAAACTCTGCTCTCTGCAAAGGTGCTTCTGCACCCCAGTCTACAACCTCTGTTCTCTGCAACAGTCCTTCTGCACCCCATTCCCCAACCTCTGCACTCTGTAGCAGTCCTTCTGTACCGGAGTCTCCAAACTCTGTTCTCTTTATCCTTCCTTCTGTACCCCAGTCTCCAACATGTGCTTTCTCAATAAGTTCTTCTGAACCCACTCTCCAACCTCTGCTCTCTTTAACAGTCTTTCTGCACTTCAGTCTCTAACCTCTGCTTTTTGTAACAGTCCTCGTGCACCCCAGACTTCAACGTACTCTCTCTGAAACATTCATTTTGCAACCCAGTATCCTACCTGTGCTCTCTGTAGAAGCCCTTCTGCACATCAGTCTCCAAAATCTTCTCTCTGCAATGGTCCTTATGCACCCCAGTCTCCAACTTCTGTTCTCTGCAACTGTCCTTCTGCACATCAGTCTCCAATCTCTGCTCTCTTTCAGAGGCCTTCTGCACTCCAGTCTCCAACCTCTTCTCTCTGTAACAGACCTTCTGCAACCAAGTCACCAAACTCTGCTCTCTTTAACAGTCCTTCTGCACCACAGTCTCCTACCTCTGCTCTCTGCACCAGTCTTTCTGCACCTCAGTCTCCATACTTCACTCGCTGTAAGATGCTTCTGCACACCAGTCATTCAACTCTGCCCTCTGTATGAGTCCTTCTGAAGCCCAGTCTCCAATCTCTGCTCTCTGCAACAGTTCTTCTGCACCTCAGTCTCCAAACTCTGCTCTCTGTATGATGCTTCTGCACCCCAGTCTACAACCTCTACACTCTGTAACAATCCTTCTACAACCTTGTCTCCATGATCTGCTCTGCAACAGTCTTTCTGCACCCCAGTCTCCAACCTATGCTCTCTGTAAGATAATTTCGCACACCTGTCTCCAACCTCTGCTCTCTGTAACAGTCCTTCTGTACTGCAGTCTCCAACCTCTGCTCTCTTTAACGGTCCTTATGCACCCGAGTCTCCAAACTCTGCGTTATGTATCAGTCATTCTGCACCCCAGTCTCCGACCTGTACTCTCTGTAACAGTCCTTCTGCACCTCAAACTCCAACCTCTGTTCTCTGCAAAAGTCCTTCTGCACCCCAATTTCCAACCTCTGCTCTCTGAAACAGTCGTTCTGCACCTCAGTGTGCAAACTCTGCTCTCTGTAAGATCCTTCTGAAACCCAGTCTTCAACCTCTGCTTTCTGCAATGGTCCTTCTGCACCGAAGTCTCCAAACTCTGATCTCTACAACAGTTATTCTGCACCCCAGGCTAAAACCTCTTCTCTCTGTAACAGTCTATCTGTACCGCAGTCTCCAACCTCTGTTCTCTTTAAGGGTCCTTCTGCACCACATTCTAAAAACTCTGCTTTCTGTATCAGTCCTTCTACACCACATTCTCGAAACTCTGCTGTCTGTATCAGTCCTTCTGCACTTCAGTCTGCAACCTCTGCTGTCTGCAATAGTCCATATGCACCCCAGTCTCCAAATACTGCTCTCTGCAACATTCCTTCTGCACCCCACTCTCAAACCGCTTTCTGTACCTCAGTCTTAAACCTCTGCTCTCTGCAACAATCCTTCTGTACCCCAGTCTCCAACCGCTTTCTCTGTAACAGTCCTTCTCCACCTCAGTCTTCAAGCTCTACTCTCTGCGAGAGTCCTTCTGCACCCCAGTCTCCAACATCTGCTCTCTAAACAATCCTTCTGCACCCCAGTCTACAACATCTACTCTCTGCAACGATCCTTCTGCACCTCAGTCTCCAACCTCTGCTCTCTGAAAAATCCTTCTGCACCCCAGTTTCCAAAATCTGCTCTCTGTAATATTCCTTTTCTACGTCCGTCTCCAACCTATGCTTTCTGCAACGGTCCTGCTGCACCCCAGTCTCAAACCTCTGTACTCTGCAACAGTCCTTCTGCTCCCCAGTCTCCAAACTTTGCTCTTTATAACAGTCCTTTTGCACCCATGTCTCCAACCTCTGCTCTCTGCAACAGTCTTACTGCACCTCAGTCTCCAAACTTCGCTCGCTCTAAGATGCTTCTGCACCCCAGTCACCCAACTCTGCCCTCTGTATCAGTCCTTCTGGACCCCAGTCTTCAATCTCTGCTCTCTGTTACAGTCCTTCTGCACCTCAGTCTCCAACATCTGCTCTCGGTAAAATCCTTCTGCAACCAAGTCTCAAAACTCTGCCATCAGTAACCATTCTTCTGGAGCCCTTCTCATAACTCTGCTCTCCATAACAGGCCTTCTGAAACCGAGTCTCCAACCTCTTCTCTCTTTAACAGTCCTGCTGCACCTCGGTCTACAAACTCTGTTCTCTGTAAGATCCTTCTGCAACCTTGTCTAAAAACTCTGCTCTCTGTAACAGTCCTTCTTCACCTCAGTCTCCATCCTCTGTTCTTTGCAACACTCCTTCTGCACCCCAGTGGCCAACCTCTGCTCTCTGTAACAGTCCTTCTGTACCGCATTCTCCAAACTCTGCTCTTTGTAACAGTCCTTCTGCACACCAGTCTCCAACCTCTGCTTTCTGTATCAGTCCTTCTGCTATCCAGTCTACATACTCTGCTCTCTGTAACAGTCCTTCTGCACCTCATATCCAAACTCTGAACTCGGCAACAGTTCTTATGCACCCCAGTCTCCAACCGCTGCTGTCTGCAACATTTCTTCTGCACCCCAGTCTGCAACGTGTGCTCTGTGTGCTCTGTGTAACAGACCTTCTGCAGCCAAGTCTCCACCTCTGCTCTTTGCAACGATCTTTCTGTACCTCAGTCTTAAACCTCTGCTCTCTGCAACAATCTTGCTGTACCCCAGTCTCCAACCGCTTTCTCTGTAACAGTCCTTCTCCACCTCAGTCTTCAAGCTCTTCTCTCTGCAAAAGTCCTTCTGCACCCCAGTCGCCAACATCTGCTCTCTAAACAATCCTTCTGCACCCCAGTCTCCAACATCTACTCTCTGCAACAATCCATCTGCACCTCAGGCTCTAACCTCTGCTCTCTGAAAAATCCTTCTGCACCCCAGTTTCTAAAATATGCTCTCTGTAATATTCCTTCTCCTCGCCAGTCTCCAACCTCTGCTTTCTGCAACGGTCCTGCTGCAACCCAGTCTCAAACCTCTGTACTCTGCAACAGTCCTTCTGCTCCCCAGTCTCCAAATCTTCTCTTTATAAAAGTCCTTCTGCACCCCAGTCTCTAACCTCTGCTCTCTGCAACAGTCTTACTTCACCTCAGTCTCTAAACTACGCTCACTGTAAGATACTTCTGCACCCCAGTCTCCCAACTCTGCCCTCTGCATCAGTCTTTCTGGACCCCAGTCTCCAATCTCTGCTTTCTGTAACAGTCCTTCTGCACCTCAGTCTCCAAACTCTGCTTTCTGTATGATGCTTCTGCACCCCAGTCTACAACCTCTGCTCTCTGGAACAGTCCTTCTACACCCGAGTCTCCATAATCTGCTCTGCAACACTCCTTCTGCACCCCAGTCTCCAATCTCTGCTCTCTGTAACAGTCCTTCAGCACCTCAGTCTCCAATCTCTGCTCTCTGTAAAAGGCCTTCTGAACCATGCTTTCCAACCTCTGCTCTCTGCAACGATCCCTCTGCACCCCAGTCTCCAATCTCTGCTTGCTGCAACAGTTCTTGTGCACACCAATCTCCAATATTTGATCTCTGCAACAGTTCTTCTGTACCTCAGTATGAAAACTCTGCTCTCTGCAATTATGCTTCTGCACCCGAGTCTCCAACCTCTGCTCTCTGTAATAGTCCTTCTGTACCTCAGTCTCCAACTTCTGCTCTGTATCAGTCCTGCACCCCTGTCTCCCACATCTGCTCTCTGTAACTGTCCTTCTTCACCTCCGTCTTCAACCTCTGCTCTGTGTAAGAGTCCTTCTGCATCTCAGTCTGGAAAGTCTGCTAACTGCAACTATCCTTCTGTACCCCAGTCTCCAACCTCTTTTTTCTCTGCAACGATCCTTCTGAAACTCAGTCTCCAACCTCTACTCTCTGTTACAGTCCTTCTGCACCTCAGTCTCCAACATCTGCTCTCGGTAAAATCCTTCTGCATCCAAGTCTCCAAACTCAGCCATCAGTAACCGTTCTTCTGGAGCCCTTCTCATAACTCTGCTCTCCATAACAGGCCTTCTGAACCCGAGTCTTCAACCTCTTCTCTCTTTAACAGTCCTGCTTCACCTCGGTCTACAAACTCTGCTCTCTGTAAGATCCTTCTGCACCCCAGTTGCCAACCTCTGCTCTCTGTAACACTCCTTCTGCACACCAGTCTCCAACCTTTGCTTCCGGTATCAGTCCTTCTGCTTCCCATTCTACATACTCTGCTCTCTGTAACAGTCTTTCTGCACCTCATATCCAACTCTGCTCTCTGCAATAATCCTTCTGCACCCGAGTCTCCATCCGCTGCTCTCTGAAACAGTCCTTCTGTACCTCAGTCTCCAACTTCTGCTCTGTATCAGTCCTGCACCCCTGTCTCCCACATCTGGTGTCTGTAACTGTCCTTATTCACCTCATTCTTCAACCTCAGCTCTGTGTAACAGTCCTTCTGCATCTCAGTCTGGAAACTCTGCTGACTGCAACGATCCTTCTGCACCCGAGTTCCCAACCTCTGTACTCCACAACACTTATTCTGCACCCCAGTCTTCAACCTTTGCTCCCTGTAACAGTTTTTGTGTACCACAGTATCCTACCTCTGTTCTCTGTAAGGATCCTCTGCACTTCAGTCTGCAACCTCTACTCTCTGCAACAGTCCTCCTGCACCCCAGTCTTCAACCTCTGCTCGCTGCAACAGTCCTTCTGCAGTCCAGTCTCCTAAATCTGCTCTCTGAAATATTCCTTTTCCACCACAATCTCCAAACTCTTCTCTCTGTAACCGTCCTTCTGTACTGCTGTCTCCAACCTCTTATCTCTGTAACGGTCCTTCTGCACCCCAGTCTCCAAAGTCTGCTTTTTGTATCAGTCCTTCTGCACCCCAGTCTCTAAACTATTCTCTCTGCAACAGTCCTACTGCGGAACAATCTCCAACCTCTGCTCTCTGCAACAGTCCTTCTGCACCTCAGTGTTCAAACTCTCCTCTTTGTATGTTACTTCTGAAATCCAGTCTCCAACCTCTGCTATATGCAATGATCCCCAAACCTCTGTTCTCTACAACTGTTATTCTGCACCCCAGTCTCCAAACTCTGCTCTGTGTAAAAGTCCTTCTGTATCACAGTCTGCAACCTCTGTTCTCTGTAAGGGTCCTTCTGCACCCCAGTCTCCAACCTCTGCTTTCAGTATCAGTCCTTCAGCACCACATTCTCCAAACTCTGCTCTCTGTAACAGTCCTTCTGCACCTCAGTCTGCAACCTCTGCTCTCTGCAATAGTCTTTCTTCACAACAGGCTACAATCTCTGTTCTCTTCAACAGTCCTTCTGCACCTCCGTCTCTAACATCTGCTCTCTGTAACAGTCCTTCTCCACCTCAGTCTCAAACTTTGCTCTCTGCAACAGTCCTTCTGCACCATGTCACCAAGCTCTGCTTTCTGTATTAGTCCTTCTGCACCCCAGTCTCTAACCTCTGCTCTCTATAACAGTCCTTCTGCACCTCAGTCTCTATAACAGTCCTTCTGCTCCTCAGTCTCAAACCTCAGGATCTCTAAAACAGTCCTTCTGCACATCAGTCTGAAAACTCTGCTCTCAGCAACGATCCTTCCTCACCTCAGTCTCCAACCTCTGCTCTCTGTAACGGTCCTTCTGTACCTCAGTCTCCAAACTCTTCTCTCCGTAAGATCATTTTGCAACCCAGTCTTTAAAATCTTCTCTCTGTAACTGTCCTTCTGTACCCCAGTATCCAAGCACTGCTCTCTGTAATGGGACTTCTGCACCCCAATCTCCAACCTCTGCTCTCTGCAAGGTTCCTTCTGTACCTCAGTTACCAAACTCTTCCCTCTGTAACAGTTCCTCTGCACCTAAGTCTCCAACCTATGCTCTCTGTAACATCCTCCTGCAACCCAGTATTAAAACTCTGCTCTCTGTAACATTCCTTCTGAACACCAGTCTCCAAACTGTGCTCTCTGTAACAGGTCTTCTGCACCACAGGCTCCAACCTCTGTTATCTGTATCAGTCCTTCTTCATTCCAGTCTCCAACCACTGCTCTCTGCAGCGATCCTTCTGCACCCCAGTCTCAAACCTATGCTCGCTGTAAGGTCCTTCTGCACACCTGTCTCCAACCTCTGCTCTCTGTAACACTCCTTTGTACCACAGTCTCCAACTTCTGCTCTCTGTAAGGGTCCTTCTGCACCTCAGTCTCAGACTTCTGCTCTCTGCAACACTCCTTCTGCACCCCAGTCTCCTAATTTTGCTCTCTTCAACAGTTTTTCTGCACGTCAGTCTGTGCTCTCTGTTAAAGTCCTTCTGCACCCCAGTCTCCAACCTGTGCTCTCAGTAAAAGTCCGTCTGCACCACAGTCTCCAAACTCTGCTCTCTCTAACCATCCTTCTGAACCCAAGTCTCCAAATTCTGCTCTCTGAAATGATCCTTCTGCACCACAGTCTCCAAAGTCTGTTCTCTGTAAGAGTCCTTCTGCACCCCAGTCTTCAACCTCTGCTCTCTGTAACAGTTCTTTTGGACCCCAATATCCAAACTCTACTCTTTAACAGTCCTTCTACACCCCAGTCTAAAATCTCTGCTCTCTGCAAAAGTTTTTCTGCACCCCAGTCTCCAACCGCTTTTCTCTGTAACTATCCTTCTGCACCTCAGTCTCCAAACTCTGCTCTCTGTACGATCCTTCTGCACTCCAGTCTCCAATCTCGGCTCCCTGTAACAGGCCTTGGGCACCCCTGTCTCCAACCTCTGCTCTCTGTATCAGTCCATCTGCACCCCAGTCTCAAACCTCTGCTTTCTGCAACGATCCTTCTGCACCCCAGTCTCCAACCTCTGCTGCCTGAAACAGTCCTTGTGCATCCCAGTCTCCAAAATCTGCTCTGTGCAACAGTTCTTCTGTACCTCAGTCTGAAAAATCTGCTCTCTGCAACAATCCCTCTGCACCCCAGTCTCCAACCTCTGCTCTCTGTAACAGTCTTTTTGTACCTATGTCTCCTATCTCTGCTCTCTGTAAGATCCTTCTGAAAACAAGTCTGAAAACTCTGCTATCTGTAACAGTCCTTCTGCACCCCAGTCTCCAAACTCTGCTCTCTGATACAGGCCTTCTGCATCCCAGTCTCCAACATCTGCTCTCTCTAAGAGGCCTTCTGCACCCCAGTCTTCAATCTCTACTCTCTGCAATGATCCATCTGCACCCCAGTCTCCTACCTCTGCTCTCTAAAACAGTCCTTCTGCACCCCAGTCGCCTACATCTGCTCTCTGTAAGATCCTTCTGCACACCAGTCTTCAACCCTTTCTCGCTGTAACAGTCCTTCTGGAACCTAGTCTCCATACTCTGCTCTCTGAAATGGTCCTTCTGCACCCCAGTCTCCAACCTCTGTTTTCTGCAACAGTCCTTCTACACCCCAGTCTCCAAACTCTGCTCTCTGTAACAGTCCTTCTGCACCCCAGTATCCAATCTCTGCTCTCTGAAATATTCCTTCTACAACCAGTATCAAATATATGCTCTCTGCAAAAGTCTGTCTGCACCCCGGTCTCCAACCTCTGCTCTCTGTAAAGATCCTTTGCACCCCAGTCTCAAACATCTGCTCTCTGTAACAGTCCTTCTGCCCCACAGTCTCCAAACTCTTTTCTCTGTAAGATCCTTCTGAAATCCAGTCTCCAACATCTGCTATCTGTAACTGTCTTCTGCACCCAAGTCTTTAACCTCTGCTCTCTGCAAAAGTCCTTCTGCACCTTAGTCTCCAAACACTGCTTTCTGCATCAGTCCTTCTGCACCTTAGTCTCCAAACTCTGCTCTCTGCAAAAGTCCTTCTGCCCCTTAGTCTCCAAACTCTGCTTTCTGCATCAGTCCTTCTGCATCCAAGTCTCCAACCTCTGCTCTCTGCAACATTCCTTCTGCACCCCAGTCTGCAAACTGTGCTCTCTGTAAAAGTCTTTCTGCACCACATTCTCTAAACTCTGCTCTCTGTAACGATCCTTCTACACCCCAGTCTCGAACCTCTGCTCTCTGCAACCAACCTTCTGCACCTCAGTCTGCAGCCTCTACTCTCTGAAACGATCCCTCTGCAGCCCAGTCTCAAACCTCCTCTCGCTGCAACAGTCCTTGTGAACCCCAGTCTTCAACATCTGCTTTTTGCAACAATTCTTTTGTACCTCATTCTGAAAACTCTGCTCTCTGTAACAGTCCTTTTGTATCTCAATCTCCAATCTCTACTCTATGCAACAGTCCTTCTGCGCACAAGTCTCCAACATCTGCTCTCTTAAACAGTCCTTCTACACCACAGTCTCCAACTCTGCTTTCTGAAACAGTCCTTCTACACCCCAGTCTCCATACTCTGATCGCCCCAACTATCCTTCTGCACCCCAGTCTCCAAACTTTGTTCTCTACTCAGTTCTTCTGCACCCCAGTCTCCAACCTCTGCTCTCTGTAACAGTCCTTCTGTACCACAGTCTCCAAAATCTGCCCTCTGTAACCATCCTTCTAATACCCAGTCTGCAACCTCTGCTCTATGCAACAGTCCTTATGCACCCTAGTCTCCAACCTTTGCTCTCTGCAACAGTCTTTTTGCACCGCAGTCTCCAACATCTGCTCTCTGCAACAGTCATTCTCCACCCTAGTCTCCAAACTTTGCTCTCTGTAACAGTCCTTCTGTACTGCATTCTCAAACTTTTGCTCTCTGTAAGGGTACTTTTGCACCCGAGTCTCCAGCCTCTGCTTTCTGTGTCAGTCCTTCTGCACCACAGTCTCCAACCTCTGCTCTGTGTAACTGTCCTTCACTTTAGTCTCAAACCTCTGCTCTCTGCTACAGTCCTTCTGGACCCCAATCTCCAACCTCTACTCTCTGCAACAGTACTTCTACATCCCAGTCTAAAACCTCTGCTCTCTGCAACAATCCTTCTGAACCCCAGTCTCCAACATCTGATCTCTGTAACAATCCTTATGCTCTGTGTAACTGTCCTGCACTTTAGTCTCAAACCTCTTTTCTCTGCAACGGTTCTTTTGCACCTCAGTCTCCAACCTCTACTCTCTGTAACAGTGCTTCTGCGCCTCAGTCTCCATCCTCTGCTCTCTTTAAGATCCTTCTGCAACCCAGTCTCCAATATCTGCTCTTTGTAGCAGTCCTTCATCACCCCAGTCTCCAAATTCTGCTCTCTGTAACAGGCCTTCTGCAACCCAGTCTCCAAACTCTGCTCCCTGTATCAGTCCATCTGCACCCCTGTCTCCAACGTCTGCTTTCTGCAACGATCCTTCTGCACCCCAGTCTCTAACCTCTGCTCTCTGCAACAGTCTTCGTGCAACCCAGTCTACAACATCTGCTCTCTGCAAAAGTTCTTCTGTACCACAGTCTGAAAACTCTGCTCTCTGCAATAATCCTTCTGCACCCCAGTCTCCAACCTCTGCTCTCTGTAACAGTCCTTCTGCACCTCAATCTCCTACCTCTGCTTTTAGCAGCAGTCCTTCTGCACCAAAGTCTCTAAACTCTGCTCTTAGCAACATTCCTTCTGCTCCCCAGTATCAAACCTGTTCTCTCTGTAAAAGTCCGTCTGCACCCCAGTCTCCAACCTCTTCTCTTTGTAACCATCCTTCTGCACCTCAGTCTCGAACCTCCACTCTATGTAACAGTCCTTCTGCACCTCAGTCTTCAAACTCTTTTCTCTGTGACATCTTTCTGAGACTCAGTCTCTAAAGTCTGCCCTCTGAAACAGTCCTTCTGCACCCCAGTCTTTAATCTGCTCCCTGGAACTGTCTTTCTGCACCTCTGTCTCCAAACTCTGCTTTCTGCAACAGTCCTTCTGCACCCAAGTCTCCAAACTCTGCTCTCTGCAACATTCCTTTTGCACACCATTCTCCAACCTGTGCTCCCTGTGAAAGTACTTCTACACCCCAGTCTCCAAACTCTGCTCTCTGTAAGGATCCTGCTGCACCCAGTCTTGAACCTCTGCTCTCTGCAACGATTCTTCTGCACTTCAGTCTCCAATTTCTGCTCTCTGCAACGATCCTGCTGCACCACAGTCTGAAACCTCTGCTCGCTGCAACAGTCCTTGTGAACCCCAGTCTCCAACATCTGCTTCCTGAAACAATTGTTCTGTACCTCAGTCTGATAACTCTGCTCTCTGCCATTATTCATCTGCAACCCAGTGTCCAACCTCTGCTCTCTGTAACAGTCCTTCTGCAGAATAGTTTCCAAACTCTTCTCTCTGTAACAGGAATTTTGGAACCCAGTCTCGAAACTCTGCTCTCTGTAACAGGCCTTCAGAACCCTAGTCTCCAACCTCTTCTCTCTGGAATGATTTTTCTCCACCCCAGTCTCCAACCTCTGCTCTTTGCAACAGTCTTTCTGCACCCTAGTTAGCAACATCTGATCTCTGCAAAAATCATTCGGCACCCCAGACTACAACCACTGCTCTCTGTAAAAGACATTCTGTACTGCAGTCCAACCTCTGCTCTCTATAACCTTTCTTCACCACAAACTCCAATCTCTGCTTTTTCTATCAGTCCTTCTGCACCCCAGTCTCCAAACTCTGCTCTCTGTAAGAGTCGTACTGCACATCAGTCTCCAACCTCTTCTCTCTGTAAGATCCTACTGCATCCCATTTCCAAACACTGCTCTCTGTATCATGCCTTCTCTACCCCAGTCTCCAACCTATGCTTTGTGCAATGGTCTAGCTGCACCCTAGTCTCAAACCTCTGTCCTCTGAAACAGTTTTTCTGCTCCTCAGTCTCCAACCTCTGCTCTCTGTAACAGTCCTTCTGTACCACAGTCTCAAAACTCTGCTCTCTGTAGGACTCTTCTGAAAACCAGTCTCCAAACTCTGCTTTCTGTAACAGTACTTCTGGACCCAGACTCCAAACTCTGCTCTCTGTAACAGACCTTCTGCACCCAACTCTTCAACCTCTGCTCTCTGTAACTGTCCTTTGGCACCCCCAGTCTCCACCGTCTGCTCTCTGTAATTATCCTCCTGCACCCAAGTCTCCAACGTCTGCTCTCTGCAACAATCCTTCTTCACCCCAGTCTCCAAACTTTTTCCACTAGAAGCTTCTTCTGCACCCAAGTTTCCAAACTCTTCTCTCAGTAACATTCCTTCTGCACCACAGTCTCTAACGTCTACTCTCTGCAATGGTCCCTATGCACCCCAGTCTCCAAAATTGTTCTCTACAACAGTTCTTCTGTACTGCAGTCTTCAACCTCTGTTCTCTGTAAGGTTCCTTCTGCACCCCATTCTGCAATATTTGCTCTCTGTAACAGTCCTTCTGCACGTCACTTTGCAACCTCTGCTCTCTGCAACAGTCCTTCTGCACCCCAGTCCCCAAAATCTGCTTTCTGCAACAGTCCTTTTCCACCCCAGTCTCCAACTTCTGCTCTCTGTTAACGTCCTTCTGTACTTCAGTCTCCAAACTCTGCTCTCTGCAACAGTCCTTCTGCACCTCAGTCTGAAAACTATGTTCTTTGCAACTATCCTTCTGCAACCCTGTCTCAAAACCCTGCTTTCTGTAACAGTCCTTCTTCACCCCAGTCTCCAACCTCGGCTCATTGTAACAGGCTTTTTGCACCTCCAACCTCTGCTCTCTGTAAGAGTTATTCTGCACCTCAGTCTACAAACTCTGTTTTCTGCAACAGTCATTCTGCACCCCAGTCTCCAACATCTGCTCTATGCAACAGTTCTTCTGCACCAAATCTCCAAAGTCTGCCACTGTAACATTCCTACTGTAACCCAGTCTCCAAACTCTGCTTTCTGCAACAGTCCTTCTGCACCCCAATCTCCAACCTGTGCTCTCCGCAACAGTCCTTCTACACCCCAGTGTCCAGTCTCTGCTCTCTGCAAAAGTCCCTCTGCAACCCAGTCTCTATCCTCTGCTCTCTGTAACAATCCTTCTGCACCTCAGTCTTCAAACTCTGCTTTCTGCAACGGTCCTTCTGCACCTCAGTCTCCAAAAACTACTCTCTGTAAATGTACTTCTGAATCCCTTCTCCAAACTCTGCTCTTTGTAATAGGCCTTCTGCACCCCAGTCTCCAACCTCTGTTCTCTATAACAATCCTTCTGCACTCCAGTCTCAAGATTTTGCTCTCTACAACGATCCATCTGCACCCCAGTCCCCAATCTCTGCTCTTTGCAACAGTCCTTCTGCACCCCAGTCTCCAACATGTGCTCTCTGCAAAAGTACTTCTGCACCTCAGTCTGAAAACTCTGTTCTCTACCACGATCCTTCTGCACCCCAGTCTCCAACCTCTGCTCTCTGTAACAGTCCTGCTGTACATCGGTCTACAACTCTGCTCTCTGTAAGATCCTTGTGCAACCTTGTCTGAAAACTCAGCTCTCTATAGGAGTTCTACTGCACCCTAGTCTCCAACCTCTGCTCTCTGCAACGATCCTTCTGCACCTCAGTCTCGAAACTCTACTCTGTGTAACAGTCCTTCTGCACCCCAGTCTCAAACCTCTGCTGTTTGCAACGATCTTACTGTACACCAGTTTCCAACATATGCTCTCTGCAACAGTTCTTCTGCTCCCCAGTCTCTAACCTCTGCTCTCTGCAACAATCCCTGTGCACCCCAGTATCCAATATCTGCTATATGCAACAGTCCTTCTGCACCCCTGTCTCCAACCACTGCTCTCTGCAACAGTCCTTCTGCACCTCAGTCTGAAAACGCTGTTCTCTGCAATGATCCTTCTGCACCCCAGTCTCCAAACTCTGCTCTATGTAATACTCCTGTTGCACTTCAGTCTCGAAACTCTGCTCTCTGTAAGATCCTTCTGCAACCCTGTCTTCAAACTCTGTTCTATGTAACAGTCCTTCTGCACCCCAGTCTCCAAACTCTGCTCTTTGCAAGAGACATTCTAAAACCCAGTCTCCAAACTCTGCTTTCTGCAACAGTCCTTCTGCACCCATGTCTCCAACTTCTGTTCACTTTAACAATCATTCTTCACCTCAGTTACAAAACTCTGATCTCTGCAATGGTCCTTCTGCACCACAGTCTCCAACCTCTGCTCTCTGTAACAATCCCTCTGCACCCCACTCTAAAAACTCTGCTCTCTACAACAATCCTTTTGCACCCCAGTTTCCAAACTCTGCTCTCTGCAAAAGTCCTTTTGAACCCCAGTCTCAAACATCTGCTTTCTGCAACAGTCTTTCTGCACCTCTGTCTGACAACTCTGCTCTCTGCAACGATCATTTTGCACCCCAGTCTTCAAACTCTGCTTTATGTAACAGTCTTTCGGCACCTCAGTCTCCAACCTCTTCTTTCTGTAAGATCCTTCTGTACCTCAGTTTCCAAACTCTGCTCTCTGTAATATTCCTTCTGCTCCGCAGTCTCCAACCTCTGCTCTGTGAAACAGTCCTTCTGCTCCACAGTCTCCAACCTCTGCTCTCTGTAAGAGTCCTTCTGTCCCGAGTCTCCAACCTCTTCTCTCTGTAATGGTTTTTCTGCACCCCAGTCTCCAAACTCTGATCTCTGTAACAATCCTTCTTGACCCCAGTCTCCAACCTCTGCTGTATTCAACGATCTTTTTGCACCCCAATCTCCAACCTCTGCTCTCTGCAAAAGTCCTTCTGTACCCCAGTCTACAACATCTGCTCTCAGCAACAGTCCTTCTGAACCTAAGTCTGAAAACTCTGCTCGCTGCAACGATCCTTGTGCACCCCAGTATCCCAACTCTGCTTTTTGTAACAGTCCTACTGCACCTCAGTCTCCAAAATCTACTCTCTGTAACAGTCCTTTTGCTCCCCAGTCTCCAACCTGTGCTCTCTGTAACAGTCCATCTGCTCCCCAGTCTCCAACCTCTGGTCTCTGTAACAGTCCTTCTGTACCTCAGTCTCCAACCACTGCTCTCTGTAACGGTCGTTCTGAACCACAATCTTCAACCTCTCCTTTCTGTATCATTCCTTTTGCACCACAGTTTCCAACCTCTGCTCCCTGCAACATTCCTTCTGCACGTCAGTCTCCATCCTCTGCTCTCTGCGACAGTTCTTCTGCACCCCAGTCTCCAAACTCTGCTCTAAGCAACAGTTCATCTGCACCCAAGTATCCAAGGTCTGCACTCTGAAACAGTTTTTCTCCAGACCAGTCTCCAACCTCTGCTCTCTGTATCAGTCCTCCTGTAGTGCAGTCTCCAAAATCTGCACTCTGTAAGGATTCTTCTGCTCCCCAGTATTCTACCTCTGCTTTCTGTATCAGTGCTTCTGCACCAAACTCTCAAACCTCTGTATCTGCAACAATCCTTCTACACCGCATTCTCCAAACTCTGCTATCTGTAAGAGTCTTTCTGCACCCCAGGCTCCAACCTCTGCTCTCTGTAACATTCCCTCTGCACCTCAGTCTCCAAACTCAGCTCTCTGCGACAGTTCTTCTGCACCCCAGTCTCTAACCTCTTCTCTCTGCTACAGTTCTTCTGAACACCAGTTTCCAATATCTGCACTCTGAAAGAGTCCTTCTCAACCCCAGTCTCGAACCTCTGCTCTCTGTAACAGGCCTCCTGTACTGCGGTCTTTAAAGTCTGCTCTCTGTAACTTTGCTTCTTCACCACAGTCTCCAACCTCTTCTTTCTCTATCAGTCCTTCTGCACCCCAGTCTCCAACCAGTGATCTCTGTAACAGTCCTTCTGCATCTCTGTCTCCAAACTCTGCTCTCTGCAACATTTCTTCTGCACCCAAGTCTCCAAACTCTGTTCCCTCAAAAAGTCCTTCTACACCAGTCTCTAGCCTCTGCTATCTGCAACAGTCCTTCTGCACCCCAGTCTCCAAAATATGCTCTCTGTAAAAATCCTTCTGCACCTCAGTCTCCAACCTCTACTCTCTATCACCGTCGTTCTGCACCTCAGTCTCAAGCCTCTGCTCTGTGTAAGATCTTTAGGCAACCAGTCTCCAAACTCTTCCTTCTGTAACAGTCCTTCTACACCCTTTCTCCAAACCTTTCTCTCTGTAACAAGCATTCTGCACCCCAGTCTCCAACCTCTGTTCTCTGTAACAGACATTCTGCACCCCAGTCTCAAACCTCTTCTCTCTACAACGATCCTTTTTCATCCCAGTCTCCAACCTCTGCTCCTTGCAATAGTCCTTCTGCACCCAAGTCTCCAAAAACTACTCTCTGCAACAGTCCTTCTGCACCTCAGTCTGAAAATTCTGTGCTCTGAAATGATCCTGCTGCACTCCAGTCTTTCTGCTTCTGAGTCTCCAACCTCTGCTCTCTGTAACAGGACCTCCTCAAGTCAGTCTCCAACGTCTGCTCTCTGCAACAGTCCTTCTGCACCCCAGTCTCCAACATCTGCTCTCTACAACAGTCCTTCTGCACCCTACTTACCAACATCTTCTCTCTGCAACAGTCCTTATTTACCCCAGTATCCAACATCTGCTCTCTTCAACAGTTGTTCTGCACCTCAGTCTGAAAACTCTGCTCTCTGCAACGACACTTTTGCACCCCAGTCTCCTACCTCTGCTCTCTGTAACAGTCCTTCTACACCTCAGTCTCCCAAATCTGCTATCTGTAAGATCCTTCTGTAACCCAGTCTTTCAACTCTGCACTCAGTAACAGTCCTTTTGCACACCAGTCTCCAAACTCTGCTCTCTGTAACAGTCCTTCTGCACCCCAGTCTCCAAACTCTGCTCTGTGCAACAGTCTTCTGCACCCCAGTTTCTAAAATCTGCTCTCTGCAACAGTTTTTATGCACCCCAGTCTCCAACCTCTGCTCTCTGCAATGATCCTACTGCACCCCAGTCTCCAACCTCTGATCTCTACAAGAGTCCTTCTGACCCTCAGTCTCCAACTTCTGCTCTCTGTAAGATCCTTCTTCACCCCTGTCTCCAAGCTCTGCTTTTTTCAACCATCCTTCTGTACACCAGTCTCCAACCTCTACTCTATGTAACAGGACTTCTGCACCTCAGTCTCCAGTCACTGCTCTCTGCAACAGTCCTTCTGCACCACAGTCTCCAAACCCTGGTCTTTGTTTGATCCTTCTGCACTCCAGATTCTCAACTCTGATCTCTGTAACTTTCCTTCTCTTCCCCAGTCTTTATCCTCTGCTTTGTGCAAGTGTCCTGCGGCACCTTAGTCTTCAACCTCTGTCCTCTGCAACAGTCTTTCTGCTCCCAGTCTCCAACATCTGCTCTCTGTAACAGTCCTTCTGTACCGCAGTCTCCAACCACTGCTCTCCGTAACGGGCCTTCTGCACCCCAGTCTCCAAATACAGCTTTTGGTATCAGTCCTTCTGAACCTCAGTCTCAAACCTCTGCTCTCTGTTTCTATCCTTCTGCACCTCAGTCTCCTACCTGTTCTCTCTGTATCATTCCTTTTTCACCCCAGTCTTTAACCTCTGCTCTCTGTAACAGTTTTTCTATACCGCAGTCTCCAATGTCTGGTCTCTGTAACGATCCTTCTGCACCCCAATTTCCAAACTCTACTTTTTGTAACAGTCTTTCTGCACATCAGTCTGATATCTCTGCTCTCTACACAATCTTTCTGCACCCCAGTTTCAAAACATTGCTCTAAGTAACAGTCCACCTGCACCTCAATATCCACCCTCTCCTCTCTATAACAGGCCTTCTGCACGCCAGTCTCCAAAGTCTTCTCTCTGTAGCAGGCCTTCTGCACCCCAGTCTCCAAAATCTGCTCTCTGAAACGATCCTTCTGCAACCCAGGCTCCAACCTCTGCTCTCTGCAATAATTCTAGTGCACTCCAGTCTCCAACCTCTGATCTCTACAACAGTCCTTCTGCACCACAGTCTACAAATTATGCTCTCTGTAAGATCCTTCTGCACCGCTGTATTCAACCTCTGCTCTCTGTAACTGTCCTTCTGCATCCAAGTCTCCAACCTCGACTCTCTGTAGCAGGACTTCCACACATCAGTCTCTAAACTCTGCTCTCTGCAACAGTCCTTCTGCAGCATATTCTCCAACCTCTTCTCTCTACAACAGTCCTTTTGCACCCTAGTTACCAACATCTGCTTTCTGCAACAGTCCTTCTGCTCCTCAGTCTCCAACATCTGCTCTCTGGAACGGTTCTTCTGAATCTCAGTCTGAAATTTGTGCTCTCTGCAACGACCCTTCTGCACCCCAGTTTCCTACCTCTGCTTTCTGTAACAGTCCGTCTTCTTTGTAGTCTCCCAACTCTGCTCTCTGTAAGATCCTTCTGCAACCCAGTCTTTAAACTTTGCACTCTGTTACAGACCTTCTGCACAACAGTCTCCAACCTCTGCTCTCTGAAACAGGCCTTCTGCACTCCAGTCTCCAACCTTTTCTCTTTGAAATGATTTTTCTCCACCCCAGTCTCCAACATCTGCTCTCTGCAACAGTCCTTTTGCACCCCAGTCTCCAAACTCTGCTCTGTATAAGATCCATCTGACCCCCAGTCTTCAACCTCTGCTCTCTGTAACAGTCCTTCTGCATTCCAGTCTCCAAACTCTGATCTCTGTAGCAGTCCGTCTGCACCTCAGTCTCCAACCTCTGCTCTATGTAATAGTCCTTCTTAACCCCAGCCTCTAAAATCTGCTCTCTCCAACAGTCCTTCTTCACCACAGTCTCCAACATCTGCTCTCTGCAGCAGTCTTTCTGAACCCTGGTCTCTAAACTCTACTCTTTTCAACGATCCTTCTGGACCCCTGTCTCCAACGTCTTCTCTCTGCAACAGTCCTTCTGCACCACAGTCTCCAACCTCTGCTCTCTTTAAGATCTTTCTGCACTCCAGTTTTCAAACTCTGCTCTCTGTAAGATCCATCTGAACCCCAGTCTTCAACCTCTGCTCTCTGTAACAGTCCTTCTGCACCCCAGTTTTTAAACTTTGCACTCTATAACAGTGGTTCTGCAAAACAGTCTTTAAACTCTGCTCTCTGTAACAGAACTTCTGCACTCCAGTAAAACCTCTTCTCTCTTCAATGATTCTTCTCCATCCAAGTCTCCAACATCTGCTCTCTGCAACAGTCCTTTGCACCCCAGTCTCCAAACACTGCTCTCTGTAAGATCCATCTGAACCCCAGTCTCCAACCTCTGCTCTCTGTCCTTCTGCACCCCAGTCATCACACTCTGCTCTCTGTAACAGTCTTTCTGAAACCCAGTCTGCAATATCTGCTCTCTGCAACAGTACCTCTACACCCCAGTCTCCAAACTATGCTCTCTGCAACGATTCTTCTGGACCCCAGTCTCCAACGTCTGCTCTCTGCAACAGTCTTTCTGCACAACAGTCTCCAACCTCTGCTCTCTGTAATATCATTCTGCACTCCAGTTTCCAGACTCTGCTCTTTGTAACATTATTTCTCCACCTGAGTTTCCACCCTCTGTCCTCTGAAACAGTACTTCTGCTCCCCAGACTCCAAGATCTGCTCTCTGTAACAGTCCTTCTGTACCACAGTCTCCAACCTGTGCTCTTTGTAAGGGTCCTTCTACAGCCCAGTTTCCAACCTCTGCTTTCTGTATCAGTCTGTCTGAACCCCAGTCTCTAACCTCTGTTATCTGTATCTAACCGTGTGCACCTCAGTCTCCAACCTGTACTCTATGTAAGAATCCTTCTGCACTCCAGTCTCCAACCTCTGCTCTTAGTAAGAGTCCTATACCGCAGTCTCTAACCTTTGCTCTCTCTAACAGTCCTTCTGCACCCCAATTTCGAAACTCTGCTTCTCGTATCAGTCCTTCTGCACCTGAGACCCCAAACTCTCTTATGTGTAACAGTTCTTCCACACCTCAGTTTCCAACGTCTGCTCTTTGTAACCGTCCTTCTTGATCTCAGTCTGAAACCTCTGCTCTCTGCACTATCCTTTTGCACCTCAGTCTCAAACCATTGCTCTCTGTAACAGTCCACCTGAACCTCAGTCTCCAACCTCTGCTCTCTGTAAGATCCTTCAACAACCCAGTCTCCAAACTCTGCTCTCTATAACAGTCCTTCTGCATGCCAGTCTCCAAACCCTCCTCTCCTCAACAGTCCTTCTGCACCCCAGTCTCGTACATCTGTTCTCTGCAACAGTCCTTCTGAACCTCAGTCTGAAAACTCTGCTCCCTTAAACCACCCTTCTGTACGCCAGTCTCCTAATTCTGCTCTCTGTAACAGTTCTTCTGCACCTCATTCCCTCAACTCTGCTCTCTGTAAGATCCTTCTACATCCCAGTCTTTAAATTCTGGAATCTGTAACAGTCCTTCTGCACAACAGACTCCAAACTCTGCTCTCTGTAACTGGACTTCTGCAACCCAGTCTCAAACCTCTACTCTCTGTAACAGTTCTTCTGTACTGCAGTTTCCAAACTCTTCTCTCTGTAATGGTCCTTCTGCACCGCACTCTTTAACCTCTGCTTTCTCTATAAATCCTTCTGCACTCAAGTCTCCAAACTCTGCTTTCTGTAACAGTCTTTCTGCACCTCAGTCTACAACGTCTGCTCTCTGCAACAGTCCTTTGGCACCCCAATCTCCAAACTCTGGTCTCTGCAAAAGTTTTTCTACATCCAAGTCTTTAACCTCTACACTCTGCAACAGTCCTTCTGCACCTCAGTCTCCAACCTCTTCTCTTTGCGAAGGTCTTTCTGCACCTCAGTCTTCAACATCTGCTCTCTGCAACAGTTCTTCTGCACCCCAGGCTCCAACATCTGCTCTCTGCAACAGTTTTTCTAAACCTCATTATGAAAACTCAGCTCTCTGCAACGATCCTTGTGGACCAAAGTCTACAACCTCTGCTCTCTCTGACAGTCCTTCAGCACCTCAGTAACCAACCTTTGCACTCTGTAAGATCCTTATGCCACCCAGTCTCCAAATGCTGCTCTATGTTACAGGCCTTCTGATGCCCAGTCTCCAAGCTCTGCTCTGTGTAACAGGTCTTCTGCACCTCAGTCTCCAACCTCTTCTATCGGCAATGATCTTTCTGCTCCCCATTCTCCAACCTCTGCTCTCTGCAACAGTCCTATTGCACCACAGTCTCCAACCTCTGCTCTCTGTAAGATAATTCTGCACATCTATCTCCAACCTCTGCTCTCTTTAACAGTACTTCTGAACCACAGTCTCCAACCTCTATTCTCTGTAACGGTCCTTCTGCACCCCAGTCTCCAAACACTGCTATATTCAACAGCCCTTCTGCACCTCAGTCTCCAAACACTGCTCTCTGTATCAGTTTTTCTTCACATCAGTATTCAACAACTGCTCTCTGCAACAGGCTTTCTGCACCCCAGTCTCCAACGTCTGCTCTCTGCAACTATCCTTCTGCACCCCAGTCTCCAAACTTTCCTCTCTGTAAGATCCTTCTGCTCCCCAGTCTCCCAACTCTACACTCAGTATCAGTCCTTTTGCACACCAGTCTCCAAACACTGCTCCCTGTAACAGTTTTTCTGCACCTCAGTCTTAAACAACTGCTCTCTGCAACAGTCCTTCTGCACCCCAGTCTCCAACCTCTGCTCTCTGCAACAATCCTTCTGCACCCCAGTCTCCAAACTTTCCACTCTGTAAGATTTTTCTACACCCCAGTTTCCAAGCTCTGCTCTCTGTAGCATTCCTTCTGCACCCAAGTCTCCAACGTCTGCCCTCTGCAATGGTCCCTCTGTACCCCAGTCTCCAACCTTGTTCTCTACATCAGTTCTTCTGTACCGCAGTCTTCAACCTTTGTTCTCTGTAAGGGTCCTTCTGCAACCCAGTCTCCAACCTCTGCTTTCTGTATCAGTCCTTCGGCACCACAGTCTCCAAACTCTGCTCTCTGTAACATCCTTCTGCACCTCACTCTTCAACCTCTGCTATCTGCAACAGTCCTTCTGCAAACCAGACTTAAACCTCTGCTCTCTGCAACAGTCCTTCTGAACCCCAGTCTCTATCATCTGCTCTCTGTAACAGTCCTTCTGTACTGCAGTTTCCAAACTTTTCTCTCTGTTATGGTCCTTCTGCACCCCACTCTCCAACCTCTGCTTTCTCTATCAGTCCTTCTGCACTCACGTCTCTAACCTCTGCTCTCTGTAATAATCCTTCTGCTCCTCAGTCTTCAACGTCTGCTCTCTGAAACAGTCCTTCGGCACCCCAATCTCCAACCTCTGCTCTCTGTTACAGTCCTTCTGTTCTACAGTCTCGAACTTCTTCTCACTGTAATGGTCCTTCTGGACCCCAGTCTCAAAACTCTGCTTTCTGTATCAGTCCTTCTGCACCCTGGTCTCTAAACTCTGCTTTCTGTAACAGTCCTTCTGCAACTCAGACTACAATTTCTGCTCTCTGCAACAGTCCTTCTGCGCCCAAATCTCCAAACTCTGCTCTCTGCAACAGCCCATCTGCACTTCAGTGTCCAAACTCTGCTCTCTGTAAGATCCTTCTGAAACCCAGTCTCCAACCTCTGCTTTCTGCAATGGTCTTTCTGCACCCCAGCCTCTAACCTCTGTTCTCTACAACAGTTATTCTGCACCCCAGTCTCCAACCTCTGCCCTCTGTAACAGTCCTTCTGTACCGAAGTCTCCAACCTCTGTTCTCTGTAAGGGTCCTTCTGCACCCCAGTCTCCAACCACTGCTTTCTGTATCAGTCCTTTTGCACCACATTCTCCAAACTCTGATCTCTGTAACAGTCCTTCTGCACCTCAGTCTGCAACCTCTGCTCTCTGCAATAGTCCTTCTGCATCTCAATCTCTAACCTCTGCTCTCTGCAACAGTCCTACTGCACCACAGTCACCAACATCTGCTTTCTGTATCAGTCCTTCTGCACCCCAGTCTCCAACCTCTCCTCTCTGTAACAGTCCTTCGGCACCTCAGTCTCCAACCTCTACTTTCCTCAGCAGTCCTTCTCCACTCTAGTCTCCAACCTCTGCTCTCAGTAACAGTCCTTCTGCACCTCAGTCTGAAAAATCTTCTCTCTGGAACGATCTTTCTGCATCTCAGTCTCAAACCTCTTCTTTGTGTAACAGTCCTTATGTATCTCAGTCTCCAAACTTTTGTCTCTGTAAGATCCTTTTGCAACCCACTCTTTAAACTCTGCTCTCTCTTACTATTCTTCTTCACCCCAGTCTCCAAGCACTGCTCTCTGTAACAGGCCTTATGCACCCCAATCTCCAACCTATGCTGTATATAACAGGCCTTTTGACCCAAGTCTCCAAACTCTTCTCTCTTCAACTATCCTTCTGCACCTCAGTCTCTAACTTCTGCTCTCTGCACCAGTCCTCCTTCATCCCAGTCTCAAACCTATGCTATTTGTAAGATCCTTCTGCACACCTGTCTCCAACCTCTGCTCTCTGTAAAATTACTTCTGTAAAGCAGTCTCGAAACTCAGCTCTCTGTAAGGGTCCTTCTGCATTTTAATCTCCAATCTTTGTCTCTGCAACACTCCTTCTGCAACCCAGTCTCCAAAATTAGCTCTGTGCAATAGATTTTCTGCACATGAGTCTCCAACCTGTGCTCTCTGTAAAAGTCCTACTGCACCCCACTCTTCAACCTATGCTTTCTGTAAAAGTCCTTCTGCACCTCAGTCTCCAATCTCTGCTCTCTATAACGATCCTTCTGCACCCCAGTCTCCAAAATCTGCTCTCTGCAACGATCCTTCTGCACCCCGTCTCCAACATCTTGTCTTTGGAACAGTCATTCAGTACCCAAGTCTCCAACATCTGCTCTCTCCAACAGTCCTTCTACACCCCAGTCCACAACTTCTGCTCTCTGCAACAGTCCTTCTACCCCCTAGTCTCGATACTCTGCTCGCCACAACGATCCTTCTGCACCCCAATCTCCAACCTCTGTTCTCTTCAACAGTTCTTCTGCATGCCAGTCTCAAACCTCTGCTCTCTGTAAGGGTCCTTTTGCACCCCAGTATCCAACCTCTGCTTTCTGTAGCAGTCGTTTTCCACCAGTCTCGAAAATCTGCCCTCTGTAACAGTCCTTCTGCAACTCAGTCTCCAACTTTTGCTCTCCTTAATATCTTTCTGCAACCCAGTATTCAAACTCTGATCTCTGTACCAATCTTTCTGCACCCCAGTCTCCAAACTCTGCTGTCTGTAACAGGCATTCTGCACCCCAGTCTCCGAACTCTGCTTTCTGTATCAGTCCTTCTGCACCCCAGTCTCCAACCTCTGGTCTCTGCAACGATCATTCTGCACCCCAGTCTTCAACCTCTGCTTTCTCTATCAGTCCTTCTGCACTCAGTCTCCAACCTGTGCTCTGTAACTGTCCTTCTGCATTTCCGTCACTAACATCTGCTAGCTGCAACAGTCTTTCGGAACCCCAAACTTCAACCTCTTCTCTCTGCAACAGTCCTACACCCAAGTCTCCAACCTCTGCACTCTGCAACCTCTTCTCTTTGCAATGGTCTTTCTGCACCTCAGTCTTCAACATCTACTCTCTGTAACAGTCCTTCTGCACCTCAGTCGCCAACCTCTGCTCTCTGTAAGATCTTTTTAAAAAACAGTCTCCAAACTCTGCTTTCTATAACAGTCCTTCTGCACCCCAGTCTCAAAATTCTGCAGTCTGTAGAACTCGTTCAGCACCCCAGTCTGCACCCTATGTTCTCTGCAATGATCCTTCTATACCCAAGTCTCCAACCTCTGCTGGCTGCAACAGTTCTTCTGCACCCCAGTCCCCTACATCTGCTCTCCCCAACAGTTTTTCTAAACCTCATTCTGAAACTCTGCTCTCTGAAAGGATCCTTCTAGACCCCAGTTTCCAACCTCTGCTCTCTCTGACAGTCCTTCGGCACCTCAGTCACCAACCTCTGCTCTCTGTAAGATACTTATGCCACTCAGTCTCCAAACTCCGCTGTGTGTTACATGTCATCTGCTCCCCAGTCTCCAAGCTCTGCACTATGTAACAGGCCTTCTGCACCTCAGTATCCAAACTCTTCTCTGTGCAACAATCCTTCTGCACCCCATTCTCCAAAATCTGCTCTCTGCCTCAGTCCTATTGCACCCCAGTCTCCAAACTCTGCTCTCTGTAAGATCCTTCTGCACACCTGTCTCAAACCTCTGCTCTCTTTAACAGTTCTTCTGTACAGCAGTCTCTAACCTCTATTCTCTGCAACAGTCTTTCTGCACCCCAGTCTACAAACACTGCACTCTGCACAGTCCTTCTGCACCCACTCTTCAACCTCTCTTCTCTGCGACAGTACTTCTGCACCTTAGTCTCTAAAGACTGATCTCTGTAACAGTTTTTCTACACCTCAGTCTTCAACAACTGCTCTCTGCAACAGTCCTTCTTCACCACAGTCTCCAAACTCTGCTCTCTAGAACAGTCATTCTATACACCAGTCTTCATAATCTACTCTCTGCAACGATCCTTATGCAACCCAGTCTCCAAAGTCTGCTCTCTGCAACAATCCTTCTGCACCCCAGTCTCAAAAATTTCCTCTCTGTAAGATCGTTCTGGACTCTAGTCACCAAAACTCTGGTCTCAGTATTAGTCCTTTTGCACCCCAGTCTCCAAACACTGCTCTCGGTAACAGTTTTTCTGCACCTCAGTCTTCAACAACTGCTTTCTGCAACAGTCCTCCTGCACCCCAGTCTCCAACATCTGCTCTCTAGAAAAGTCCTTCAATACCAGAGTCTCCATAATCTACTCTCTGCAACGATCTTTCTGCACCCCAGTCTCCAACGTCTGCTCTCTGCAACAATCGTTCTGCATCCAAGTCTCGAAACATAACTCCCTTTAAAATTCTTCTGCATTCTAGTTTCCACACTCTGCTCTCTGTAACATTCCTTCTGCACCGCAGTCTCCAACGTCTTCCCTCTGCAATGGTCCCTATGCACCCCAGTCTCCAACCTTGTTCTCCCACAACAGTTCTTCTGTACTGCAGTCTCTAACCTCTTCTCTCTGTAATGGTCCTTCTGCACCCCAGTCTCCAAAATCTGCTTTCTGTATCAGTCCTTCTGCACCACAGTCTCCAACCTCTGCTCTGCAACAGTCCTTCTGAACCACAGTCTCAAACATCTGCTCTGGTTAACAGTCCTACTTTACTGCAGTCTCCAAACTCTGCTCTCTGTAACGGTCTTTCCGGACCCCAGTTTACAAACTCTGCTCTCTGTAACATTCCTTCTCCAACCCAGTCTTCAACCTCTGCTTACTTCAACAGTCTTTCTGCATTCCTGTCTCCAAACTCTGCTTCCTGTAGCAGCTTTTCTGCACCTCAGTCTCCAACCTCTGCTCTCTGCAACAGTCCTTCTACACCCCAGTTTCCAACCTCTGCTCTCTGGAAGGATCTTTCTGCACCCCAGTCCCCAAGGTCTGCTCTCTGCAAAAGTCCTTCTGCACCCGAGTCTTCAACCTCTGCTCTCTATAAGATCCTTCTGCAACCCCGTCTCTAAACTCTGCTGTCTGTAACAGTCCTTCTGTACCGTAGTCTCCAAACTCTGCTCCCTGTAACGGTCCTTCTGCACCCCAGTCTCCAAACACTGCTTTCTGTATCAGTCCTTGTGCACCATAGTCTCCAACGTCTGCTCTCTGCTACAGTCCTACTGAACCCCAGTCTTCATCATCTAATCTCTACAACAGTCCTTCTGCACCCCAGTCTTTAACTTCTGCTCTCTGTAACAGTCCTTCTGTACTGCAGACTCCAGCCTCTGCTCTCTGTAATGGTCCTCCTGTACCCCAGTCTCCAAACTCTGCTTTCTGTATCATTTCTTCTGCACCTCTGTCTCAATACTCTGCTCTCTGTAACAGTCCTTCTGCACCTCAGTCTCCAACTTGTGCTCTCTGCAATAGTCCTTCTGCACCCCAGTCTCCAACCTCTGATATCTGTAAGACCCTTCTGAAACCCAGTCTGCAAACTCTGCTCACAGAAACAGTCTTTCTGCACCCCATCTCCAAACTCTGCTTTCTGTAACAATAATTCTGCACCTCAGTCTCCAAACTCTGCTCTCTGCAAAGGTCCTTCTTCACACCACTCTCCAACCTCTGCTTGCTGTAATATGCTTCTTTACCCCAGTGTCCAAACTCTACTCTCAGTAACACTTCTTCTGCAATGCAGTCTTTAAACTCTGCTCTCTGTAACAATCCTTGTGCACCTCAGTCTCCAAAGTCTTCTCTCTGCAAAGGTCCTTCTGCAACCCTGTCTTAAACCTCTGATCTTGCAACAGTCCTTCCACTCCCAGTCTCCAATCTCTGCTCTTTGCAAAAGTCTTTTTGCACACTCAGCTCTCTGTAACGGTCCTTCGGCACCCTAGTCTCCAACCTCTGCTTTCTTACCATTCGTGCCACCCCAGTCTCCTACGTCTGCTCTCTACAACAGTCCTTCTGCACTTAAGTCTCCAACCTCTGCTCTCTGCAAGATCCTTCTGCACCCCAGTCTCCACCTCTGCTGTATTCAAGGATCCTTCTGCACACCAGTCTCCAACCTCTGCTGTCTTCAAGGGTCTTTCTGCACCTCAGTCGCCAACCTCTGTTCTCTGCAACAGTCTTTCTGCACCTGAGTCTCCCACCTCTGCTCTCTGCAACAATCCTTCTGCACCCCAGTCTCCTACGTCTGCTCTCTACAACAGTCTTTCTGCACCCCAGTCCCCAACTTCTGCTCTTTGTAACAGTTCTTCTGTATCGCAGTCCCCAACCTCTGCTCTCTGTAATGGTCCTTCTGCACCCCAGTCTCTAAACTCTGCTTTCTGTATCAGTCATTCTGCACCTCAGTCTCCAACCTCTGCTCTCTGTAACAGTCCTTCTGCACCTCAGTCTTCAACCTCTGCTCTCTGCAATTGTCCATCTGCACCTCAGTATCCAACCTGTACTCTCTGTAACAGTCCTTATGCATCTCAGTATCCAACCTCTACTCTCTGGAAGATACTTTTCAAACCAATCTCCAAAATCTGCTCTCTGTAACAGTCCTTCTGCACCCCTTCTCCAAACTCGGCTCTCTGTAACAGGCTTTCTGCACCCCAGTCTCCAACATCTCCTCTCTGGAACAGTCCTTCTGCACACAAGTCTCCAATCTCTGCTCTCTGCATTAGTCCTTCTGCACCTCAACTGAAAATTCTGCTCTCTTCCAGGATCCTTCTGCTCCCCAGTCTTCAACCTCTGTTCTCTGAAACAGTCCTTCTGCATTCCAGTCTCCAACCTCTACTCTCTGTAACAGTCCTTCTGCACCTGAGTCTCCAAATTCTGCTCTCTGCAAGAGTCCTTCTGAAACCCAGTCTCCAACCTCTTCTGTCTGCAACAATAATTCTGCACCCAGTCTCCAACATCTGCTTTCTGAATCAGTTTTGCACCCCAGTCTCCAAAATCTGCTCTCTGCAACAGTCCTTCTTCACCTCAGTCTCCAACCTCTGCTCTCTGTAACAGTCCTTCTGCACAAGAGTCTCCAGTCTCTGCTCTCTGCAAGGATCCTTCTTCACACCAGTGTCCAAACTCTGCTCTCTGTAACAGTCCTTCTGCACCACAGTCTTTAACCTCTGCTCTCTGCAACAGTCCTTCGGCACCCCAGTCTCCAACCTCTGCTCTCTGCAACACTCCTTCTACACCCCAGTCTCAAACCTCTGCTTCCTGTAAGGTCCTTCTGCACACCTGTATCCAACCTCTGATCTCTGTAATGGTCTTTCTTCATCCCCGTCTCCAAACTCTGCTTTCTGTATCAGTCCTTCTGCACCACAGGCTTCAACCTCTGCTCTCTGTAACAGTCCTTCTGCAACCCATCTCCAACCATTGCTCTCTGCAACAGTCTTTCTGCATGCCAATTTAAAACTCTGCACTCTGCAACATTCCTTCTGTACCCCAGTCTCCAAACTCTGCTCTCTGTATCAGTCCTTCTGCACCCAAGTCTCAAAACTCTACTCTCTATAACAGTTCTTCTGCACCTCAGTCTCCAACTTATGCTCCCTGTAACAATCCTTCTGCACATCAGTCTTCAACCTCTTCTCTCAGCAATGGTCCTTATGCACCCCAGTCTCCAATTGCTGTCCTCGGCAACAGTCTTTCTGCACCACAGTCTACAACATCTGCTCTTTTTAACAGTCCTTCTGTACTGCAATCTGCAACCTCTGCTCTCTGTAAAAGGCGTTCTGCACCCAAGTCTCCAAACTCTGCTCTCTTTAACAGTCTTTCTGCACCCCATTCTCCAACATCTGCTCTCTGCAACAGTCTTTCTGCACCAAGTTTCCATACTTCACTCGCTGTTTTATGCTTCTGCACCCCAGTCTCCCAACTCTGCCCTCTGTATCAGTCCTTCTTCACCCCAGTCTCCAATCTCTTCTCTCTGCAACAGTGCTTCTTCAACTCAGTCTCCAAACTCTTATCTTTGTATGATGTTTCTGCACCCCAGTCTACAACCTCTGCTCTCAGAAACAGTCCATCTACATCTTAGTCTCCATAATCTGCTATACAACAGTCCTCCTGCACCCCAGTCTCCAACCTATGCTCTCTGTAAGATAATTCTGCACACCTGTCTCCAACCTCTGCTTTATGCAACAGTCCTTCTGTACCCCAGTCTCCAAAGTCTGCTCTCTGCAGCAGTCCTTCTACAACCAAGTCTATATACTCTGCTCTCTGCAACAGTCCTTCTACAACCCAGTCTTTATACTCTGCTCACCCCAATAATTCTTCTGCACCCCAGTCTCTAACCCATGCTCTCTGTTACAGTCCTTCTGTACCGTAGTCTCCAAACTCTTTTCTCCGTAAGTGTCCTTATGTACTCATGTATCCAACCTCTGCTTTATGTATTCAGTCGTTTTATACCACAGTCTCCAAACTATGCCCTCTGTATCAGTCCTTCTGCAACTCAGTCTGTAAACTCTGCTTTCTGAAACAGTCCTTTTGAATGCCAGTCTCCATCCTCTGCTCTCTGCAACAGTCCTTTTGCACACGAGTCTCCAACATCTGCTCTCTAAACAGTTCTTCTCCACCCCAGTCTCCAACCTCTGCTCTTTTTAACAGTCTTTCTGTACTGCAGTCTCCAACCACAGCTCTCTGTGAGGGTCCTTCTGCACACGTGTCTACAAGCTCTGCTTTCTGTATAAGTCCTTCTGCACCCGAGTCTCCAACCTTTGTTCTGTGTAACTGTCCTTCTGCACCTTAGTATCAAACCTCTGCTGTCTGCTACAGTCCTTCTTCACCCAAATCTCCAACCTCTACTCTCTGCAACAGTCCTTCTACACCCAATTCTAAAACATCTGCTCTCTGCAACAGTCCTTCTGCACCCCAGTCTCCAAACTCTGCTCTCTGTAACAGTCCTTCTGCACCTCAGTCTCCTACTTCTACTCTCTGTAACAGTGTTACTGCACCCAAGTCTCCAACCTCTGCTCTTTTTAACAGTCTTTCTGTACTGCAGTCTCCAACCACAGCTCTTTGTGAGGGTCCTACTGCACACGTGTCTACAAGCTCTGCTTTCTGTATAAGTCCTTCTACACCCGAGTCTCCAACATTTGTTCTTTGTAACTGTGCTTCTGCACCTTAGTATCAAACCTCTGCTCTCTGCTACAGTCCTTCTTCACCCAAATCTCCAACCTCTACTCTCTGCAACAAACTCTGCTCTCTGCAACAGTCCTTCTACAACCCAGTCTCCATATACTGCTCAACCCAATGATCCTTCTGCACCCCAGTCTCGAACCCATGCTCTCTGTAACAGTCCTTCTGTACCGCAGCCTCCAAACTCTTTTCTCCGTGAGTGTCCTTATGTACTCCAGTATCCAAACTCTGCTTTCTGTATCAGTCGTTTTGAACCACAGTCTCCAAAATATGCCCTGTGTCTCAGTCTTTCTGCGACTCAGTCTGCAAACTATGCTTTCTGAAACAGTTTTTTTGAACCCCAGTCTCCATCCTCTGCTCTCTACAAAAGTCCTTTAGCACACCAGTCTGCAACATCTGCTCTCTGCAACAGTTCTTCTACACCCCAGTCTCCAACCTCTGCTGTTTTTAACAGTTTTTCTGTACTGCAGTCTCCAACCACTGCTCTCTGTAAGGGTCCTTCTGCACACGAGTCTCCAAGCTCTGCTTTCTGTATTAGTCCTTCTGCACCCGAGTCTCCAACCTTTATTCTGTGTAACTGTCCTTCTGCACCTTAGTCTCCAAACTCTACTCTCTGCTACACCCCAATCTCCAATCTCCAACCTCTACTCTCTGCAACAGTCCTCCTACACCCCAGTCTAAAACCTCTGCTCTCTGCAACAGTCCTTCTGTACCCCAGTCTCCTAACTCTGCTCTCTTTATCAATCATTCTGCACCTCAGTCTTCAAGCTCTGCTCTCTGCAACGGTCCTTCTGCACCTCGGTCTCCAAACTCTACTCTCTGCAACAGTGCTTCTGCACCTCAGTCTCCAACCTCTGATCTCTGTAAGACCCTTCTGAAACCCAGTCTGCAAACTCTGCTCACTGAAACAGTCTTTCTGCACCCCATCTCCAAACTCTGCTCTCTGTAACAATAATTCTGCACCTCAGTCTCCAAACTCTGCTCTCTGCAAAGGTGCTTCTGCACCCCAGTCTCCAACCTCTGTTCTCTGCAACAGTCCTTCTGCACCCCATTCTCCAATCTCTGCACTCTGTAGCAGTCCTTCTGTACTGAAGTATCCAACCTCTGCTCTCTTTATCCGTCCTTCTTCTCCCCAGTCTCCAACATCTGCTTTCTCAATAAGTCCTTCTGAACCCACTCTCCAACATTTGCTCTTCTAACAGTCTTTCTGCACCTCAGTCTCTAACCTCTGCTTTCTGTAACAGTCCTCCTGCACCCCAGTCTTCAACCTCTGCTCTCTGCAACATTCATTTTGCACCCCAGTCTCCTACCTGTGCTCTCTGTAGAAGCCCTTCTACACATCAGTCTCCAACCTCTTCTCTCAGCAACAGTCCTTATGCACCCCAGTCTCCAAGTTCTGTTCTCTGCAACAGTCCTTCTGCACCTCAGTCTCCAATCTCTTCTCTCTGTAACAGGCCTTCAGAACCCTAGTCTCCAACCTCTTCTCTCTGGAATGATTTTTTCTCCACCCCAGTCTCCAATCTCTGCTCTCTGCAACAGTCTTTCTGCACCCTAGTTAGCAACATCTGATCTCTGCAACAATCATTCGGCAACCCAGACTACAACCACTGCTCTCTGTAAAAGACATTCTGTACTGCAGTCCAACCTCTGCTCTCTGTAACCTTTTTTCTTCACCACGAACTCCAATCTCTGCTTTCTCTATCAGTTCTTCTGCACCCCAGTCTCCAAACTCTTCTCTCTGTAAGAGTCCTACTGCACATCAATCTCCAACCTCTTCTCTCTGTAAGATCCTACTGCACCCCAGTATCCAAACTCTGCTCTCTGTATGATGCCTTCTCTACCACAGTCTCCAACCTATGCTTTCTGCAATGGTTGAGCTGCACCCCAGTCTCAAACCTCTGTCCTCTGCAACAGTTTTTCTGCTCCCCAGTCTCCAGCCTCTGCTCTCTGTAACAGTCCTTCTGTACTGCAGTCTCAAAACTCTGCTCTCTGTAAGATTCTTCTGAAAACTAGTCTCCAAACTCTCCTTTCTGTAACAGTACTTATGAACCCAGACTCCAACCTTTGCTCTCTGTAACAGTCCTTCGGCATCCCCAGTCTTCACCCTCTGCTCTCTGTAACGATTCTTCTGCACCCAAGTCTCCAACGTCTGCTCTCTGCAACAATGCTTCTTCACCCCAGTCTCCAAACTTTTTTCACTGGAAGCTTCTTCTGCACCCCTGTTTCCAAACTCTTCTCTCAGTAACATTTCTTCTGCACCACAGTCTCTAATGTCTACTCTCTGCAATGGTCCCTATGCACCCCAGTCTCCAACCTTGTTCTCTACAACAGTTCTTCTGTACCGTAGTCTTCAACCTCTTTTCTCTGTAAGGTTCCTTCTGCACCCCATTCTCCAAATTTTGCTCTCTGTAAAAGTCCTTCTGCACCTCACTCTGCAACCTCTGCTCTCTGCAACAGTCCTTCTGCACCCCAGTCTTCAAAATCTGCTTTCTGCAACAGTCCTTTTCCACCCCAGTCTCCAACTTCTGCTGTGTGTTACCGTCCTTCTGTACTTCATTCTCCAACCTCTGCTCTCTTTAACAGTCTTTCTGCACCCAAGTCTCCAAACTCTGCTTTCTGTATCATTTCTTCTGCACCCCGGTCTCTAAACTCTGCTCTCTATAACAATCCTTCTGCACCTCAGACTCCAACCTCTGCTCTCTGCAACAGTCCTACTGTGCCCCAAACTCCAACCTCTTCTTTCTGCATCAATCCTTCTGCACCTCAGTGTCCAAACTCTGCTTTATGTATCATCTTTCTGAAACCCTGTCTCCAACCTCTGCTATCTGCAATGATCCTTCTGCACCCCACTCTGCAAACTCTGTTCTCCACAACAGTTATTCTGCACCCCAGTCTCCAACCTTTGCTCCCTGTAACAGTTCTTCTGTACCACAGTATCCAACCTCTGTTCTCTGTAAGGGTCCTTCTGCACCTCAGACTGAAACCTCTGCTCTCTGCAACAGTCCTCCTGCACACCAGTCTTCAACCTCTGCTCGCTGCAACAGTCCTTCTGCAGCCCAGTCTCCGAAATCTGCTCTCTTCAATATTTCTTTTCCACCCCAATCTCCAACCTCTGCTCTCTGTAACCATCCTTTTGTACTGCTGTCTTCAAACTCTTATCTCTGTAACGATCCTTCTGCACCCCAGTCTCCAAAGTCTGCTTTCTGTATCAGTCCTTCTGCACCCCGGTCTCTATACTCTGCTCTCTGTAACAGTCTTTCTGCACCTCAGACTCCAACCTCTGCTCTCTGCAAAAGTCCTACTGCGCCCCAATCTCCAACCTATGCTCTCTGCATCAGTCCTTCTGCACCTCAGTGTTTAAACTCTCCTCTTTGTATGTTACTTCAGAAATCCAGTCTCAAACCTCTACTATATGCAATGGTCCTTCTGCACCCCAGTCTCCAACCTCTGTTCTCTACAAAAGTTATTCTTCACCCCAGTCTCCGAACGCTGCTCTGTGTAACAGTACTTCTGTACCACAGTCTCCAACCTCTGTTCTCTGTAAGGGTCCTTCTGCACTCCAGACTCCAACCTCTGCTTTCAGTATCAGTCCTTCAGCACCACATTCTCCAATTTCTGCTCTCTGTAACAGTCCTTCTGCACGTCAGTCTGCAACCTCTGCTCTCTGCAATAGTCTTTCTGCACCCCAGTCTACAATCTCCCTTCTCTTCAACAGTCCTTCTGCACCTCCGTCTCTAACATCTGCTCTCTGTAACAGTCCTTCTCCACCTCAGTCTCAAACTTTGCTCTCTGCAACAGTCCTTCTGCACCCTGTCACCAAGATCTGCTTTCTGTATTAGTCCTTCTGCACCCCAGTCTCTAACCTCTGCTCTCTATAACAGTTCTTCTTCACCTCAGTCTCTATAACAGTCCTTCTGCTCCTCAGTCTCAAACCTCAGGCTCGCTTAAACAGTCCTTCTGCACATCAGTCTTAAAACTCTGCTCTCAGCAACGATCTTAATGCACCTCAGTCTCCAACCTTTGCTCTCTCTAACAGTCCTTCTGTACCTCAGTCTCCAAACTCTGCTCTTTGTAAGATCTTTTTGCAACCCAGTCTTTAAACTCTGCTCTCTGTAACTGTCCTTCTGTACCCCAGTCTTTAAGCACTGCTCTCTGTAATGGAACTTCTGCACCTCAATCTCCAACCTCTTCTCTCTGCAAGCGTCCTTCTGCACTTGTATCCAAACACTTCTTTCTGTAATAGTACTTCTGCACCTCAGTCTCCAACCTCTGCTCTCTGTAACATCCTCCTGAAACCCAGTATTAAAACTCTGCTCTCTGCAACACTCCTTCTGCACCCCAGTCTCTTAACGTTGCTCTCTTCAACAGTTTTTCTGCACCTCAGTCTTTAACCTGTGCTCTCTGTTAAAGTCCTTCTGCACCCCAGTCTCCAACCTGTGCTCTCAGTATAAGTCCTTCTGCACTACAGTCTTTAACCTCTTCTCTCTCTAACCATTCTTCTGAACCCAAGTCTCTAAATTCTGCTCTCTGCAACGATACTTCTGCACCACAGTCTCCAAAGTTTGCTCTCTATAACAGTCCTTCTGCACCCCAGGCTTGAAACTCTGCTTTCTGTAACCGTCATCTGCATCTCAGTCTCCATCCTCTGCTCTATGCAACACTTCTTCTTCACCCAAGTCTCCAACATCTGCTCTCTGAAAAAGTCCTTCTAAACCCTAGTCTCCAACCTCTGTTCTGTGTAACAGTCCTTGTACAGCAAAGTCTCCATACTCTGCTCGCCCCAAGGATCCTTTTGCACCCCAGTCTCCATCCTCTTCTCTCTGCAACTGTCCTTTTCCACCCCAGTCTCCAGCACCTGCTCTCTGCAACAGTCCTTCCCCACCCCAGTCTCCAACCTCTGCTCTCTGTAACAGTCCTTCTGGACCCCAATATCCAAACTCTACTCTCTGTAACAGTCCTTCTACACCCCAGTCTAAAACCTCTGCTCTCTGCAAAAGTTTTTCTGCACCCCAGTCTCCAACCTCTTTCCTCTGTATCTATCCTTCTGCACCTCAGTCTCCAAACTCTGCTCTTTGCAACGGTTCTTCTGCACCTCAGTCTCCAACCTCTACTCTCTGAAACATTGCTTTTGCACTTCAGTCTCCAACCTCTGCTCTCTGTTACAGGCCTTGGGCACCCCAGTCTCCTACTTCTACTCTATGTATCAGTTTATCTGCACCCCAGTCTCCAACCTCTGGTCTCTGCAAAGATCCTTCTGCACCCCAGTCTCCAAACTTTGCTGCCTGAAACAGTTCTTGTGCAACCTAGTCTCCAACATCTGCTCTCTGCAACAGTTCTTCTGTACCTCAGTCTGAAAAATCTGCTCTCTGCAACAATCCCTCTGCACCCCTGTCTCCAACCTCTGCTCTCTGTAACAGTCTTTCTGTACCTCTGTCTCCTAACTCTGCTCTCTGTAAGACCCTTCTGAAAACAAGTATGCAAACTCTGCTCTCTGTAACAGTCCTTCTGCACCCCAGTCTCCAAACTCTGCTCTCTGTAACAGGCCTTCTGCAACCCAGTATCCAACATCTGCTTTCTCTAAGAGGCCTTCTGCACCCCAGTCTCCAACCTCTACTCTCTGCAACCATCCATCTGCACCCAAGTCTCCTACCTCTGCTCTCTAAAACAGTCCTTCTGCACCCCAGTCGCCTACCTCTGCTCTCTGTAAGATCCTTCTGCACACCAGTCTCCAAACCCTGCTCGCTGTAACAGTCCTTCTGAAACCTAGTCTCCAAACTCTGCTCTCGGAAACGGTTCTCCTGCACCCCAGTCTCCAAAATCTGTTTTCTGCAACAGTCCTTTTACACCCCAGTCTCCAATCTCTGCTCTCTGTAACAGTCCTTCTGAAACCCAGTATCCAACCTCTGCTCTCTTTAACAGTACTTGTGAACGCCAGTGTCCAACCTTTGCTCTCTGCAACATTCCTTCTGCACCCAGTATCAAACATATGCTCTCTGTAAAAGTCTGTCTGCTCCCCGGTCTCCAACCTCTGCTCTCTGTAATGATCCTTATGCACCCCAGTCTCAAACATCCCCTCTCTGTAACAGTACTTCTGCCCCGCAGTCCCCAAACTCGTTTCTCTTTAAGATCCTTCTGAAACCTAGTCTCCAACGTCTGCTATCTGTAACTGTCTTCTGCACCCCAGTCTTTAACCTCTGCTCTCTGCAACAGTTCTTCTGCACATCAGTCTCCAAACTCTGCTTTCTACATCAGTCCTTCTGCACCCAAGTCTCCAACCTGTGCTCTCTACAACATTCCTTCTGCACCCTAGTCTTTAAACTGTGCTCTGTGTAAAAGTCTTTCTGCACACCAGTCTCCAAACTCTGCTCTCTGTAATGATCCTTCTGCACCCCAGTCTCGAACCTCTGCTCTCTGCAACCACCTTTCTGCTCCTCAGTCTCCAACCTCTGCTCGCTGCAACGATCCTTCTGCAGCCCAGTCTCAAACCTCCTCTCGCTGCAACAGTCCTTGTGAACCCCATTCTCCAACATCTGCTTTTTGCAACAGTTCTTCTGTACCTCATTCTGAAAACTCTGCTCTCTGTAATACTCCATTTGCAACCCAGTCTCCAGCCTCTGCTCTCTGTAACAGTCCTTCTGTACTTCAATCTCTAATCACTGCTCTATTCAACAGTCCTTCTACACCCCAGTCTCCATACACGGATCGCCCCAACTATCCTTCTGCACCCCAGTCTCCAAACTCTGTTCTCTACTCAGTTCTTCTGCACCCCAGTCTCAAACCTCTCATCTCTGTAACAGTCCTTCTGTACCACAGTCTCCAACCTCTGTTCTCTGAAAGGGTCCTTATGCACCCTAGTATCCAACCTCTGCTTTCTGTATCAGTCGTTTTGAACCACAGTCTCCAAACTCTGCCCTCTGTAAACGTCCTTCTGCAAATCAGTCTCCAACCTCTGCTCTTTGCAACAGTCCTTCTGCACCCTAGTATCCAACCTTTGCTCTCTGCAACAGTCCTTCTGAACCCCAGTCTCCAACATCTGCTCTCTGCAACAGTCATTCTCCACCCTACTCTCCAAACTTTGCTCTCTGTAACAGTCCTTCTATACTGCATTCTCAAACCTCTGCTCTCTTTAAGGGTACTTCTGCACCCGAGTCTCCAACCTCTGCTTTTTCTGTCAGTCCTTCTGCACCACAGTCTCCTACCTCTGCTCTGTGTAACTGTCCTGCACTTTAGTCTCAAACCTCTGCTCTCTGCTACAGTCCTTCTGGACCCCAATCTCCAACCTCTACTATCTGCAACAGTCCTTCTACATCGCAGTCTAAAACCTCTGCTCTCTGCAACAATCTTTCTGAACCCCAGTGTCCAAACTCTGATCTCTGTAACAATCCTTATGCACCTCAGTCTCCAACCTCTGCTCTCTGCAACGGTCGTTCTGCACCTCAGTCTCCAACCTCTACTCTCTGTAACAGTGCTTCTGCACCTCAGTCTCCATCCTCTGATCTCTTTAAGATCCTTCTGCAACCCAGTCTCCAATCTCTGCTCTCTGTAGCAGTCCTTCATCACCCCAGTCTCCAACTTCTGCTCTCTTCAAAAATCCATCCGAACCCGAGTCTCCAAACTCTGCTCTCTGTAACTGTTTTTCTGCACCTAAGACTCCAACCTCTGCTCTCTGCAAATGTCCTTTTGCACCCTTGTCTCCAACCTCTGCTCTCTGCAACGATCCTCATGCACCGCAGTCTCCAACATCTGCTCTCTGCAACTGTCTTTCTGCACCCCAGTCTCCAAAGGCTTCTCTCCTTAACACTCCTTCTGCACCGCAGTCTCCAACCTCTGTTCTCTGTAAGGTCGTTCTGCACCCCAGTTTTCACACTCTGCTCTCTGTAACATTCCTTCCCCAACTCAGTCTAAAACCTCTGCTTTCTTAAACGGTCCGGCTGCAACCCAGTCTCCAACATCTGTTCTCTGCAACAGTCTTTCTACCTCACAGTCTCAAACCTCTGCTCTCTGTAACAGTCTTTCTGTACCACAGGCTCCAACCTCTGCTCTCTGTAACGGTCCTTCTGCACCCCAGTCTCAAACCTCTGCTTTCTGTATAAGTTTTTCTGAACCATGGTCTCCAACCTCTGCTCTTTGTAACAGTACTTTTGCACCTCTTTCTCAAATCTCTGAACTCTGCAACCTAATATTCTTCTGCAACCCAGTGTCCAAACTCTGCTCTTTGTAACAGCCCTTTTGTACCCAGTCCAAACCTCTGCTCTCTGTAACAGGCCTTCTGCATACCAGTCTTCAAACTCTGCTCTCTGTATTAGTCCTTCTTCACCCCAGTGTCCAAACTCTGCTCTTTTTAACAGTCTTTCTGCATCTCAGTCTCCTACCACTGCTCTCTGCAACAGATCTTCTGCACACCAGTCTCCCACATCTGAACTCTGAAACAGTTCTTCTTCACTCCAGTCTCCAACCTCTGCTCTCTGTAAACGTCCTTCTGTATTGCAGTCTCCAAACTCAGCTCTTTGTAATGGTCCTTCTGCACCTCAGTTTCCAACCTCTGATTTCTGTATCAGTCCTTCTGCACCCCAGTCTCCAACCTCTGCTATCTGCAACAGTCCTTCTGCACCGCAACTCCAAATTCTACTCTGTGCAAAAGTCCTTCTGCACCCAAGTCTCCAACACATGCTCCCTGCAACAGTGCTTCTGCACCCAAGTCTCCAAACTCTGGTCACTTTAACAGTCTTTCTTCATCTCCATCTCAAAATTCTGCTCTCTGCAACAGTCCTTCTTCACCCAAGTCTCCAACCTCTGCTCTCTGCAACAGTCCTTCTACACCCCAGTCTTCAACCTCTGCTCTGTGTAACAGTCCTTCTGCACCCCAGTCTCCAAACTCTGCTCTTTGTAACAGTCCTTCTGCATCATATTATCCAACATCTGCTCTCTGTTACAGTCTTTTTATACTGCAGTCTCCATCCTCTGCTCTCTGTAACGGTCCCTCTGGACCCCAATTTCTAGCCTCTGCTTTCTATAACAATCCTTCTGTACCTCAGTCACGAAAGTCTGCTCTCTGTAACCATCCTTCTGCACCTCAGTCTCCAACCTCTGCTCTCTGTAACAGTACATCTGCACCTCAGTCTTAAACCTCTGCTCTCTGCATGATTTTTTTGCACCCCAGTCTCCAACCACTGCTCTATGTAACTGTCGTCCTGCACCTCAGTCACCAACCTCTGCTCTCTGTAAGATCCTTCTGCAACCCAGCCTCAAAACTCTGCTTTCTATAAAAGTCCTTCTGCAACCCAGCCTCAAAACTTTTCTCTCTATAACAGTCCTTCTGCAACCCAGTCTCCAACTCTGCTCTCTGAAGCAGGACATTGCACTCCAGTCTCCAAACTCTGCTCTCTTAAACAGTTCTTCTGCACGCCAGTCTCCAACCTCTGCTCTCTGTAACGGCCTTTCTGCCGTTCTGTCTCAAACAAATTCTCTTATATATTCTTAAGGCTCCTATTAACAAAATATTTACCTTTTATTTTGGTGTGACCCTTATACTCTCCTGGGCTATATTTTATACTCTTACCTGGGGCCTTCTAGGATCAGACCCCAATTAAGAGTCTGGTGACAATGTGGGATGATGGATGAGCATCTTAAAGACAATTAGGCTGGGGATGTGGCTCAAGCAGTAGTGCGCTTGCCTGGCACGCCTACGGCCCGTGTTCGATCCTCAGCCCCACATACCAACAAAGATGTTGTGTACGCCGAGAACTAGTATATGAATATTAAAAATTCTCTCTCTCTTTCTCTCTCTCTCTCTCTCTCTCTATCTTTCTCTCTCTCTCTCTCTCTTTCTCCATTCTCCTCTTCTCTCCTCTCCTCTCTCACTCTCTTAAAAAAAAAGACAACTGCCCAGGTAGAGTCACCATAGGGTCTTCAATTTAGGGAAAGCTAGTCTCCTCGGGGGAGAAGGGGCTGCTTCTGACAGCAAAGAGGGTTAATGGAGATTTCAGGGTTCAAGGCTCTGAGATTTGTCTAATTCCACTGGTATTTTGCCATTCTAATTAACAGGGTCTCAATCATTGCCCCATTAATGTCCTAATTGACATAAGAGAGACCTGGAGAAATTGTGGATTTATAATTTTCTTTGTACTTCTGCAATTTGGAGAAATGGATGTTTTATTCTGATATTAACCTTTATCAGTTTCCAGAGATAAAATATTTCTGATAATCTGAACCTGACTTGAAGGAGGAATATAATGCTTGAACCTATCATTTTCTTTCTGTAAGTCTTCCACTCCAGTCAGTAACAGAAGTCTGTAGTCATGTTGTAATGTTCATTCCCACCCTGAAGGTCGATGGTGTTATTCCAAAGCTCAGTTTTCCATAGTCATTTGATTTCAGGCCACGATAACTTAAAGTCTCTGTTGGGTCATTGCACACCAGGAATTATCAGGTCTCATTTCCCATGGGCTGTGACATCATCAACATATTCAATTCCCTCAGGTCAGACATCCAACCTACCTCCTCAGATCTGTTATCTAGAACCATCTCTGATGTAAACCACTATTGTGGTCAGTGCCACCGTGGTCAGGTAGAGATGAAGAATGACTCTTTATGTCTTAGGGTAGAGGAAGTTGACAAAGAAAAAAGTTATAAAATGGTTGGGAGATCTGGAAGAAAAAAGGAAAATAGGGCAGGTGACACCACCCCATATATGGAAACCCTAACTTCCCTGAGAAGAGACGCTCATTCCACGCTACTGTGACCCACATTCAGGAACAGCTGTCTAGGAGCCTGCACACACAGCTCCTGGCACCAAGGAGATTAGTTCCTGCCTCAAAAGGGCTGGTTTGCTGGTGCTGCTATGGGATCCAAAAGAACCCTCTTTCTTCCTTTCCTTTCTTCCTCTCTGCCTAGTGTTTGGCTTATCTTTACAGAACCTCCTAAAATGAAGTCCTGCAAGAAGGGGAGTGTTGGAAACTAGGTTCTCGTACTTTCTGTCCCTCTTGTGTGGGGAGAACACAGAAAGACAGAGATGGTGCTGAACATCAACACAAGGTGTCCAACACACTTGAACCTGAAAGTTGGAAAAGGGTGTTTGTGAAAAGAGAGGAGGGAAAGGAGTCTTAGAAATTTTAAAAGCGGGAGTTGGAGTTGAAGCTCCAGATACAGACTAGCTAACCAGGTGCCTACAAGTCCCTGGGAAGCATCTTTTTCAGATGACTGTATACTCCAGTTTGAAGATTGGTCAAGACTTTAATCGTGCAAAGGGATGCACACCCTCCAGCCAGCTTCTTCAGGGTACTCTGGACCTCGTTGCTTCTCAAACTATGAATGACGAGGCTCAACAGAGGGCTCACCACACAGAAGAGCACAGAGATCAGGGTGTCCATGTCCGGCCTTCTCTGGGCCTGTCATAGTGGAAGTTTGCTGTTCCATAGAAGACCACAACGACAGTGAGGGGGGACGCACAGGTGGAGAAGGCCTTCCTCCTGCCCTGGGCAGAGGGAATCCCCAGGATGGCCGCCATGATGAGTGCCTGGGAGCCTGGAGTGAAAAGGAAGGGACTCAGGCCCATGGTGGCAATGACAACGTGGAGCGCAGACTCCTTGATAGAGGTGTCTGAGCAGGAGAGCTTCAGGAGCAATGGGGTGTCACAGAGAAAGTGGCTGATCTGGTGGGGCCCACACAGCGTGAGTGTGATGGCCAGCACCGTGTGTGTGACCAAATTCACTAGCCCACACAGCCAGGACCCAGTCACCAGGCTAACACAGACCTTCACACTCATGATGACTGGGTACTAAGGAGGATGGCAGGTGGCCACACAGCAGTCATACTGGCCACATAGCCAGTAAGACGCCTTCTGTGCCAGCACTTGTCACCAAGAAGAAGATCTGGGAAAGGCAGCCCTCATAAGAAATGGCCTTCTTTTCCCAGAAGAAGTTCACCAGCAGTACTGGGAGGGTGGTGGATGTGTAGCAGACGTCCAAAAAGCTCAAATTGCTTTAAAAAAAGTACATTGGAGTGTGCAGAGCAGGACTGACCCTGGTGGCCACTATTATGAGCATGTTCCCCAGGAGAGTGGTCAGGTAAATGACCAGAAAGAGCAGAAAGAACCAGCCCTGTAGGTTGGAGTGTTTTGAAAATCCCAAGAAAATGAATTCAGTGACAAATGATTGATTGCTCATTTGCAATGTTGTCATAGCTACAAAACAGAGAAAAAGAGACCATGACGAGAATGGACTGAGTGCACCCCAAATAGGCTTGTTAATCTGCAAGAGCATGGCAAATAATATTGTATACAGAGATGCCTGGACTCTCGAAACAGACATATAGGAGTGACTTTAGAGAGAGCATAACTTCTCACAGACTTTTGCATGGGGGCTCTTTTGTAAGAATAAATGGAGACTTGGTCAAAATGCACAACCAGCTATCAACCCCTGTGTCTCATTGAATGTGCAGTATGTCCCTCCTAACACTGTGCTTCACTGGGATGAATTCTTTTTTGTATGTCTGTTATTTCAAGTAATAAGTTTTCATTGTGGAAAAATTAGGAAAATGCAGAAAGTTATTCAGAAGAATAGAACAGGTAACAAAATCAAAGCTCTCTTTGCATTCATCCCATTCTACCTCTATCTATCTTTAGAATATGCAAAGCAAAATTTCCCAATATTGTTGTACTCTATTTAGTTGTTTGCCTTGTAATCTTAATTTCCTAACATGAAATTAAGTAAATATCTCCCTTTTTATTGAACATAGAAACCTTCCATTCCATTTACTATCATAAATATTGGAATAGAAGCTTTCATACATATGTATCTGTGATCATCTCTGATTATTTCTTAAAAGTAAAATTATAGGTAACCTGCTTTTAAATACATTGATCTATTTTTTTTTCAGTAGAAACTTTTATTTTTTTAAGTTTTATAAGATACAAAAAATTTTGACAAATGATATATACTTAGGTATTTTTCTTCTTTTGTATTATAAGATTTACCTCACCAAACATTACATTTCCTGAAAAAAAATGATTCATACAATTACTGATTTTCTATCATGTTACCTATGCTAATCCGTGATCCATTGTTTAAACTAAAATTTCTTTTACTTTTTAAATCTTAAATGAAAAATATTATAGTAAAACAGTAGGCTCTTGGTCCAGATAGATGTGGATTGAAATCCATCTGTTGTTTACTAGATGTTGTTTGTAAAAAAGTCAGCTCATCTCTATTCCTCAGTTTGTTCCTTGCTTAGGATATTAATGATATCTATTTCACAACTGCTGAAAAAAGTTTTGAGATAATATACGCTATGTGTCTTTCACATTACATTTACTCAATGCCTTGTTAGAAAATGTCTATCCATTTTTTACTAGTAGTTTTTTTTTTTTTTGGTGTATGTGTGCTGGGTTTTGAATTCAGAGCCTTATGCATACTAAGCATGCACTCTACCACTAGACTTTGCCCCTAGTTTCATTTAGTTATAGTTTTCATCATAAATAGATATTGAATTTTCTTATTTTTTCTGCATCTATTGAAATGATATATATATTTTTTTATTTAGTCTGTTACTATGGAAATTCGGTTGATTGAATTTTTGAATATTGAACCAGCCTTGCATTCAGGGATTGATCTGAATTGACTGTAATGTTATCCTTATTCTATATGGCTGAGTTCAGTTTGTTAATATTGTTCCCTGCTTGCTACTGTGTATTCTATTTTCGCTGTTCTTCAGAGATAATCTATTTCTTGAAGAATTCTCAGCTGTATTCTACTGTTATTTTCAGTCAATGCATGTTAGTGGAATAGTGGGAAACCGAGAAGGGATTTCTGATGTTTTTACGAAGCCCTGCCTTAGGTACTGTAAACTCAGTCACAGAAATATGGCCTTCACAGTGACCCACTTTCTAGCAATATGGCTGAGCCTAGTTCTTATTTCTCCCGACGTTAGACATTTCGGCCTATTCCTTTCCATAGCTGCAAAGGTTTTCTGTTGAGTGTCCTAATAAAACAGTTTCTGTTACTCTTGCCCCTGAAGATTACAGCTTTTGTTCTATGCAAAAAATCAGGAAATGGGTCTGGGAGGAGTTTTGGCTGCTGTTGCTATTCTTTGTCCCTCCAACTATTCAAGAAATGATACCGTTAAAGAGACTTTCTCAGAACACTTCCCTATCTTCCTGGGAGCATTTGGTGGAATCCATGTAGAAAAAGAAAAAATACAAACATCTTATGTCTATAGCCCTCTAGGTCTTTATGCTCTTAAACCAGTCTATACTTATTCTTCAGCAATCCATTAACTATTTTTTATTTGAGTTTTTTTTTTTTTATAAATAAACTCCTATTTATCTAGTGGGTTCTCCCATAGTTAAAAAAATGCCTGGATTATTTTGGTTGATTATCTCTCCCCAGACTTCGGTTAATTGTTTTCCTTATAATCTTCATCCCTAATAAGGTCAAGGAAAGTCATTAATTTGCATTTTCTTCTGCTCTTTTTGGTTATTATAATGATGAAAACAACATGCTTTCTAGCTATTTCGATGGATACTCAATGTGAAATTTGAAGTCTATACACTTATTTTCAAAAATATTTAGTAATTTCTAATTTAGTTAAATATGTAGTTATTCTATTCAAAACAATCCCATTCCTAGCCTATTTCCAAGGAAATTAATACACAGTTCACAAAAACTCTTGCGTAAAAATTCATAATAACTCAAACAAATATTATGCCTTCAGCAGAAGGACAGAAGACAAATCACAGTTTATGCAGTGGAACAATTCAGTTACTTTAGAAACACAAATACTGGAACATTAATAACATTGACAAATCTAAAAAAAATTTTCTGGGTGAAAGAAGCCAGATACAAAATATATACTGTATGTTTCCTTTAAATAAACTTCAAAAATTAGCAAAACAGCTATAATGGTCAAGTAATAATGGTGGTCTTTTTTCTTTGGAGCTCAGGGGTGATATCAGTTGAAGCATGAAGGAATTTTTTAAAGTGATGGAAATGTTTTGTATCCTGATTTTTGGTAGTTCATATATATGTAAAATATTATAAACCTGTACACTTTAGATCTGTGCATTCTTTGAGTACAAATTATAGTTCAATTTTTAAAAATACCCTTATTTTAAAAATAAGTAATTAATGTGGAAGAGTGGTACCTGCCTGTAATCCTAGGTACTTGAAAGACTAAGGCAGGAGGATCATAAATTTGAAACTCTGCAAGGCCCCCTGCCCCAAATAATTGAAAGGGCTGGAGATATAGCTTCATGGTAGAGTGCCACTGGGTTCAAACCCAAGTACTGCAGTAAGTAAGTAAGTAAGTAAGTAAGTAAGTAAGTAAGTAAGTAAGTGAGTAAATTGATAAATAGAAGTGAAAGCATTTTTTCAAGATGATTTTTAACTCAGGATTGGTTGGTACCACATCTAAATATTTGTTTAGGTCACTCAGAGGTTAAGTATCTTCTCCCATTTTTTTGCATTTCTCTACTTTTTTGTTTTACCACAGTGATAGTCCAGGACATATCACATTTTACAAGTGACATCAGTTGTTTCCTGATCAAGATCTGTTTGAAGCAGTGAATGTGATTGGTGGGTGCATTCGGTCTGTATCACAGATACAAAGCCTTGCTCACCATGACGGATTGGCGTGTACATGTGTGTGTGTGTGTGTGTGTGTGTGTGTGTGTGTGTGTGTGTGTGTGTTATTGGTTGTGGGATTGGTCTTGACTGAGAACACTATCTTATATTTAGTGGGATTGCAAGTTGGCATCTCAGGCAACATTGATGGCAGAAATCTCATAGAATATAGAAGGAATCTGCCATCTAAGGCTCAGCAAGCTCAGAACACTTGGTTATTCTAATTGGCCTATGGGGCCGGGACTAGGCTCTGTGAAGCTGTGTCAGGCCTGATTTCTAAGCAAGGTACTTGGCAATAGAAACCTCGGAAAACCCCCCACCCCCCACGATGCCATGGGCCACCAGAGAGCCCAGGTGTGTCTCTGGAAGCCAGGCTTGGGAATGAGCATGGACATCAATGATTGCAGAGTATCAACAATAGGGGACCATAAATCTCTTTCAGGTGAGTGCAGATTGAAAACAGGGACATCTGGAGGGAGATAGACTGGGTTTTAGAAAATCATCAGATCTCTAGGTCTAGAACATGCAGATAGACCCATTCATGTAATTGTGCGTGTGAGTCCAAAGAGCAGGGGTCGATAACTGTGAAACCTGGTTCCCCAGGTTTTAGACACACCTATTTAGTTAAAAAGAGTGATATGAATGCTAAAACAAGATCAAAATAAAGTGGTCTGTATCTGAAGTCTTGCTGTGTTGAAGGTGAGAGAAAATCTCTGAAGCCCTCATGAAGAAGGATATGGAGAACTTTAAGGTCCTAGTTGAAGAGGACACGGTAAAGACAACAAATCAGTTTGGGCAGGCTGGCTAGCTGGTGGGATAACTCAGGAAAAAAGGAATATGTGAGGAATAGCAGATGTAGAGGAGGCTTTGGTGGATTTGATTTGAGTAATGTTGAATGTGAGTTATCTGTGGGATAATCACGTGGAAATGCCCTTCACAGACAGCCTAGAACTGCAGGTGTGGATTTGGGAGTCATTGTCTTGAAGGCAACTGTTACATCAAAGGGTGAATATGAAATCCCCCAGGAGAATAGAGAAAGTAGAGAAGGAAATAGAGAAAGTAGGGATTCTTGTGATACTTGGTGTTCACGAAAATTGTAGTAAAAATTTATCCAGAAATGACTAAAAACACCACACTATCTAGTTCAGTTGTAGGTATTGCTTTCTCTAAATAATTTCCCTAAACAAGAGGTTACCTTATTAGCATTGATTTACAATAAATCAACTTTGAAATGGAGCTGGAAGCTACATTTACTTGACATTTCTTACGTTCTCTGTTTTCTCTATCAACTACCTGGATGAACTTCAAGTCATTTAGAAATCAGTGACATGTACTTTCTTTTAACTCCCCATATCAAAAAGATCAATATGACAATCTCTTTTATAGGTAGATATCTAGATGTTTTCAGAAAAAAAAAATAAAATTTCACATAGAAGGCAGTTCCAGCAGATTTTACTATGAGAAAATGGCACATGGTCTGTGGATGTGTAAAAGGGAAAACTAAACGTAAATGTTCAGGGATTTAAAAATACAATCTCTGAAGTTGTGCATACTGCTATTGTAAAGGTCTTAAATATAAAGGTCAGTTCAGGAGGGGCAATTTCATGGGGCATTAAAAAAACCTCCCAATATATGTTTATATAAATTTATCTACATATAAGTTTTTCCTTGGTTTTACTGGCTAATTTCTTGTAGGTCACGGGTGTGGGGTAGAGTGAAGGGTGATACACAAACAATTTTTTTTATCCTCTATGCTCTTTATTAATGTAGGGCATTAGAATGAATCATCATAATGGTCACCATTAAAATCCCTTATTAACAATCATAACTCATGAATGACACTTTGTGACACAATATGTACTTTCTTTTTAGAATTTATATAATGCAGCATAGGAATTAGATCAACTTAATAGTAAATCCTCTGCTCTGCAATAATAATAACCATAATCATCATAATCTTCTAGGGCATATTTCATAGAAAAATAATTTGAGTGTGAGTCTTCTTAGATTGCTTCAATACACATAAATGCCTGACTTTAATAATCTTGTTTAATGTAGTTTAAAAGTGGCATGTTTTCTGTAAAAATTAGATTGAATTTCGGATAATCCAGTCTATGAAAACAGTGAATTTCTTTGAAAAGATGAATTTTTACATACCCGAATCCAATCAGGATTTTTTAAAGTGAGTAACGAATAGAGACACACATTAGATAAAAATACCTAACACTTATTAAATGCCTATAAGACTTTTATATGCATTAACTTATTTGGTTTACACAACAACCTATAATATAACCTATTATCCTCATTTTACAAAAAAAAGAATTGAAATTAAGGCACAATATACTAATGCAAGTAGGGAAACATCAATGAATCCCTTTAATTTGCATAATGTACATGAATTTGTACATTCAATATGTATTAACAATTATGATTTAAGAAACAAAAAAGAAATTGACTCAAAAAATTTATCATGTAATTGTTATTATTTGTAGTGATACTTTGTTACCTAATGATAATACCATATGTTAGTAAACTATCTTATTATCATCAATGCCCAGAAATTCTTGTCTTTGGTTCTAATAATTCATTGCAATAATTAATAGGCCAACACAGCTTTTATTAAAATTCCAAATCTCAGGGCCTTAAGAAGCTTAAAGTATTTAAATTTCAATAGAAAGTCGGTGCTTCAGTTAAGCACAACTAATTTTAAAATCTAAATATAAACAAAATAAAATAAATAAATATAGAGTCTTAAAAGAAAAACTTTTTTTTTTCTTTGCTTTGGCAATAAATGAAATGTTTTGCTTACTAAACTTAGGGATTCATTTCCTCAAAGAAAAAAAGAAAAATGGGCATGACCAAAACGAGGAAGAATGGTGTGATCATGAAAACCCTTATGCACATCAGGGAAACAATGATTCCTATTTGATCTCAATAGCACAAGCAATGATTAAAATTTTTAAATGCAATTTTCATGTTGCCCAGTAAATTGCTTAAAACACACACACACACACACACACACACACACACGCACACACACAAACACACACACACACACAGTACAAGGTCAATATATTCAGAGAAATATCTGAATGATTTCAGGTGCTTGTGGCAATGTGAATTTATTACTGTAAAATCTAAGAGCTATCTGTCCTGGCCCAGAGTTGTCCTCATATCCTTCAAAGTGGTGTGGGTGCTTGGAGCCAAGGGAAAGATCAGAGGTCATTGTGCAGAACAGTTGGCCTCAGTCAATGAGTTCCAAGTGTTCCCAGTGATGCTGGTCCAAGGACACACTTTGGGGGAGGCTGGGCTCTTTCACCAAACATGCAAGGATGCCCTTACCCCTAACTGGTAGGTTTAAAATCTTTACAAATTCACCAGGAAAGAGCCTCCCTCCTGTCTTGGAGATTCAGCACTCAATTCAGCATTTAACATCTCTTTCAGTTCTGTTTCTTTGGGGCCGGGGTGTAGGGGGGTAGTTACCAGAGATTGAATTCAGGGGCTTGACCACTGAGCCACATCCCCAGCCCTATTTTATATTTTATTTAGAGACAGGGTCTCACTGAGTTTCTTGGTGCCTTGGTTTTGCTGAGGCTGTCTTTGAACACACTATCCTCCTGCCTCAGCCTCCTGAGCTGCTGGGTTAAGGGCGTGCACCACTGTGCCAGCTCTTTCAGTTCTTTTTATTTCACCTGTGCTTCTTCTAGCATAAAGGGGAAATGGAAGACAAATTATTACCTCTTACGATATGTCAGAGCCTTCTAGTTATAAAATTCTTCAAAATAAAAAATTCTCTTTTCCATTTAGGATATTAAAATTTCTTTTCTTGGTAGTGGTTAGTTTCACTTCCAACCAATTTTTGTTCCTATACAGGGTCTAATTTAGTCCTAAGCCAGATCTACTAAAAAACCCAAAAAGGATAAGATCTGATCCCTGTCCTGCTGCGCCCCTCCCCTGACTCAGGCAATGGCAAGGCCCTACTGAGGTGGATGGCGCAAGGTGTCCATCCTCTGAAGGAGCGCAGTATGTTTCTGGGAATGGGCTGATTTGTTTTTGTATTCCTTTAATAAGTATAGTTCTGATTTCTCATATGACCATTAAGTATAAAGGAAAAATCATGACTTTCCCAATTAATGCAATTACTTCTAAAGTATAGGTCTGTTTGCTCTAAATGTAATGATTCAGCTGTGGAGTGTAAATTGTTAATGTCTAAAGAAAAACTCCCTGTATTCCTGTCAAGGAAGTTTTTAAGAAATTAAATTAAAATCTAGAGAATGAAAATTAATGTTAAGAAGATAGATTAGTGCTTAGTACTGGGCAACTTGTTCTTGTTCCTGTGCACATTGGTTTGTGCTCTTACTTTTGTTTGATTAAAAGTAATAATAAATCAACTACTTGCCGTAACCATGGCACCAGTTCCAGTAAGTAAGTCAAGAAAGAATAGTCAAGGTATAGGCCAATAGTTTGGGACATTTGTAACTATTATTAAAAGTTAACTAAGCAGAAACAGCTCAAAGCAAAACTCGAACTGAAAGTACAAACGCTTGCTTATGCATAAGCCAAGATAGATTCTTCTATTCTAATTGTAGCTACGCAATATTTTGTTTTGTTTGAATAATGATTCCTGTTTTGTAACCACAAAGTACTGTAAGCCTGCCAAAATGAAAAGTATATATGATCAACTTCACAAGTAAAGATTGGGATCAACACCTTCACTTTGGTGTCTGTGTTGTTTCTCCACCCCTTCTTTTGCCGACTCCTCATCATCCGTTCGTCTCCTGAGACCCCATGTTGGAGCTGGTCTTTGACACTGTCCTTCAACCAACTTACAATCTAATGGGAAGATGAACTCAATATGTGCAGGAAACTTGGTAACAATTCTATGTAATCTACAAATTATCATTATTTTCTTTTAGTGTTTCCTTGGGCAGCTCTGGGAATGGATCACTTAATACTAGTCAAAGCCCCTCATTCCATCTTGAATATGCGCTACTCCAGGTCCTAGTTGGGCTTCTCAATTGTGTTCTAAAAACTAGGGCAACACCTTGTGTAAATGTGCACTCAGTAAAGGTTTGAAGAATGAAGAAGGTCTGTCAAGTACATCCATGGAGCAGAGTGTGTCCCTATACTTTCTCCCTAAAAATTATTCCTTTCTGTCCTGCTCATCAAAAGCAGAGAATTCACACTTAGCATTATCTATTGTTTACCATAAGTAATTTTCCACACACATCATCTCACTTAAGGAATTTAGGCATCCCAGGGTTTCTGGTCATGTTTTGGGTTTTCTTCCAGTACTGGAGGCATCATGCTAAATCCCTCAGGTTTTGTGATAACCTATGAAGTTATTTCTACTCTGGCAATACAAGTAGTATTGTGGAAACTTAGAAACACATAGAAAAGGTATTACGATAGGTCATTACATAAATGCCATCAAAATGGTAATGAAAATATGTACAATATTCTGTAATATGTTTTTAAGGTGTAGGTATATCCTGATTATGGGATAGTGTTTTTGAAAATTGTGATGGTAAATAAACTACTTACCAGCAAGTCTCAAAGAGAGGCATAGATTTCTGGTTTTGGTGTGGCCCTTGCTGCTCTCCTTACTAGCACCTGGGCTGCAAAGAAAGCTCTTGGTAAAACTGGCTGTTGGTCTCCATTCACCACAAAACGGACCTGTTATTATTAACGTTGCCTGTCACATATCTGTGGCCTCATGAAGGAGTCAAAATCCTCTGATCTCTCACAATTCATTTTCTTGTGATGGACATTTATAGAGGTCTGGGGCCGACCTGCTGGGAATATGCATTGAGCCTTTCCTCTGCAGCTTCTCTGGGACTCCTCAGTGGGCAAACACAACTCAAGGGCAATGGCTGGAGTTCAACTGCAACAATGGAGAGCAGTTAATTCGCTGTTGGATTCATTAATGTCTTGGCAATCACCTGTTCCCAGCATGCAGCGAGAAGATCAGTGTCCTCTCTCTTCTGGGATGTGGGTGAGCGAAGTTCAGAGTGAGATTTCTGCTAAGAAGTTGTGGGTGGCTGAAACCTCAAGACTGCCTTCCCTTCCCGCTAGAAAGAGAAGGGTTCAGGGTGGGTGTACACTTATTGGGATGGATTTCGAACAGCATATTAAGTTTTTCCTTCATGTTACATACTTTGCCAGATGGACAGATATCAGAAGCCACAATATTAAAAGCATCCCCACTATCTTCAGCTGATCCACTCCTGCTAAGGGCTGATCCCTTACCAAACCCTGTATGACTTTGTGCCCCTTAATTTTATGATCCTGCTGATGCTCATGACCTGGTGAAGCAATTTTTTGCTATGGAGTTTAAAAGTAGGGGAAAAAAAAGACTCATCAAACCGCTTTTTCGGGCACAGATGGAGAAAAGACAACAAGCTTGAAAGTCTTGCAGTATTTTACTGCACAAAAATAAATATAAAAGTATTAGATAAAGAGGTAAGTCTCTAAAACTTAAACTTTCCCATTATACAATGGAGTTTTCCTCATGCTTAGGAGAGACACATTAACAGTACTCCTAAAAGATTTTAGAATGATTAGCCATCAGGGAAAGGCAAAGCTAAAGCACATTTGATGAAGCACTTCACACATTCCAGGGTCGTCACAATAAAAGGAATGATAATGATGTGTTGTTAAGGGAGTGAGGAAATCAGAAGCTTTATTCACCACTCTTAATAATAAGGTAAGCTTGTTCCACTGGTCTGAAAATGATCTGGAACTTCTTCAGAAAGTTAAATATGGAGTTAACGATCCACCTCTTCCACTCTTACATACAAACTCATGATAAATAAAAAGTTGTCCACCAATGATTTGTACATGAATGTTCATATAATGTTCATATTATATATAATGTTCATATTATATATACGAATCTTATTCATATCAGTTAAGAAGTGAAAATGACCAGGCAGGTCTGTATTCTAGCTACTCAAGAAGCTGAGGCAGGAGGATCACAAATTCAGGGACAACCTGGGCAAATTTGCAAGACCCTGTCTCAAAACAAAATTTTTAAAAGGGTTGGGCTTTGGCTTAGTGGTAGAACATTGTTTAGTGTGCAGGAGGCTCCGGGTTCAATCTGCAGTATGACATCCAGACAGACACAAAGGAAAAATTACTATCCAATGGGAAATGTACAAAGAAATGTGGCGATTTCATAAGATTGAAATCAGTCACAATAAGGAGGAATAAACTAAAATACAAGCTACAATATAACTGAAAATTGCAAACATCCTAAGTGAAAGGAGTTAGATCCAAAAGGCGTATATGGTATTACTTCATTAAAAATATCCACAGAAACTTGAGTGTATACATAGATCTTTTCACATGTGAAAGACAAACACAGAAATTGTGTTTATTTAAAACTTAGAATCAAGATCCATTAGGAAAATGCAAGTCAAAGTCACATTGCACATAGCACTTCACATTCACTAGTGTTGGCTAGAGCTGCAATATTGGGGGAAAGGAGTTTGACTGCTTTGGGTATAGGCTTCTTTTGGAGAGAAAAGTAATAAGAATATTCTAAAATACCTGTGGATTAGAGAACCCAAGTGAGGTCCCAATGTGTCACATACATAGCACAGTGTGCTTCCCCTGCTTGGAGGGGCACCACAGTGGTTATGAGACAGTGTGTATGGAGAGAATGCTCTTGTAATTGCTGCTGAAGAGTTCACATATTTCTACAACTAAGATATTTCCTAGAATGAAACCATCATCTAGTTCTAATCACACTATACAGTCTGTCTCCCAGCCAGCTTCCTCAGGGCACTCTGGACCTCATTGCTTCTCAGGCTGTGAATGATGGGCTTCAAAATGGGGGTCACCACACAGAAGAGCACAGAGACCAGGGTGTCCATGTCCAGACTTCTCTGGGCCTGTCATAGTAGAAGTTGGCTGTTACATAGAAGACCACCACGACAGTGAGGGAGGACGCACAGGTGGAGAAGGCCTTCCTCCTGCCCTGGGCAGAGGGAATCCCCAGGATGGCCGCCATGATGAGTGCATAGGAGCCTGCAGTGAAGAGGCAGGGGCTCAAGCCCATGGTGGCACAGACCACGTGGAGCGCAGACTCCTTTACAGAGGTGTTTGAGCAGGAGAGCTTCAGAAGCAATGGGGTGTTACAGAGAAAGTGGCTGATCTGGTGGGGCCAACACAGAGTGAGTGTGATGGCCAGCCCCGTGTGTCCTCCTCAGTACCCAGTCATCATGAGTAAGACCATTCTGCACCTCAGTCTCCAACCTCTGCTCTCTGCAATGATACTTCTGCACCACAGTCTTCAAACTCTGCTCTCTGTAACAGTCCTTCTGCACCTCAGTCTCTAACCTCTGCTCTCTCTAATAATCTTTCTTCAACTCAGTCTCCAACCTCTGCTCTCTGTAACAGTCTTTCTACACCACAGTCTCCAACCTCTGTTCTCTGTAACAGTTCTTCTGCTCCCAGTCTCCAAGCTCTACTCTCTGTAAGAGTCCTGCTGCACCCAAATAAAATCTCTGCACTCAATAACAATCCTTCTAAACCCCAGTCTTAAAACTCTGCCCTCTTTAAAAGTTCTTCTGAACCAGAATCTCCAAACTCTGCTCTCTGTAACACTTTTTATGCACCCCATTCTCCATCCTCTGCTCTCTGTAAGAATCCTTCTGAACCCCAGTCTCCAACCTCTGCTCTCTGTAGAAGTCCTTCTGCACCTCAGTCTCCAAACTCTGCTCTCTGTAACGATCCTTTTGCACCTCAGTCTCCAAACTCTGAAGTCTGTAACAGTCCTTCTGAACCCAGTCTCCAACATCTCCTCTCTGCAATGGTCCTTCTGCATCCCAGTGTCCAAACTCTGCCATCTGTAACAGTCCTTCTGTACCGCAGTCTCCAAAATCTTCTCTCTGTAACGATCCTTCTGCACTTTAATTGCCAACCTCTTCTTTCTGTAATAGTCCTTCTGCCGCTCAGACTACAACTTATGCTCTCTGTAACAGTCCTTCTGCACCTCATTCTGAAACCTCTGCTCTCTGCAACGATTATTCTGTACCCCAGTCTCTGAACTGTGCTATCTGTAACAGTCTTTCTGCACCCCAGTCTCAGACCTCTGCTCTCTGTAAAATGCCTTCTGCACTCCAGTTTCCAAACTCTGCTCTCTGTAACAGGCCTTCTGCACTCCAGTATCCAACCTCTTCTCTCTGAAACAATTTTCTGCACCTCAGTTTCCAAACACTACTCTGTGGAACAGTCTTTCTGCACCCTAGTCTTCAACCTCTGCTCTCTGTAAGATTCTTCTTCGCGCAGTCTCCAACCTCTGCTCTCTGTAACAGTCCATATGCACGCCAGTATCCAACCTCTGCTCTCTGTAACAATCTTCTGCACCTAAATCTCCAACCTCAGCTCTCTTCATCGGTCCTTCTGCACCCCAGTCTCCAAACTCTCTTCTCTGCTACAGTTTTTCTGCACCCCCGTCTCTAACCTCTGCTTTCTGTATCAATTCTTCTGTACCCTAGTCTTCAAACTCTGCTCTCTGTAACAATCCTTCTGCACCTCAGTCTACAACCTCTGCTCTCTGTAACAGTCCGTCTGCACCCTAGTTCCAACCTCTACTCTCTGCAACATGTTTTCAGCACCCTAGTCTCCAACCTGTGCTCTCTGTAACTGTCCTTCTGCACCCCAATATCCAACATCTGCTCTCTGTAAGTATCGTTCTCCACCAAAGTCTCCATCCTCTGCTCTCTGCAACGATCCTTCTGCACCCCAGTCTTCAACCTCTGCTCTCTGTAACAATCTTATGCAGCTAAGTCTCCAACCTATGCTCTCTCTAAGATCCTTCTGCTCACCAGTCTACAACATCTGCTCTCTGAAACGATCCTTTAGAACCCCAGTCTCCAAACTCTGCTCCTTGTAACAGTCCTTCTGTACAGCAGTCTCCAAACTCTGCTCTCTGTAAAGGTCCTTCTACACCCCAGTCTCCAACCTCTACTTTCTGTATTAGTCCTTCTGCACCCCAGTCTTCAAACTCTGCTCTCTGTAACAGTTCTTCTGTACAGCAATCTTAAAACTCTGCTCTCTGTAACAGTCCTTCTGCACCCCGATTACCAACCTCTTCTTTCTGTAATAGTCCTTCTTCCCCTCAGACTACAACTTATGCTCTCTTTAACAGTCCTTCTGCACCTCAGTCTGGAACCTCTGCTCTCTGCAACGATCTTTCTGTACCCCAGTCTCCGAACTATGCTATCTGTAACAGTCCTTCTGCACCCCAGTCTCAGACCTCTGCTCTCTGTAAAAGAGCTTCTGCACCCCAGTCTTTATACTCTGCTCTCTGTAACAGTCCTTCTGCACACCAAGATCGAACATCAGCTCTCTGCAACAGTCCTTATGCACCTCAGTCTGAAAACGCTGCTCTCTGCAAAAATCCTTCTGAATCCCAGTCTTTAACCTCTACTCTTGTAACACTCCTTATGCACCTCTGTCTGCAAAATGCTCTCTGTATGATCCTTCTGCAACCCAGTCTCGAAACTGTGCTATCTGTAACAGTCCTTCTGCACCCCAGTCTCCAACCTCTGCTCTCTGCAACAGTCCTTCTGCACACCAGTCTCCAACCTCTACTCTCTGTAAGCTCCTTATACACCACAGTCTCCAACCTCTTCTCTCTGTAGCAGTCCTTGTGCACCCCAGTCTCCAACCTGGGCTCTATGTAACAGTCCTTCTGCACCCAGTTCTCCAATCTCTATGCTCTGTAAAATCCTTCTGCACCACAGTCTCCAAACTCTGCTTTCTGTAACAGTCCTTCTGCACGCCAGTATTTAACCTCTTCTCTCTGCAACAGTCCTCCTGGAACTCAGTCTCCAACCTTTACTCTGTGTAAGATTCTTCTTCACCGCAGTCTCCAAACTTTGTTCTCTGCAACATAACTTCTGCACCCCGGTCTCAAACCTGTGCTCTTTATAACAGTCCTTCTGTACTGCAGTCTCCAACCTCTGCTCTCTGTAACGATCCTTCTACACCCCAGTCTGCAACCTCTTCTCTCTGCAACAGTCCTTCTGAACCCCAATCTCAAACATCTGCTCTCTGGAATATTTCTTCTACACACAGGTCTCCAAATTGTGCTCTCTGTAACTGTCATTCTGCACCCCAGTCCAAAACCTCTGCTCTCTGTAACGATCCTTCTGTACCAGAGTCTCCAAACTCTGCTCTCTGCAGCGATCTTTCTGCACCCCAGTCTCCAACCTGTTGTCTCCGTAACTGTCTTTCTGACCCCAGTATCCAACCTCTGCTCTCTGTAAAGATCCTTCTGCACCTCATTCTCCAACCTCTGCTCTCTGCAACAATCCTTCTACACCGCAGTCTCCAACATCTGCTCTCTGTAACAGGCCTTATGCACCCCAGTCTCCAGACTCTGCTCTCTGTAACAGTTCTTCTGCATCTCAGTCTCGAATGTCTGCTCTCTGTAACAGTCCTTCTGCACCCGAGTCTCCAAACTCTGCTCTCTGTAACAATCTTTCTGCACCCAAGTCTCCAACCTGGGCTCTCTGTACAGTTCGTCTGCACCACAATCTTCAAACTCTGCTGTCTGTAACACTACTTCTGCACCCCAGTCTCCATCCTCTCCTCTCTGCAACAGTCCTTCTGCACCTCAATCTCCAAACTCTGCTCTCTGTAACAATCCTTCTGCACCTCTGTCTCCAACGTCTGCTCTCTATAACAGTCCTTCTGCATGCAAGTCTTCGACATCTGCTCTCTGCAATGGTCCTTCTGCACCCAAGACTCCAAACTTTGCTCTCTGTAACAGTCCTTCTGTACCACAGTCTCCAACCTTTTCTCTCTATAACGGTCCTTCTTCACACCAATTGCCAACGTCTGCTTTCTGAAAAAGTCCTTCTGCACCTCAGACTCCAACCTCTGCTCTCTGTAACAGTCCTTCTTAGCCTCAGGGTGAAACCTGTGCTCTCTGTAACAATCCTTCTAAACCCCAGTCTCCAAACTGTGCTATTTATAAAAATGCTTCTGCACCCCATTCTCCAATATCTGCTCTTTGTAACAGGTCTTCTTCAACCCACTCTCCAAACTTTGCTCTCTGTAACAGTAATTCTGCACCTCAGTCTCCAACCTCATCTCTCTGCAACGGCCCTTCTGCACCCCAGTATCTAACCTCTGTTCTCTGCAGCTGTCCTTCTGCACCCCAGGCTACAAACTCTGTTCTCTGTAACAATGTGGTAGAACATTGTTTTGAGTGTAGGAGGCTCCGGGTTCACTCTGCAGTACGACACCCACACAGACACAAAGTAAAAATTACTATCCAGGGAGAAATGAACAAAGAAATGTGGCATTTTCATAAGATGGAAATTAGTCACAATAAGGAGGAATAAACTAAAATATTTATACAAGCTACAATATAACTGACAATTGCAAACATCCTAAGTGAAAGGAATAAGATTCAAAAGGCGTATATGGTATTACTTCATTAAAAATATCCACAGAAACTCGAGTGTATATATGGGTCTTTCCACATGTGACGGAGAAACACAGAAATGGTGTTTATTTAAAACTTAGAATCAAGATCCATTAGGAAAATGCAAGTCAAAGTCACATTGCACATAGCACTTCACATACACTAGTGTTGGGTAGAGCTGCAATATTGGGGGAAAAGAAATTGACTGCTTTGGGTATAGGCTTTTTTTAGAGAGAAATGAAATAAAAATATTCTGAAATACCTGTGGATTAGAGAAACCAGGTGAGGTCACAATGTGTCACATACTTAGCACAGTGTGCTTCCCCTGGTTGGAGGGGCACCACAGTGGTTATGAGACACTGGGTGTGGAGAGAGTGCTCTTGTAATTACTGCTGAAGTGTTCACATATTTCTACAACTAAGACATTTCCTAGAATGAAACCTTCATCTAGTTCTAATCTCACTATACAGTCTGTCTCCCAGCCAGCTTCCTCAGGGCACTCTAGACCTCGTTGCTTCTCAGGCTGTGAATGATGGGCTCAACATGGGAGTCACCACATAGAAGAGCACAGAGACCAGGGTGTCCGTGCCCAGCCTTCTCTGGGGCTGTCATATTGGAAGTTGGGTGTTCCATAGAAGAACACCACGACAGTGAGGGGGGACGCATAGGTGTAGAAGGCCTTCCTCCTGCCCTAGGCAGAGGGAATCCCCAGGATGGCCGCCATGATGAGTGCTTAGGAGCCTGCAGTGAAGAGGCAAAGGCTCAGGCCCATGGTGGCACTGACAATGAGAAGCTCAGACTCGTTGACAGAGGTGTCTGAGCAGGAGAGCTTCAGGAGCAATGGGGTGCCACAGAGAAAGTGGCTGATATGGTGTGGCCAACACAGACTGGGTGTGATGGCCAGCACCGTGTGTGTGACCAAATTTACCAGCCCACACAGCCAGGTCCCAGTCACCAGGCCAACACAGACCTTTACACTCATGATGACTGGGTACTGAGGAGGACGGCAGGTGGCCACACAGCAGTCATACTGGCCACACAGCCAGTAAGACGCCTCCTGTGCCAGCACTTGTCACCAAGAAAAAGATCCGGGAAAGGCAGCACTCATTAGAAATGGCCTTCTTCTCCCAGAAGAAGTCCACCAGCAGTACTGGGAGGGTGTTGGATGTGTAGCAGACGTCCAAGAAGCGCAAATTGCTGAGGAAAAAGTACATTGGAGTGTGGAGAGCAGGACTGACCATGGTGGCTACTATTATGAGCATGTTCCCCAGGAGATTGGTCAGGTAAATTACCAGAAAGAGCAGGAAGAACCAGCCCTGTAGGTTGGAGTGGTTGAAAAATCCCAAAAAGATGAATTCAGTGAAAAATGATTGATTGCTCATTTCCAATGTTGTCATAGCTACAAAACAGGGAAAAAGAGACCATGATGAGAATGGACTGAGAGCACCCCAAACAGGCTTGTTAATCTGCAGCAACATGACAAATAATATCGAATGAAAAGCAGCCTGAATACTGATAACCTGTGGGACTGGTCTCAGGAAATAAGACGCATGGAGCCGCACACATTTGCAGGGGTGATGGTGGGTGGGAGTAACCAGAGAATTGCTAGAAGCAAACAGAAAGCCATTCAACCTTATCATGGTGTGAAGTCATTTCTCACTGTCTCAGTAATCTCTGTCTCCTGTTGTTCTTTAATGTAAACATAGGATTTTTGGAGAAGTTCATTTTCATTGCAAATGTTAAGAAAAAAATTTACAAAGCAGAGTTATCATCTGCAGAAGCAGTCGGTGTTGCCTTCAGTGTTTTCCAATGTTGAGTTTTTCTCATTTTACATCAATCTTGATCTCTGTGTTCAGAAAGGCAGAAGTTAACTATTCCTGTACAATGCTGAAATTATCAGGGCCAGAGCAAAATAGAGGAAAGAAGTTGATGAAGTGGGGTTGGACTGGCTATCTTAAGAATACAGGGAAGAATAGAGAGTAGAAGGAGAATGAGAGGGCGGAGAGGTTTGGGAAGGGAGGAAATGTGAAAGGTCATTACGCAGATTATGTTATGTGCACATGGAAGTCTACCACAGAGGACTGCACCTGTATGTATATGTAGAAAGCACCAGACAGAAATTAACAGATAAATGAACCAAAGAAAGATCAGTAGAGAAATGAGAATGGGGGCGGGAAGGGGAGGGAGATGGGGGGTGGGGACTGAATTGAGTAAATCAGATTCCATGCACGTAGGATCTTTTCCAAATCAACCCAACTTCTATGTATAACTATTATGCTCTAATAAAAAATTTAAGAAGATGATATGATCCTATCAGCAAAGAGTGAGATTTGAATTCTTCTTGACCTATTTGTATACCTTTAATTTCTTTCTTTTGTCCAATGGCTCTGGCAATTTCAAGGATAAATTTGAATAGAAGTGGTGAAAGAGGGGTCACCCTGTCTTCTTCCAGTTTTTAGAGTGAATGCTTTCAACCTTTCTCCACTTAGAATGATGCTGCCTTGTGTTTAGCATAGATAGCTTTTACAATGCTTTTACAAAGTTCCTTCTGTTCCTAGTGTTTCTACTTTTTTTTACAGGTAGGGGTGCTATATTTTATTAAATGTTGTTTTTTTTTGCATCTATTGAGATGATCAATAAACTTACATCTCTCTTAAATAAACTTAATCTCTCCCCTTTGGCTAAACATTCAGATATCTCTAGTTCTATAAATATTTTAATGAACATTTTCCTACATAAACATATGTGACCATTTCGAATTATCTCTTCAGAATAAAATTTAAATATGACATAAAAGAATTTGTTGTGCAGTTTCTATTTAAAACTAGATAATGGAAGACATTATATTAAGTGAAATAAGCCAGACACATAAAGAGAAATAGCAGTTTTTCAATTCTTTTTGGAAGCTAAAATTTGATCTCAGAGATGTAGGGAGTAGAGCGGTGGTTATTGGAGCCTGGGAGAGAATCACAAAAATCATTGTGAGTCTGATTTCTCACAGATGCATGTAAAGGACTGCCTGAAACATGCCCTCTGAGTGTGGTCTATTAAAAAAAATAAGAGTCGACTTCTAACAGGATCCTCAGAAAATCTGTCTTCTCTCCTCAGTGGGCAGCAGCAGGTCCATGGGTCTGGCTGCCTAGGAGCTAGCTGTGGTGTGCAAATGGGCAGGACCAGGACGGCTGGAGAATCTTAATAATCACTAGTAAACTGCATTCTAGGTGAGTGCAGGCTGGAAACAGGCCATCAAGAAGGAAATGGCTTGAGCTCTGAAAATGACAAAATCTGTGGATTTAGGAAATGTTTGTGGGTCCAATCTACTCATAACACCTACTCCTTGGGTCATTCCACGGTTGCCACAGTTACCACAGGCCTTACCAGAACAACCCGGAGGGGGAGATGCACTCTGGCCTCCTGGCTTGAAGGTTTGGTCTGGGGCCTGCTGACCCATTGCTGCCGGCCTGAGATGAGGTGGGACACCGAGGTTGAAGGGAACAAGGGATGAAGCATCCCTATCTCATGGCAGCCAGAAGTTTGGGGTGGGGGAGGGGATGGAAGGAGACAGTTCACAGGGGACAAGATGTGATTTCCCAGGGCATGCCCCTGGCCACACTCCACTTTTCCACACTCCTCTCAGTACAGTGGGCCTTTCAGATAATTAACCCACAAAATGGATGGACCCACAGATTAGGTCACAAGTCTCACAGTCTAATCATTTCACCTCTGAACACTGCTTCTGTGGCTAACCCTGAGCTTTTGGTGGGGGGGATACCTTATTTCTAAGCCATAATAGTACCTACAGTCCATGTGCTTTGGTTAGAATACCTTCATAAAGTCAGGGAGAGTAATCGGGTGCCAAAACAAGATTAAAAAGAAATATCTGGTAACTGAAGATGTGACATTTGGAGCTTGGGGAAAAGCTCTGAAGAGGAGCCCTGGGTGAAGCACTTTAAAGTCCTGGTGACGAGGACACAAGAAAGCACCTGGTCTGTGAGGTAGCTGAGTGGGAGTGGAATCACTCATTAAAACATAAGAAAAAAAATGAGAAGGAGCGTGTCTGGGGAGAGGAAAAGAGGAAAGGAGGTTGTTCCTGGAGTCTGGGTACCTGCGGGGTCTCCCCAAGAAGATACCAGGAGGCAGCGGGACAGGATCCCAGGAGATAGGCCTGGGAGTCATGGCTTAGAGTGACTGTGGAAGTCAAAGGTGCTCACAAAGCCAAAAGTGAGGAGAATGAGGAGAGAGGGCCTGATTGACTGTACGGAAAAGAAGGTGTCCAGAAGAAGGTACACCAGCTATCAGCAATCATTCTGCACCACAGTGTCAAAGGTCTGCTCTCTGTACCAGGCCTTCTGCACCCCAGTCTAAAACCTCTGCTCTCTATAACAGTCCTTCTGCACACCAGTCTCCAAACTTAGATATCTGTAAAAGGCCTTCCGCACCCCAGTCTCAATCCTCTGCTCCCTGCAAGAAAACTTCTGCAACCTAGTATCCAAGTTCTGCTCTCTGAAATAGTTTTTCTAAACACCACTCTGGAATATCTGCTCTCTGCAACAGTCTTTTTGAACCTAAGTCTGAAAACTCTGCTCTCTGCAACAATCATTCTGCAACCAAGTCTCCAAACTCTGTTCTCTGTAACAGTCCCTCTGCACCTCAGTCTCAAAACTCTGCTCTCTAAAATATCCTTCTGCACACCAGTCTACAAACTGGGATATCTGTAACAGTCTTTCTGCACCCAAGTCTCCAACCTCTGCTCTATGTAACAGGCCTTCAGCACCCCAGTCTCCAACCTCTGCTCTCTGTAAAACGCCTTCTTCACCCCAGTCTTCAACCTCTTCTCTCGACAACAGTCCTTCTGCACCTCAGTCTGCAAACTCTGCTCTCTGTAAGATCCTTCTGCACCCCAGTCTCCAAACTCTGCTCTCTGTAACAGTCCTTCTGCACCCCAGTATCTAACCTCTGCTCTCTGTAACAAACCTTCTGCACCCCAGTTTCCAAACTCTGCTCTCTGTAACGGTCCTTCCACACCACAGTCTCCAAACTCTGCTTTGTGTATCAGTCGTTCTGCAACTCAGTCTCCAAACTCTGCTCTATGTAACAGTTCTTCTGCACCTCAGTCTCCAACCTCTGCTCTCTGTAACAGTCCTTGTGCACCCCAGTCACAAATCTATGCTCTCTGCAACATTTCTTCTGCACCCCAGTATCCAACCTATGCTCTTTTTAAGATCTTTCTGCACCTCAGTCTCCAAACTCTACTCTCTGCAACGATACTTCTGCACCCCAGTCTTCAAACCCTGCTCTCTGTAACAGTCCTTCTGTACCTCAGTCTCTAACCTCTGCTCTCTGTAAAAATCTTTTTGCAACTCAATCTCCAACCTCTGCTCACTGTAACAGTCTTTCTGCAACTCAGTATCCAACCTCTGCTCTCTGTAATGATCCTTTTGCACCTCAATCTCCCAACAATGCTCTCTGTAACAGGCCTTCTGCACTGCAGTCTCCAACCTCTTCTCTCTGTAACAGTTCTTGTGCAACCCAGTCGTCAAGCTCTACTCTCTGTTACAGTCCTACTGCACCCGAATCAAACATCTGCACTCTGTAACAATCCTTCTGAACCCCAGTCTCAAAACTCTTTAACAGTTCTTCTGAACCAGAATCTCCAAACTCTGCTCTCTTTAACACTCATTATGCAACCCAGTCTAAATCCTCTGCTCTCTGTAAAGATTCTTCTGCACCTTAGTCTCCAACCTCTGCTCTCTGTAACAGTCCTTCTGCATCCCAGTCTCCAACATCTGCTCTCTGCAATGATCCTTCTTCTCCCCAGGTTCCACCCTCTGCTTTCTGCAATGGTTCTTCTGAACCCCAGTCTTTGCTCTTTGTAACAGTCCTTCTGCACTGCAGTCTCCAACCTCTTCTCTCTGTAACGGTCCTTCTGCAACCGAATTGCCAAACTCTTCTATCTATAATAGTGCTTCTGCACCTCAGACTCCAACTTATGCTCTCTGTAACAGTCCATCTGCACCTCATTCTGAAACCTCTGCTCTCTGCAACGATCCTACTGTAAACCAGTCTACGAACTGTGCTATCTGTAACAGTCCTTTTGCACCCCAGTCTCCAACCTCTTCTCTCTGTAAAATGCCTTCTGCACTCCAGTTTCCAAACTCTGCTCTCTGTAACAGGCCTTCTGCACTCCAGTCTCCAACCTCTTCTCTCTGCAACGATCTTTCTGCAACTCAGTTTCCAACCTCTACTCTCTGTAACAGTTATTCTGCACTCTAGTCTCCAAACTCTGCTCTTTGTATAAGTCCATATGCACCTCAGTATTCAACCTCTGCTCTCTGTAACAATCTTAGGCACCTAAACCTCCAACTTCAGCTCTCTCCATCATTCCTTCTGCACCACAGTCTCCAAACTCTGTTCTCTGTAACAGTCCTTCTGCACCTCAGTCTACAACCTCTGCTCTCTGTAACAGTCCTTCTCCAACCTAGTCTCCAACCTCTACTCTCTGCAATATTTCTTCTGCACCCTAGTCTCCAACCTGTGCGCTCTGTAACTGTCCTTCTGCACCCCAGTCTCAAACATCTGCTCTCTGTATGTATAATTCTCCACCATATTCTCCAACCTCTGCTCTCCTCAATGATCATTCCGCAACTCAGTCTTCAACCTCTGCTCTCTGCAACGATCCTTCTGCACCCAAGACTTCAGCCACTGGTCTCTGTAACAGTCCTTATGCAGCTCAGTCTCCAACCTATGCTCTCTGTAAGATACTTCTGCACACCAGTCTACAACATCTGCTCTCTGCAATGATCCTTTAGAACCCCAGTCTCCAACCTATGCTCCCTGTAAAAGTCCTTCTGTACAGCAGTCTCCAAACTCTGCTCTCTGTAACAGTCCTTCTAAGCCTCAGTCTGAAACTTCTGCTCTCTGCAACAATCCTTCTAAACCACAGTCTCCAAACTGTAGTATCTGTAACAATCCTGCTGCACCCCAGTCCCCAACATCTGCTCTCTGTAACAAGTCTTGTGCAACCCAGCCTCCAAATTCTGCTTTCTGTAACAGGCCTTCTGCACCCCATTCTAAAATCTCTGCTCTATATAACAGTCCTTCTGCACCCCAGTCTACAACCTCTGCTCCTTGCAACAATCCTTCTCCACCCCAGTGTCCAAGTTCTACTCTCTGAAACACTCTTTATGCACCCCAGTCTCTAACATCTGCTCTCTGCAACAGTCATTCTGCACCTCAGTCTGAAAACTCTGCTCTCTTCAACAATCATTCTGCACTCCTGTCTCCAAACTCTTCTCTCTGTAACAGTCCTTCTACACTTCAGTCTCCAAACTCTGCTATCTATAATATCCTTGTGCACACCAGTCTCCAAACTGAGATATCTGTAACAGGCCTTCTGCACCCCAGTCTCCAACCTCTGCTCCCTGCAAGAAAACTTCTGCACCCCAGTATCCAAGTACTGCTTTCTGAAAGAGTTTTTCTGCACCCCACTCTCGAACACCTGCTCTCCACAACAGTCTTTCTGCACCCAAGTCTGAAAACTCTGCTCTCTTCAACAATCATTCTGCAACCCAGTCTCCAACCTCTGCTCTCTATAACAGTCCTTCTGCACCTCAGTCTCTAATCTCTGCTCTATATAGTATCGATCTGCACACCAGCCTCCAAACTGTGATATCTGTAACAGGCCTTCTGCACCCCAGTCTCCAACCTCTGCTCCCTGTAACAGTCCTTCTGTACAGCAGTTTCCAAACTCTCTTCTCTGTAACAGTTCTTCTATACGGCAGTCTCCAAACTCTTCTTTCTATAAAGGTCTTTCTGCACCCCAATTTCCAAACTCTGCTCTCTGTAACAGTCCTTCTAAGCCTCAGTCTGAAACTTCTGCTCTCTGCAACAATCCTTCTAAACCACAGTCTCAAAACTGTGCTATCTGTAATAATCCTGCTGCACCCCGGTCCCCAATATCTGCTCTCTGTAACAGGTCTTTTGCAACCCAGCCTCAAAACTCTGCTCTCTGTAACAGGCCTTCTGCACCCCAGTCTAAAACCTCTGCTCTCTATAACAGTCCTTCTGCACCCCAGTCTACAACCTCTGCTCCCTGCAACAATACTTCTCCACCCCAGTTTCCAAGTTCTGCCCTCTAAAACACTCTTTCTGCACCCCAGTCTCGAACATCTGCTCTCTGCAACAGTCATTCTGCACCTCAGTCTGAAAACTCTGCTCTCTTCAACAATCATTCTGCACTCCAGTCTCCAACCTCTTCTCTCTGTAACAGTCCTTCTACACCTCAGTCTTCAAACTCTGCTATCTATAATATCCTTTGGCACACCAGTCTCCAAACTGAGATATCTGTAACAGGCCTTCTGCACCACAGTCTCCAAACTCTGCTCCCTGCAAGAAAACTTCTGAACCCCAGTATCCAAGTTCTGCTTTCTGAAAGAGTTTTTCTGCACCCCACTCTCGAACATCTGCTCTCCGCAACAGTCTTTTTGCACCTAAGTCTGAAAACTCTGCTCTCTGCAACAATCATTCTGCAACCCAGTCTCCAAACTCTGCTCTCTGTAACAATCCTTCTGCACCTCAGTCTCTAAACTCTGCTTCTATAGTATCGTTCTGCACACCAGTCTCCAAACTGTGATATCTGTAACAGGCCTTCTGCACCCCAGTCTCCAACCGCTGCTCCCTGTAACAGTCCTTCTGTACAGCAGTTTAAAAACTCTGCTCTCTGTAACGGTCCTTCTGTAGGCAGTCTCCAAACTCTTCTCTCTATAACGGTATTTTTGCACCCCAATTTCCAAACTCTGCTCTCTGTAACAGTCTTTCTAAGCCTCAGTCTGAAACTTCTGCTCTCTGCAACAATCCTACAAAACAACAGTCTCCAAACTGTGCTATCTGTAACAATCCTGCTGCAGCCCAGTCCCCAACATCTGCTCTCTGTAACAAGTCTTTGCAACCCAGCCTCCAAATTCTGATCTCTGTAAAAGGCCTTCTGCACCCCATTCTAAAACCTCTGCTCTCTATTACAGTTTTTCTGCCCCCCAGTCTACAACCTCTGCTCCCTGCAACAATCCTTCTCCACCCCAGTCTCCAAGTTCTGCTCTCTGAAACACTCTTTCTGCACCCCAGTCTCGAACATCTGCTCTCTGCAACAGTCATTCTGCACCTCAGTCTGAATACTCTGCTCTCTTCAACAATCATTCTGCACTCCAGTCTCCAACCTCTGCTCTCTGTAACAGTCCTTCTGCATCCCAGTCTCCAACATCTGCTCTCTGCAATGATCCTTCTTCTCCCCAGGCTCCACCCTCTGCTTTCTGCAATGGTTCTTCTGCACCCCAGTCTCTGCTCTTTGTAACAGTCCTGCACTGCAGTCTCCAAACTCTTCCCTCTGTAACAGTCCTTCTGCACCCGAATTGCCAAACTCTTTTATCTATAATAGTGCTTCTGCACCTCAGACTCCAACTTATGCTCTCTGTAACAGTCCATCTGCACCTCATTCTGAAACCTCTGCTCTCTGCAACGATCCTACTGTACACCAGTCTACGAACTGTGCTATCTGTAACAGTTCTTTTGCACCCCAGTCTCCAACCTCTTCTCTCTGTAAAACGCCTTCTGCACTCCAGTTTGCAAACTCTGCTCTCTGTAACAGGCCATCTGCACTCCAGTCTCCAACCTCTTCTCTCTGCAACGATCTTTCTGCACCTCAGTTTCCAACCTCTACTCTCTGCAACAGTTATTCTGCACCCCAGTCTCCAACCTCTGCTCTCTGTATAAGTCCATATGCACCCCAGTATCCAACCTCTGCTCTCTGTAACAATCTTAGGCACCTAAACCTCCAACTTCAGCTCTCTGCATCGAACCATCTGCACCCCAGTCTCCAAACTCTGTTCTCTGTAACAGTCCTTCTGCACCTCAGTCTACAACCTCTGCTCTCTGTAACAGTCCTTCTACAACCTAGTCTTCAACCTCTACTCTCTGCAACATTTCTTCTGCACCCCAGTCTCCAACCTGTGCGCTCTGTAACTGTCCTTCTGCACCCCAGTCTCCAACATCTGCTCTCTGTATGTATCGTTCTCCACAATATTCTCCAACCTCTTCTCTCCTCAATGATCATTCCGCACCTCAGTCTCCAACCTCTGCTCTCTGCAACGATCCTTTTGCACCCCAGTCTTCAACCACTGGTCTCTGTAACAGTCCTTATGCAGCTCAGTCTCCAACCTATGCTCTCTGTAAGATACTTCTGCACACCAGTCTACAACATCTGCTCTCTGCAATGATCTTTTAGAACCCCAGTCTGCAACCTCTGCTAACTGTAACAGTCCTTCTGTAGGCAGTCTCCAAACTCTTCTCTCTACAACGGTCTTTCTGCACCCCAATTTCCAAACTCTGCTCTCTGTAACAGTTCTTCTAAGCCTCAGTCTGAAACTTCTGCTCTCTGCAACAATCCTTCTAAACCACAGTCTCAAAACTGTGCTGTCTGTAACAATCCTGCTGCACCCCAGTCCCCAACATCTGCTCTCTGTAACAGGTGTTTTGCAACCCAGCCTCCAAACTCTGCTCTCTGTAACAGGCCTTCTGCACCCCAGTCTAAAACCTCTGCTCTCCATAACAGTCCTTCTGCACCCCAGTCTACAATCTTTGCTCCCTGCAACAATCCTTCTCCACCCCAGTCTCCAAGTAATGCTCTCTGAAACACTCTTTCTGCACCCCAGTCTCGAGCATCTGCTCTCTGCAACAGTCATTCTGCACCTAAGTCTGAAAACTCTGCTCTCTTCAACAATCATTCTGCACTCCAGTCTCCAACCTCTTCTCTCTGTAACAGTCCTTCTACACCTCAGTCTCCAAACTCTGCTCTCTATAATATCCTTCTGCACACAAGTCTCCAAACTGAGATATCTGTAACAGGCCTCCTGCACCGCAGTCTCCAACCTCTGCTCCCTGCAAGAAAACTTCTGCACCCCAGTCTCCAACTTCTGCTCCTTGCCAGAATTTTTCTGCACCCCGTCTCCAAGTTCTGCTCTCTGAAACACTCTTTCTGCACCCCAGTCTCTAACATCTGCTCTCTGCAACAGTCATTCTGCACCTCAGTCTGAAAACTCTGCTCTCTGCAACAATCATTCTACAACCAAGTCTCCAAACTCTGCTCTCCGTAACAGTCCTTCTACACCTCAGTCTCCAAACTCTGCTATCTATAATATTCTTCTGCACACTAGTCTCCAAACTGAGTTATCTGTAACAGGCCTTCTGCACCCCAGTCTCCAACCTCTGCTCCCTGCAAGAAAACTTCTGCACCCCAGTATCCAAGTTATGCTCTCTGAAAGAGTTTTTCTTCACCCCACTCTCGAACATCTGCTCTCCGCAACAGTCCTTCTGCACCTAAGTCTGAAAACTCTGCTCTCTGCAACAAGGATTCTGCAAAACAGTCTCCAACCTCTGCTCTCTGTAACAGTCCTTCTGCACCTCAGTCTCTAAACTCTGCTCTCTATAGTATCGTTCTGCACACCAGTCTCCAAACTGTGATATCTGTAACAGGCCTTCTGCACCCCAGTCTCCAACCTCTGCTCCCTGCAAGAATCCTTCTGCATCCCAGTCTCCAAGTTCTGCTCTCTGAAACAATCTTTCTGCACCCCAGTCGCAAACATCTGCTCTCTGCAACAGTCATTCTGCACCTCAGTCTGAAAACTCTGCTCTCTGCAACAATCATTCTGCAAGCAAGTCTCCAAACTCTGCTCTCCGTAACAGTCCTTCTACACCTCAGTCTCCAAACTCTGCTATCTATAATATTCTTCTGCACACTAGTCTCCAAACTGAGTTATCTGTAACAGGCCTTCTGCACCCCAGTCTCCAACCTCTGCTCCCTGCAAGAAAACTTCTGCACCCCAGTATCCAAGTTATGCTCTCTGAAAGAGTTTTTCTGCACACCACTCTCTGAAATCTGCTCTCCGCAACAGTCCTTCTGCACCTAAGTCTGAAAACACTGCTCTCTGCAACAATCATTCTGCAACCCAGTCTCCAACCTCTGCTCTCTGTAACAGTCCTTCTGCACCTCAGTCTCTAAACTCTGCTCTCTATAGTATCGTTCTGCACACCAGTCTCCAAACTGTGATATCTGTAACAGGCCTTCTGCACCCCAGTCTCCAACCTCTGCTCCCTGCAAGAATCCTTCTGCATCCCAGTCTCCAAGTTCTGCTCTCTGAAACAATCTTTCTGCACCCCAGTCGCAAACATCTGCTCTCTGCAACAGTCATTCTGCACCTCAGTCTGAAAACTCTGCTCTCTGCAACAATCATTCTGCAAGCAAGTCTCCAAACTCTGCTCTCCGTAACAGTCCTTCTACACCTCAGTCTCCAAACTCTGCTATCTATAATATTCTTCTGCACACTAGTCTCCAAACTGAGTTATCTGTAACAGGCCTTCTGCACCCCAGTCTCCAACCTCTGCTCCCTGCAAGAAAACTTCTGCACCCCAGTATCCAAGTTATGCTCTCTGAAAGAGTTTTTCTGCACACCACTCTCTGAAATCTGCTCTCCGCAACAGTCCTTCTGCACCTAAGTCTGAAAACACTGCTCTCTGCAACAATCATTCTGCAACCCAGTCTCCAACCTCTGCTCTCTGTAACAGTCATTCTGCACCTCAGTCTCTAAACTCTGCTGTATATACTATCGTTCTGCACACCAGTCTTCAAACTGTGATATCTGTAACAGGCCTTCTGCATCCTAGTCTCCAACCTCTGCTCCCTGCAAGAATCCTTATGCACCTCAGTCTCCAAGTTATGCTCTTTGAAAGTGATTTTCTGCACACCACTCTCGAACATCTGCTCTCTGCTACAGTCCTTCTGCACCTAAGTTGAAAACTCTGCTCTCTGCAACAATCATTCTGCAACCAAGTCTCCAAAACTCTGCTCTCTGTAACAGTCCTTCTGCACCTCAGTCTCCAAACTCTGCTCTCTATAATATCCTTGTGCACACCAGTCTACAAACTGGGATATCTGTAAAAGTCTTTCTGCACCCCAGGCTCCAACCTAAGCTCTCTGTAAAAGGCCTTCAGCACTCCAGTCTCCAACCTCTGCTCTCTGTAAAACACCTTCTTCACCGAAGTATCCAACGTCTTCTATCTGAAACGATCATTCTGCACCTCAGTCTCCAACCTCTGTTCTCTGCAACAGTCTTTCTGCACCTCAGTCTCCAAACTCTTCTCTCTGTAAGATTTTTCTGCACCCCAGTCTCCAACCTCCGCTCTCTGGAGCAGTCCTTCTATACCTCAGGCTCCAAACTCTGCTCTCTGTAAAGGTCGTTTTGCACCCCAGTCTCCAAACTGGGCTTTGTGTATCGGTAGTTCTGCAAACCAGTCTCGAAATCTGCTCTCTGTAACAATCCTCTGCACCTCAGTCTCCAAACTCTGCTCTTTGTAACAGTCCTTGTGCACCCCAGTCACAAATCTATGCTCTCTGCCACATTTCATCTGCACCACAGTATCAAACCTATGGTCTCTGTAACTATCCTTCTGCACCCCAGTCTCCAACCTCTGCTCTCTTTAAGATCTTTCTACACCTCAGTCTCCAATCTCTACTCTCTGCAACGATACTTCTGCACCCCAGTCTTCCAACTCTGCTCTCTGTAACAGTCCTTCTGCACCTCAGTCTCTAACCTCTGCTCTCTGTAAAAATCTTTCTGCAACTCAATCTCCAACCTCTGCTCGCTGTAACAGTTCTTCTGCAACTCAGTATCCAACCTCTGCTCTCTGTACTGATCCTTCTGAACCTCAGTCTCCAACCAATGCTCTCTGTAACAGGCCTTCTGCACTGCAGTCTTTAACGTCTGCTCTCTGTAACAGTTCTTCTGCAACCCAGTCTTCAAGCTCTACTCTCTGTTACAGTCCTGTTGCACCCGATCAAACCTCTGCACTCTGTAACAATCCTTCTGAACCCCAGTCTCAAAAAAAATGCTCTCTTTAACAGTTCTTCTGAACCAGAATCTCCAAACTCTGCTCTCTGTGACACTCCCTTATGCAACCCAGTCTCCAACCTCTGCTCTCTGTAATGATTCTTCTGCACCTTAGTCTCCAACCTCTGCTCTCTCTAACAGTCCTTCTGCATCCCAGTCTCCAACATCTGCTCTCTGCAATGATCCTTCTTCTCCCCAGGCTCCACCCTCTGCTTTCTGCAATGGTTCTTCTGCACCCCAGTCTCTGCTCTTTGTAACAGTCCTTCTGCACTGCAGTCTCCAACCTCTTCCCTCTGTAACAGTCCTTCTGCACCCGAATTGCCAAACTCTTTTTATCTATAATAGTGCTTCTGCACCTCAGACTCCAACTTATGCTCTCTGTAACAGTCCATCTGCACCTCATTCTGAAACCTCTGCTCTCTGCAACGATCCTACTGTACACCAGTCTACGAACTGTGCTATCTGTAACAGTTCTTTTGCACCCCAGTCTCCAACCTCTTCTCTTCTGTAAAACGCCTTCTGCACTCCAGTTTGCAAACTCTGCTCTCTGTAACAGGCCATCTGCACTCCAGTCTCCAACCTCTTCTCTCTGCAACGATCTTTCTGCACCTCAGTTTCCAACCTCTACTCTCTGCAACAGTTATTCTGCACCCCAGTTCTCCAACCTCTGCTCTCTGTATAAGTCCATATGCACCCCAGTATCCAACCTCTGCTCTCTGTAACAATCTTAGGCACCTAAACCTCCAACTTCAGCTCTCTGCATCGAACCATCTGCACCCCAGTCTCCAAACTCTGTTCTCTGTAACAGTCCTTCTGCACCTCAGTCTACAACCTCTGCTCTCTGTAACAGTCCTTCTACAACCTAGTCTTCAACCTCTACTCTCTGCAACATTTCTTCTGCACCCCAGTCTCCAACCTGTGCGCTCTGTAACTGTCCTTCTGCACCCCAGTCTCCAACATCTGCTCTCTGTATGTATCGTTCTCCACAATATTCTCCAACCTCTTCTCTCCTCAATGATCATTCCGCACCTCAGTCTCCAACCTCTGCTCTCTGCAACGATCCTTTTGCACCCCAGTCTTCAACCACTGGTCTCTGTAACAGTCCTTATGCAGCTCAGTCTCCAACCTATGCTCTCTGTAAGATACTTCTGCACACCAGTCTACAACATCTGCTCTCTGCAATGATCTTTTAGAACCCCAGTCTACAACCTCTGCTAACTGTAACAGTCCTTCTGTAGGCAGTCTCCAAACTCTTCTCTCTATAACGTTCTTTCTGCACCCCAATTTCCAAACTCTGCTCTCTGTAACAGTTCTTCTAAGCCTCAGTCTGAAACTTCTGCTCTCTGCAACAATCCTTCTAAACCACAGTCTCAAAACTGTGCTGTCTGTAACAATCCTGCTGCACCCCAGTCCCCAACATCTGCTCTCTGTAACAGGTGTTTTGCAACCCAGCCTCCAAACTCTGCTCTCTGTAACAGGCCTTCTGCACCCCAGTCTAAAACCTCTGCTCTCCATAACAGTCCTTCTGCACCCCAGTCTACAAATCTTTTGCTCCCTGCAACAATCCTTCTCCACCCCAGTCTCCAAGTAATGCTCTCTGAAACACTCTTTCTGCACCCCAGTCTCGAGCATCTGCTCTCTGCAACAGTCATTCTGCACCTAAGTCTGAAAACTCTGCTCTCTTCAACAATCATTCTGCACTCCAGTCTCCAACCTCTTCTCTCTGTAACAGTCCTTCTACACCTCAGTCTCCAAACTCTGCTCTCTATAATATCCTTCTGCACACAAGTCTCCAAACTGAGATATCTGTAACAGGCCTCCTGCACCGCAGTCTCCAACCTCTGCTCCCTGCAAGAAAACTTCTGCACCCCAGTCTCCAACTTCTGCTCCTTGCCAGAATCCTTCTGCACCCCGTCTCCAAGTTCTGCTCTCTGAAACACTCTTTCTGCACCCCAGTCTCTAACATCTGCTCTCTGCAACAGTCATTCTGCACCTCAGTCTGAAAACTCTGCTCCCTGCAACAATCATTCTGCAACCAAGTCTCCAAACTCTGCTCTCTGTAACAGTCCTTCTGCATCTCAGTCTCTAAACTCTGCTCTCTATAATATCCTTCTGCACACCATTCTCCAAACTGAGATATCTGTAACAGGCCTTCTGCACCCCAGTCTCCAACCTCTGCTCCCTGCAAGAAAACTTCTGCACCCCAGTATCCAAGTTATGCTCTCTGAAAGAGTTTTTCTGCACACCACTCTCTGAAATCTGCTCTCTGCAACAGTCCTTCTGCACCTAAGTCTGAAAACTCTGCTCTCTGCATCAATCATTCTGCAAGCAAGTCTCCAACCTCTGCTCTCTGTAACAGTCCTTCTGCACCTCAGTCTCTAAACTCTGCTCTCTATAGTATCGTTCTGCACACCAGTCTCCAAACTGTGATATCTGTAACACGCCTTCTGCACCTCTGTCTCCAACCTCTGCTCCCTGCAAGAATCCATCTGCACTCCAGTCTCCAATTTATGCTCGCTGAAAGAGTTTTTCTGCACACCACTCTAGAACATCTGCTCTCTGCTACAGTCCTTCTGCACCTAAGTCTGAAAACTCTGCTCTCTGCAACCATCATTCTGCAACCAAGTCTCCAAACTCTGCTCTCTGTAACAATCCTTCTGCACCTCAGTCTCCAAACTCTGCTCTCTATAATATCCTTCTGCACACCAGTCTACAAACTGGGATATCTGTTACAGTCTTTCTGCACAACAGTCTCCAAAACTCTGCTCTCTGTAACAGGCCTTCAGCACCCCAGTCTCCAACCTCTGCTCTCTGTAAAAACCTTCTTCACCCAGTCTCTAACATCTTCTCTCTGAAACGATCATTCTGCACCTCAGTCTCCAACCTCTGCTCTCTGCAACAGTCTTTCTGTACCTCAGACTCCAAACTCTGCTCTCTGTAAGATCCTTCTGCACCCCAGTCTTCAACCTCTGCTCTCTGGAACAGTCCTTCTATACCTCAGTCTCCAAACTCTGCTCTCTGTAACGGTCGTTTTGCACCCTAGTCTCCAAACTCTGCTTTGTGTATCAGTTGTTCTGCAAACCAGTCTCCAAATCTGCTCTCTGTAACAATCTTTCTGCACCTCAGTCTCCAACCTCTGCTCTTTGTAACAGTCCATGTGCACCCCAGTCACAAATCTATGCTCTCTGCAACATTTCTTCTGCACCCCAGTATCAAACCTATGCTCTCTGTAACTGTCCTTCTGCACCCCAGTTTCCAACCTCTGCTCTCTTTAAGATCCTTGTGCACCTCAGTCTCCATCCTCTACTCTCTGCAACGATACTTTTGCACACCAGTCTTCAAACTCTGCTCTCTGTAACAGTCCTTCTGCACCTCAGTATCTAACCTCTTCTCTCTGTAAAAATCTTTCTGCAACTCAATCTCCAACCTCTGCTCTCTGTAACAGTCCTTCTGCAACTCAGTATCCAACCTCTGCTCTCTGTAAAGATCCTTCTGAACCTCAGTCTCCAACCAATGCTCTCTGTAACAGGCCTTCTGCACTGCAGTCTCCAACCTCTGCTCTCTGTAACAGTTCTTCTGCAACCCAGTCTTCAAGCTCTACTCTCTGTTACAGTCCTGTTGCACCCGATCAAACCTCTGCACTCTGTAACAATCCTTCTGAACTCAAGTCTCAAAACAATGCTCTCTTTAACAGTTCTTCTGAACCAGAATCTCCAAACTCTGCTCTCTGTAACACTCCTTATGCAACCCATTCTCCAACCTCTGCTCTCTGTAATGATTCTTCTGCACCTTAGTCTCCAACCTCTGCTCTCTGTAACAGTCCTTCTGCATCCCAGTCTCCAACATCTGCTCTCTGCAATGATCCTTCTTCTCCCCAGGCTCCACCCTCTGCTTTCTGCAATGGTCCTTCTGCACCCCAGTCTCTGCTCTTTGTAACAGTCCTTCTGCACTTCAGTCTCCAACCTCTTCTCTCTGTAACGGTCCTTCTGCAACCGAATTGCCAAACTCGTCTATCTATAATAGTGCTTCTGCACCTCAGACTCCAACTTATGCTCTCTGTAACAGTCCATCTGCACCTCATTTCTGAAACCTCTGCTGTCTGCAACGATCTTTCTGTACCCCAGTCTATGAACTGTGCTATCTGTGACAGTTCTTTTGCACCCCAGTCTCCAACCTCTTCTCTCTGTAAAACGCCTTCTGCACTCCAGTTTGCAAACTCTGCTCTCTGTAACAGGCCATCTGCACTCCAGTCTCCAACCTCTTCTCTCTGCAACGATTTTTCTGCACCTCAGTTTCCAACCTCTACTCTCTGCAACAGTTATTCTGCATCCAGGTCTCCAACCTCTGCTCTCAGTATAAGTCCATATGCACCCCAGTATCCAACCTCTGCTCTCGGTAACAATCTTAGGCACCTAAATCTCCAACTTCAACTCTCTGCATCGGTTCTTCTGCACCCCAGTCTCCAAACTCTGTTCTCTGTAACAGTCCTTCTGCACCTCAGTCTACAACCTCTGCTCTCTGTAACAGTCCTTCTCCAACATAGTCTCCAACCTCTACTCTCTGCAACATTTTTTCTGCACCCCAGTCTCCAACCTGTTCGCTCTGTAACTGTCCTTCTGCACCCCAGTCTCCAACATCTGCTCTCTGTATGTATCGTTCTCCACCATATTCTCCAACCTCTGCTCTCCTCAATGATCATTCTGCACCTCAGTCTCCAACCTCTGCTCTCTGCAAAGATCCTTCTGCATCACAGTCTTCAACCACTGGTCTCTGTAACAGTCCTTATGCAGCTCAGTCTCCAACCTATGCTCTCTGTAAGATACTTCTGCACACCAGTCTACAACATCTGCTCTCTGCAATGATCCTTTAGAACCCCAGTCTCCAACCTCTGCTCCCTGTAACAGTCCTTCTGTACAGCAGTTTAAAAACTCTGCTCTCTGTAACGGTCCTTCTACACCCCAGTCTCCAAACTCTGCTCTCTGTAACAGTCCTTCTGTAGGCAGTCTCCAAACTCTTCTTTCTATAACGGTCTTTGTGCACCCCAATTTCCAAACTCTGCTCTCTGTAACAGTTCTTCTAAGCCTCAGTCTGAAACTTCTGCTCTCTGCAACAATCCTTCTAAACCACAGTCTCAAAACTGTGCTATCTGTAACAATCCTGCTTTACCCCAGTTCCCAACATCTGCTCTCTGTAACAGGTCTTTTGCAACCCAGCCTCCAAACTCTGCTCTCTGTAACAGGCATTTTGCACCCCAGTCTAAAACATCTGCTCTCTATAACAGTCCTTCTGCACCCCAGTCTACAATCTCTGCTCCCTGCAACAATCCTTCTCCTCCCCAGTCTCCAAGTTCTGCTCTCTGAAACACTTTTTCTGAACCCCAGTCTCGAACATCTGCTCTCTGCAACAGTCATTCTGCACCTCAGTCTGAATACTCTGCTCTCTTCAACAATCATTCTGCAATCCAGTCTCCAACCTCTTCTCTCTGTAACAGTCCTTCTACACCTCAGTCTTCAAATTCTGCTCTCTATAATATCCTTCTGCACACAAGTTTCCAAACTGAGATATCTGTAACAGGCCTCCTGCACCCCAGTCTCCAACCTCTGCTCCCTGCAAGAAAACATCTGCACCCCAGTATCCAAGTTCTGCTTTCTGAAAGAGTTTTTCTGCACCCCACTCTCGGAAATCTGCTCTCCACAACAGTCCTTCTGCACCTAAGTCTGAAAACTCTGCTCTCTGCAACAATCATTCTGCAACCCAGTCTCCAACCTCTGCTCTCTGTAACAGTCCTTCTGCACCTCAGTCTCTAAACTCTGCTCTATATAGTATCTTTCTGCACACCAGTCTTCAAACTGTGATATCTGTAACAGGCCTTCTGCACCCCAGTCTCCAACCTCTGCTCCCTGCAAGAATCCTTCTGCACACCAGTCCTCCAATTTATGCTCTCTTAAAGAATTTTTTCTGCACACCACTCTCGAACATCTGCTCTCTGCTACAGTCCTTCTGCACCTAAGTTTGAAAACTCTGCTCTCTGCAACAATCATTCTGCAACCAAGTCTCCAAACTCTGCTCTCTGTAACAGTCCTTCTGCACCTCAGTCTCCAAACTCTGCTCTCTATAATATCCTTCTGCACACCAGTCTACAAACTGGGATATATGTAACAGTCTTTCTGCACCCCAGTCTCCAACCTCTGCTCTCTGTAACAGGCCTTCAGCACCCCAGTCTCCAACCTCTGCTCTCTGTAAAACGCCTTCATCACCCCAGTCTCCAATGTCTTCTCTCTGAAACGATCATTCTGCACCTCAGTCTCCAACCTCTGCTCTCTGCAACAGTCTTTCTGCACCTCAGTCTCCAAACTCTGCTCTCTGTAAGATCCTTCTGCACCCCAGTCTCCAACCTCTGCTCTCTGGAACAGTCCTTCTATACCTCAGTCTCCAAACTCTGCTCTCTGTAACGGTCTTTTTGCACCCCAGTCTCCAAACTCTACTTTGTGTATCAATCGTTCTGCAAACCAGTCTCCAAACTCTGCTCTCTGTAACAATCCTTCTGCACCTCAGTCTCCAACCTCTGTTCTTTGTAACAGTCCTTGTGCACCCCCGTCCACAAATCTATGCTCTCTGCAACATTTCTTCTGCACCCCAGTATCCAACCTATGCTCTCTGTAACTGTCCTTCTGCACCCCAGCCTCCAACTTCTGCTCTCTTTAAGATCCTTCTGCACCTCAGTCTCCAACCTCTACTCTCTGCAACGATACTTCTGCACCCCTGTCTTCAAACTCTGCTCTCTGTAACAGTCCTTCAGCACCTCAGTCTCTAACCTCTGCTCTTTGTAAAAATCTTTCTGCAACTCAATCTCCAACCTCTGCTCTCTGTAACAGTCCTTCTGCAACTCAGTATCCAACCTCTGCTCTCTGTAATGATCCTTCTGAACCTCAGTCTCCAACCAATGCTCTCTGTAACAGGCCTTCTGCACTGCAGTCTCCAATCTCTGCTCTCTGTAGCAGTTCTTCTGCAACCCAGTCTTCAAGCTCTACTCTCTGTTACAGTCCTGTTGCACCCGATCAAACCTCTGCACTCTGTAACAATCCTTCTGAACCCCAGTCTCAAAACAATGCTCTCTTTAACAGTTCTTCTGAACCAGAATCTCCAAACTCTACTCTCTGTAACACTCCTTATGCAACCCAGTCTCCATCCTCTGCTCTCTTTAAGAATCCTTCTGCACCCAAGTCTCCAACCTCTGCTCTCTGTGAATGTCTTTCTGCACCTCAGTCTCCAACCTCTGCTCTCTGTAATGATTCTTCTGCACCTTAGTCTCCAACCTCTGCTATCTGTAACAGTCCTTCTGCATCCCAGTCTCTAACATCTGCTCTCTGCAATGATCCTTATTCTCCCCAGGCTCCACCTTCTGCTTTCTGCAATGGTCCTTCTGAACCCCAGTCTCTGCTCTTTGTAACAGTCTTTCTGCACTGCAGTCTCCAACCTCTTCTCTCTGTAACTGTCCTTTTCCACCCGAATTGCCAAACTCGTTTATCTATAATAGTGCTTCTGCACCTCAGACTCCACCTTATGCTCTCTGTAACAGTCCATCTGCACCTCATTCTGAAACCTCTGCTCTCTGCAATGATCCTTCTGTACCCCTGTCTACGAACTGTGCTATCTGTAACAGTTTTTTTCACCCCAGTCTCCAACCTCTTCTCTCTGTAAAACGCCTTCTGCACTCCAGTTTGCAAACTCTGCTCTCTGTAACTGGCCATCTGCACTCCAGTCTCCAACCTCTTCTCTCTGCAACGATTTTTCTGCACCTCAGTTTCCAAACTCTACTCTCTGCAACAGTTATTCTGCATCCAGGTCTCCAACCTCTGCTCTCTGTATAAGTCCATATGCACCCCAGTATCCACCCTCTGCACTCTATAACAATCTTACACACCTAAATCTCCAACTTCAGCTCTCTGCATCGGTCCTTCTGCACCCCAGTCTTCAATGTCTGCTTTCTGTATCAGTTCTTCTGTACCCCAATTTCCAACCTCTGTCTCTGTAACAGTCCTTCTGCACCTCAGTCTACAACCTCTGCTCTCTGTAACTGTCCTTCTGCAACCTAGTCTCTAACCTCTACTCTCTGCAACATTTCTTCTGCACCCCAGTCTCCAAACTGTGCTCCCTGTAACTGTCCTTCTGCACCCCAGTCTCCAACATCTGTTCTCTGTAAGTATTGTTCTCCACCATATTTTCCAACCTCTGCTCTCCTCAACGATCATTCCGCACCTCAGTCTTCAACCTCTACTCTCTGCAACGATTCTTCTGCACCCCAGTCTTCAACCACTGGTCTCTGTAACAGTCCTTATGCAGCTCAGTCTCCAACCTATGCTCTCTGTAAGATACTTCTGCACACCAGTCTACAACATCTGCTCTCTGCAATGATCCTTTAGAACCCCAGTCTCCAACCTCTGCTCCCTGTAACAGTCCTTCTGTACAGCAGTTTCCAAACTCTGCTCTCTGTAACGGTCATTCTACACCCCAGTCTCCAACCTCTACTTTCTGTATTAGTCTTCAGGCACCCCAGTCTCCATCCTCTATTCTCTGCAGCAGTCTTTCTGCACCCCAAACTACAAACTTTGCTCTCTGTAACAGTCATTCTGCACCCCAGTCTCCAAACTCTACTTTCCGTGTCAGTAATTCTGCACCCCAGTCTGAAACCTCTGCTCTCTGTAACAGTCCTTCGGCACCTCAGTTTCCAAACTCTGCTCTCCGCAACAGTACTTCTACACCCCAGTCTAAAACTCTGCTCTGTGCAAAACTCCTTCTGCACTACAGTCTCCAACCTCTGCTCTCTTCAACATTTCTTCTGCACCCCAGTCTCCAACCTGTACTCTGTAACTATCCTACTGCACCCCGGTCTCCAAACTCTGCTTTCTGTAGCGATCCTTCTGCACCTCAGTTTCCAACCTTCGTTCTCTGCAATGATCCTTCTGCACCTAGGGCTCCAATGTCTATTCTCTGCAATAGTCCTTCTGACCCCAGTGTCCAGCCTCTGCTCTCTATAACATCCTTCTGCACCCCAGTTTTTAAACTCTGCATTCTGTGACAGTCCTTCTGCACCTTAGTCTCCACCCTCTTCTCTTTGTAACAGTACTTCTGCACTGCAGTCTCCAATCTCTGCTAACTGCAACATTTCTTCTGCACCCCAGTCTCCAAACTCTGCTATCTGTAACTGTCTTTCTGACGCCAGTCTCCAACCTCTACTCTCTGTAACGATCCTTCTGCACCTCAGCCTCCAATCTCTGCTTTCTGCAACGATCCTTCTGCACCTCAGTTTCCAAACTCTGCACTCTGTAACAGTCTTTCTACAACTAGTCTCAAACCTCTTCTCTGCTCTCTGAAACAGTCCTTCTGAACCCCTATCTCCAACCTCTGCTCTCAGTAACAGTTCTTCTACACCCCAATCTCCAAACTCCACTCTCTGTAGCACTTCTTCTGCACCCCAGTCTCCACCCTCTACTCTCTGTAAAAGTCCTTCTGCAACTCAGTCTCTAAATTCAGCTCTCTGTAAGATCCTTCTGCAACCCATTCTCAACGCTGCTCTCTGTAACAGTCTTCTGCACCCAAGGCTCCAAACAATGCTCTCTGTAATAAGCCTTCTGCACCCAAGTCTTAACCTCTGCTCTCTGTAACAGGCCTTCTGCACCCCAGTATCCAAACTGTGCTCTCTGCAATGATCCTTCTGCATCCCAGTCTCCAAACTCTGCTCTCTGTAACAGTCATTCTGCACCCCATGATCTAACATCTGCTCTCTGAAACAGTTCTTCTGCACCTCAGGCTGAAAACTCGGCTCTCTGCAAAAATCATTCTGCTCCCGAGTTTCCAAACTTTGCTCTCTGTAACAGTCCTTCTGAACCTCAGTCTACAAAATGCTCTCTGTAATATCCTTCTGCAACCCAGTCACGACATTGTGCTATTTTTAACAGTCCGTCTGCACCTCAGTCTCCAATCTCTGCTCTCTGACAGGCCTTCTGCACCCAGTCTCCAACCTCTTCTCTCTTCAAGGATATTTCTTAACCTCAGTCTCCAACCTCTGCTCTGTGCAACAGTCCTTCTGCACCACAGTCTCCCACCTCTGCTCTCTGTAACAATCCTTCTGCACCTGAGTCTCCAACCTCTGCTCTCTCAAACGGTTCTTCTGCACCCCAGTCTCCACACTCTGTTCTCTGCAACAGTCCTTCTGCACCCAGTCTCCAACATCTGCTCTCTGCAACAGTCCTTCTGCACCCCAGTCTCCAACCTCTGCTCTCTCCTACAGTACTTCTGCACCCCAGTCTCCAACATCTGCTCTCTGTATCAGTCCTTTTGCACCTCAGTATCCAACCTCTGCTCTCTTCAGCAGTCCTTTTACTCCAGAGTAACCAAAATCTGCTCTTTGTAACGATCCTTCTGCACCTTTGTTTCCAACCTCTGCTCTCTGCAACGATCCTCCTGCACCCCAGTCTCCAAATCTGATCTCTGTATCAGTCCTTCTGCAACACAGTCTCCAACCTCTACTCTCTGTAAAGATTCTTCTGCACCTCATCTCCATATTCTGCTCTTTGTAAAATTCCTTCTACACCTCAGTCTTTAACCTCTGCTCTCATTAACAGTCCTTCTGCACCCCAGTCTCCAACATTTGCTCTCTGCAACGATCCTTCTTCTCCCCAGGCTCCAAATTCTGATCACAGCATTGGTCCGTATACACCCCAGTTTCCAAACTCTGCTCTCTGTAACACTCCCTCTGCACCCCAGTCTCCACCCTCTACACTCTGTAAAAGTCCTTCTGCACCTCCATCTCCAACCTCTGTTCTCTGTAAGATCCTTCTGCCACGGATTCTCCTAATGCTGCTCTCTGTAACACTCCTTCTTCACCCCAGTCACCAAACTCTGCTCTCTGTAACAGGCCTTGTGCACCCCAGTCTTCAACTTCTGCTCTCTGTAATAGGCCTTCTGCACCCCAGTCTCCAACCTGTGCTCTCTGCAACGATCCTTCTGCACCCCAGTCTCAAAACTCTGCTCTCTGCAACAGTCCTTCTGCACCTAAGTCTGAAAACTCTGCTCTCTGCCACAATCCTACTGCACCCCAGTTTCCAACCTTTGCTCTCTGTAATAGTCCTTCTGAACCTCAGTCTCCAAAATGCTATCTGTAAGATCTTTGTGCAACACAGTCTCTAAATTGTGCTATATGTAACATTCCTTCTGCACCCCAGTCTCCAAACTCTGCTCTCTGTAACAGGCCTTCTGCACCCCAGTCTCCAACCTCTTCTCTCTGCAACGATCCTTTTTCACCTCAGTCTCCAAAATCTGCTCTCTTCAACAGTCCTTCTGGACCCCAGTCTCCAACCTCTGCTCTCTGTAACAATCCTTCTGCACCCCGGTCTCCAAACTTTGCTCTCTGTAAAAGTCCTTCTCTACTGCAGTCTGCAAACTCTGCTCCCTGTAACGGTCCTTCTGAACCCCAGTCTTCAACCTCTGCTTTGTGTATCAGTTTTTCTGCACCCCAGTCTCCAACCTCTGCTCTCTGTATCAGTCCTTTTGCACCTCAGTCTCCAACCTCTGTTCTCTGCAGCAGTCTTTTTACACCCCAGGAACCAAACTTTGCTCTGTGTAACTCTTCTTCTGCACCATAGTTTCCAACCTCTTCTCTGTGCAACGATCCTTCTGCAACCCAGTATCCAAACTCTGTTCTCTGTATTAGTCCTTCTGCACCACAGTCTTCAAATTCTGCTCTCTGCCTCAGTCCTTATGCACCCAAGTCTCCAAACTCTGCTTTCTGCAACATTTCTTCTGCACCCCAGTCTCCAAGCTATACTCTCTGTAACTGTCCTTCTGCACCTCAGTCTCCAAAGTCTGCTCTCTGTAACAGTCCTTCTCTACCCCAGTTTCCAACATCTGCTCTCTGCAAGGGTCCTTCTGCACCCCAGTCTCCAAACTCTACTCTTAGAGACAGTCCTTCTGTACCGCACTCTCCAAACTCTTCTTTCTATAATGGTTCTTCTACACGCGAATTGCCAACCTCTGCTCTCTGTAACAGCTCTTCTAAGCCTCAGTCTGAAACCTCTGCTCTCTGCAACGATCCTTCTGCACCCCAGTCTCCAAACTGTGCTATCTGTAAAAATCCTTCTGCACCCCTGTCTCCAACCTCTGTTCTCTGGAAAAGGTCTTTTGAACCCCAGTCTCAAACTCTGCTCTCTGTAACAGGCCTTCTACACCCCAGTCTCCAACCTCTTCTCTCTGCAACGATCCTTCTGCACCTCAGTTTCCAACGTCTCCTCTCTGTAACGGTCCTTCTGCACCCCAGTCTCCAACGTCAGCTTTCTGTATCAGTTCTTCTGCACCCCAGTCTTCAACCTCTTCTCTCACTAAGAGTCCTTCTACAACCCAGTCTCCAACTTCTGCTCTCTGTATCAAACCTTCTACACCCCACTCTTTAAACTCTGCACTCTGTAACAAGCCTTCTGAAACCCAGTTTCCAAACTCTTCTCTCTGCAACGATCCTTCTTCAACTCAGTCTCTATCCTCTTCTCTCTGCAACTGTCCTTCTGCACCCCAGTCTCCTTCCTCTGCTCTCTGTAAGAATCTTTCTGCACCCCAGTCTCTAACCACTCTTCTCTGTAGCAGTCCTTCTGCACCTCAGTGTCCAACCTCTGCTCTCTGTAACGAACCTTCAGAACCTCATTCTCTAACCGCTGCTCTCTGTAACGGTCCTTCTGCACCCCAGTCTCCAACGTCAGCTTTCTGTATCAGTTTTTCTGCACCCCAGTCTCCAACCTCTTCTCTCAGTAAGAGTCCTTCTGCAACCCAGTCTCCAACTTCTGCTCTCTGCAACATTTCTTCTACACCCCAGTCTCAATCGGTGCTCTCTGTAACTGTCCTTCTGTACCCCAGTCTCCAACCTCTCTTCTCTGTAACGATCTTTCTGCACCACAGTCTGAAACCTCTGCTCTCTGCAACGATCCTTCTGACCCTCATAATCCAACCCTGCTCTCTGCAATGAATCTTCTGCACCCCAGTCTCCAACCGTGCTCTCTGTAAGAGTCCTTCTGCACTTCAGTCTCCAATCTCTGCTCTCTGTAACAATCCTTCTGCACCTCAGTCTCCATTCTCTGCTATCTGTAACAATCCATCAGCACACCAGTCTCCAAAATCTGCTCTCTGTAACAGGCCTAATGCACCCTAGTCTCCAACCACTTCTCTCTGCAATGATCCTTCTCCACCTCAGTCTCCAACCACTGCTCTCTGCAACAGTCATTCTGCACCCAGTCTCCAACCTCTGCTCTCTGTAAGATCCTTCATCACACCGGTCTGCAAACTTTGCTCTCTATAACAGTCTTTCTGCACCTCAGTCTCCAAACTCTGCTCTCAGATACGGTCTTTCTGCACCCCAGTATCCATCCTCTGTTTTCTGCAACAGTCCTTCTGCACCCCAGGCTCAAAACTCTGCTCTTTGTAACAGTTCTTCTGTACCGCAGTCTCCAACCTATGCTGTCTGTAACGTTCCTTCTGCACCTCAGTCTCCAAACTCTACTTTCCATATCAGTTATTCTGCACCCCAGTCTCCAAAATCTGCTGTCTGTAACAGTCCTTCTGCACCTCACTTTCCAAACTCTGCTCTTTTCAACAGTTCTTCTGCACCACAGTCTCCAACCTCTGCTCTCTGTAAGATCCTTCTTCACCCTGGTCTTCAAACTTTACTCTCTTTAACAGTCCTTCTGCACCTCAGACTCCAACTTCTGCTTTATGCAACATTCCTTCTGTACCCCAGTCTCCAACCTCTGTTCTCAGCAAAAGTCTTTCTACACCCCAGGCTCCAAACTCTGCTCTCTGTAACAGTCCTTCTGTACCGCAGTCTCCAACCTCTGCTGTCTGTAACGGTCCTTCTGCACCCGAGAATCCAAACTCTACTTTCCATATGAGTTATTCTGCACCCCAGTCTCCAACCACTGCTCTCCGTAAAAGTCCTTCTGCACCTCAGTCACCAACCTCTGCTCTCTGCAACACTCCTTCTGCACTCCAGTCTCCAAGCTCTTCTCTCTGCAAAAGTCCTTCTATACCTTGGTCTCCAAACTCTGCTCTCTGCAACGATCCTACTGCACCCCAGTCTCCAACCTCTGCTCTCCTCTACAGTCCTTCTTCACCCCAGTCTCAAGCCTCTGCTCTCTGCAACATTTCTTCTTCACCCCAGTCTCCAACCAGTGCTCTCTGCAACTGTCCTGCTGCACCCCAGTCTCCAACCTCTGCTCTCTGTAACGATCCTTATGCATCTAAGTCTCCAAACTCTGGTCTCTGCAACAGGCCTTCTGCACCCCATTCTCCAACATCTGCTCTATGTAACAGTTCTTCTGGTAACCAATCTGCAAAGTCTGCTCTCTGTAACGCTATTTCTGCACCCCAGTCTCCATCCTCTGGTCTCTGTAACACTCCTTCTGCACAACAGTCTCCATCCTCTTCTCTCTGTAAGAATCCTTCTGCACCTCAGGCTCCAACCTCTGCTCTCTTTAATGAACCTTCAGCACCTCAATCTCCAACCACTGCTCTCTGTAACAGCCCTTCTGAACCCCATTCTCTAACCTGTGCTTTCTGGATCTGTACTTTGGCAAACCAGTATCCTACCTGTGCTCCTTGTAACAATTCTTCTGCACCTGAGTCTCCAACCTCTGCTCTCTGAAACGGTCCGTCTGCACCCCAGTATTTAAACTCTGTTCTCTGCATCAGTCCTTCTGCACCACAGTATCCAAACTCTACTCTCTGTAACAGTTCTTCTGCACCCCAGTCTCCAAACTCTGCTTTCTACAAAAGTTCTTTTGCACCCCAGTCTCCAAACTCTGCTGCCTGCAAAAGTTTTTCTACACCCCAGTCTCCAAACCCTGCTATCTGCTACAGTCCTTCTGCACCCGAATCTCCAACCTCTGCTCTCTGTAACAATCTTTCTGTACCTCAGTCTTCAACCTCTACTCTCTGTAACAGTCCTTCTGCATCTCAGTCTCCAACCTCAGCTCTCTGCAATAGTCCTTAAGCACCGCTGTCTCAAATTCTGTTCTCTGCAACAGTCGTTCTACACCCAAGTCTCAAATCTTTGCTATCTGCAACAGTCCTTCTGCACCTGACTCTCCAACATCTGCTATCTGCAACGAACCTTCTGCACCCCAGTCTTCAACATCTGCTCTCTGCAACAGTCCTTCTGCACCTCAGTCTGAAAACTCTGCTCTCTGTAACGATCCTTCTTCACCTCAGTTCCCAAACTCTGATCTCTGAAATGGTCCTTCTGAACCCCAGTATTCTACCTCTGCTCTCTGTAACAATATTTCTGCACCTCAGTCTTCAACATCTGCTCTCTGAAAAAGTCCTTCTGCACCCCAGTCTCTAACATCTGCTCTCTGCAACAGTCCTTCTGCACCTCAGTCTCTAAGCTCTACTCTCTGTAACAGTCCTTCTCCATCTCAGTCTTCAACATTTGCTCTTTCTAAGATTCTTCTACAACCCAGTATCCAAACTCTGCCCTCTGTAACAATCCTTCTGAACCCCTTCTCAAAACTCTTTTCTCTGTAACAGTCCTTCTGAACACCAGTCTCAATACTCTGCTTTCCACAAAGATCCTTCTGCACCCCAGTCTCCTTCATCTGCTCTCTGCAACAGTCCTTCTCCACCCCAGTCTCCAACCTTTGCTCTCTGTAACAGTTCTCCTGTAGTGCACTCTCAAAAATCTGCTCTATGTAATGGTCCTTCTGCACCAAAGTCTCCAACCTCTGCTCTCTGTAACACTCCTTCTGCACCTCAGTCTCCAAATCTGCTCTTTGCAACATTCCTTCTGCACCTCAGTCTGAAAACTTTGTTCTCTGCAAGGATCCTTCTGCACCCCAGTCTCAAAACACTGCTCTCTGTAACAGTCCTTATGCACCCCAGTCTCCAACCTCTGCTCTCTGTAACAGGCCTCTTGCACCCCATTCTCCAACCTCTGCTGTCTGTAATAGTGCTTCTTCACCTCAGTCTACAAACTCTGCTCTCTGCAGCAGCCCGTCTGCACCCCAGTGTCCAAACTCTGCTTACTGTATCACTCCATCTGCACCACAGTCTCCAAATTCTGCTCTCTGTAAGATCCTTCTGCACTACAGTTTCCAAACTCTTCTCTCTGTAACATTCCTTCTCCACCCCAGTCTTTAACCTCTTCCTTCTGCAAGTGTTCTGCGGCATCCCAGTCTCCAACCTCTGTCCTCTGCAACAGTCCTTCTGGTCCCCAGTCTCCAAACTCTGCTCTCCATAATGGTCTTTCAGCACCCCAGTCTCCAAACCCTTCTTTCTGTATTAGTCCTTTTGAACCTTAGTCTCAAACCTCTGCTCTCTGTATCTATCCTTCTGCACTTCACTCTCAAACCTGTGCTCTCTGTAATATTCCTTGTGCACCCCAGTCTCCAACTTCTGCTCTCTGTAACAGTTTTTCTATACCGCAGTCTCCACAGTCTGGTCTCTGTAACGGTCCTTCTGCACCCCAATTTCGAACCTCTGCTTTCTCTAACAGTCCTTCTGCACCTCAGTCTCCAAACTCTGCTCTCTGTAACAGTGCTTCTACACCTCAGTCTCCAACCTCTTCTCTCTGTAACAGTCCTACTGAACCTCAGTCTGACACCTCTGCTCTCTTCACGATCCTTGTGCACCCCAGTGTCCAAACACTGCTCTCTGTAACAGTTTACCTGCACCTCAGTCTCCAAACTCTGCTCTCTGTAAGATCCTTCAGCAACCCAGTCTCCGAACTCTGCTCTCTATAACTGTCCTTCTGCACCCCAGTTTCCAAACTTTCCTCTCTGTAACAGGCTTTCTGCACCCCAGGCTCCAATATCTGCTCTCTGCAACGATCCTTCTGCACAACAGTCTCCACCATCTGCTCTCTGCAATGATGCTACTGCACCTCAGTCTCAAACTTCTAATCTCTGCAACTGTCCTGCACATCAGTCTCCAAATTCTGCTCTCTGTAAGATCTTTCTGCAACCCTGTATGCAACCTCTGCTCTTTGTAACAGAACTTCTGAATCCGAGTCTTTAACCTCTGCTCTCTGTAACAGTCTTTTGCACCCCAGTCTCCAACATCTGCTATCTAAAACAGTTCTTCTGCACCACAGTCTCAAAACCCTGCTCTCTGCAACGACCCTTCTGCACCCCAGTCTCCAACCTGTGCTCTCTGTAACGGTCCTTCAGCAATTCCGTCTCCCAACTCTGCTCTCTGGAAGATTCTTCTGCAACACAGTCTTTAAACTCTGCACTCTGGAACAGTCCTTCTGCACAACAGTCTCCAAACTCTGCTCTCTGTAACACACATTCTGCACCCCAGTCTATAACCTCTTCTCTCTGCAACGATTCTTCTCCACCCCAGTCTCCAACATCTGATCTCTGCAACACTCCTTTTCAACCCCAGTCTCCAAACTCTGCTCTCTGTAAGATCCATCTCAACCCCAGTCTCCAAATTCTACTATCTGTAACAGTCATTCTGCACCACAGTCTCCAAACTCTGCTCTCTGTAACAGTCCTTTTGCACCTCAGTCTCCAACCTCTGCTCTGTGTAACAGTCCTTCTGCACCCCAGTTTCTAAAATCTGCTCTCTTAAACGATCCTTCTGAAACCCAGTCTCTAATGTCTGCTCTTTGCAACAGTCTTTCTGCACCACAGTCTCCAAACTCTGCTCTCTGTAAGATCTTTCTGCACTCCAGTTTCTAAATTCTGCTCTCTGTTACATTCCTTCTCCACCCCAATCTCCAACCTCTGTCCTCTGCAACAGTTTTTCTGCTTCCCAGAATCCGAGATCTGCTCTCTGGAACAGTCCTTCTGTACCGCAGTCTCCAAACTCTGTTCTTTGTAACAATCCTTCTACACCCCAGTCTCCATCTCTGCTTTCTGTATCAGTCTGTCTGAACCCCAGCCTCCAACCTCTGTTCTCTGGATCTATCCTTCTGCACCTTAGTCTCTAACCTGTGCTCTATGTAAGAGCCCTTCTGCACCCCAGTCACCTCTGCTCTCGGTAACAGACTTATACCGCCGTATCCAACCTCTGCTCTCTGCAATGGTCCTTCTTCAGCCCAATTTCGAAACTCTGCTTTCTGTAAAAGTCCTTCTGCACCTGAGTGTCCAAACTCTCCTCTCTGTAACAGTCCTTCTACACCTCAATCCCCAACCTCTGCTCTCTGTAACAGTCCACCTGCACCTCAGTCTCCAACCTCTGCTCTCTGTAAGATCCTTCATCAACCCAGTCCCAAACACTGCTCTGTATAACAGTCCTTCTGCACCCCAGTCTCCAAACTCTCCTCTCTGTAACTGGCCTTCTGCACGCCAGGCTCCAAACTCTACTCTCTGCAATGATACTTCTGCACCCCAGTCTCCAAACTCTGCTCTCTGCAATGATCCTACTTCACCCCAGTCTCCAATCTCTGATCTCTACAATAGTCCTTCTGCACATCAGTCTCCAAATTCTGTTCTCTGTAAGATCCTTCTGCACCCCTTTCTTCTAGCTCTGCTCTATGTAACAGGACTTCTGCACCTCAGTCTCCAATCTCTGCTCTTTGCAACACTCCTTCTGCACCACAGTCTCCAAACTCTGCTCTCTGTAAGATCGTTCTGCACCTAAGTCTCCAACCTGTTCTCAAGTTTCAAAATTCTTCTCTCTGAAACATTACTTCTTCAACGCAGTATTTAACCTCTGCTTTCTGCAAGTATTCTGCGGCACCCCAGTCTACAAACGCTGTCCTCTGCAACAGTCCTTCTGCTTCCCACTCTCCAACATCTGCTCTCTGTAACAATCTTTCTTAAGCCCAGTCTCAAACATCTGCTCTCTGTATCTATACTTCTGCACCTCAGTCTCCAACCAGTTCTATCTGTAACATTCCTTCTGAACCCCAGTCTCCAAACTCTGCTCTCTGTAACAGTAATTCTATACCACAGTAACCAAATTCTGGTCTCTGTAACGGTCCTTCTGCACCCCAATTTCTAACCTCTGCTTTCTGTAACAGTCCTTCTGCACCTCAGTCTCCAAATTCTGCTCTCTGTAACAGTCCTTTTACACCTCAGTCTCCAACCTCTGCTCTCTGTAACAGTCCTTCTGCACCTCAGTCTGACACCTCTGCTCTTTGCAAGATCCTTCTGCACCACAGTCTCCAAACTCTGCTCTCTGTAACAGTCCACCTGCACCTCAGTCTCCAAACTCTCCTCTCTGTAACAGGCCTTCTGCACCACAGTCTCCAAAATTTGCTCTCTGCAATGATCCAACTGCACCCCACTCTCCAACTTCTGATCTCTGCAACAGTCCTTCTGCACCTCAGTCTCCAAATTCTGCTCTCTGTAAGATGCTCCTGCACCCCTGTATCCAACCTCTGCTCTCTGTAAGAGTCCTTCTGCACGTCAGTCTCTTACTTCTGCTCTCTGTAACAGTCCTTCTGCACCTCAGTCTCCCAACTCTGCTCTCTGTAAGATCCTTTTGCAACTAAGTCTTTAAACTCTGCACTCTGTAAGAGTACTTCTGCACAACAGTCTCCAACCTTTTCTCTCTGCAACGATTATTTTCCACCCCATTCTTCAATATCTGCTCTCTGCAACAGTCTTTCCTCACAACAGTCTCCAAAGTCTTCTCACTGTAACAGTCCTTCTTCACCCCAGTCTCCAAACTCTGCTCTCTGCAACGATCCTTCTGGACCCCAGACTCCAATGTCTGCTCTCTGCAACAGTTCTTCTGCACCACAGTCTCCAAACTCTACTCTCTGTAAGATGTATCTGCACTCCAGTTTCCAAACTCTGCTCTCTGTAACATTTTTCTCCACCCCAGTCTTCAACCTCTGTCCTCTGCAACAGTCCTTCTACTCCCCAGTCTCGAATATCTGCTCTCTGTAACAGTCCTTCTGTACCGCAGTCTCCAACCTCTGGTCTTCGTAATGGTCCTTCTACACCCCAGTCTCCAACCTCTGCTTTCTGTATCCGTCTGTCTGAACCCCAGTCTTCAACGTCTGTTTTCTGTATCTATCCTTCTGCACCTCAGTTTCCAACCTGTGCTCTATGTAAGAGTCCTTCTGCAACCCACTCTCCAACATCTGTTCTGGATAACAGTCCTATACCACAGTCTCCAAGATCTGCTCTCTATAAATGTCCTTCTGCAACCCAATTTCAAAACTCTGTTTCCTGTAACAATCCTTCTGCATATGAGTCTCCAAACTCTGCTCTCTGTAACAGTCCTTCTACACCCCAGTCTCCAAACTCTGCTTTCTGTATCAAACTTTCTGAACCCCAGTCTCCAAACTCTGCTTTCTGTATCAATATTTCTGAACCTCAGTCTCTAACCTCTGTTCTCTGTATCTATTCTTCTGAACCTCAGTCTCAAACCTCTTCTCTATGCAACAGTCCTTCTATACTGCAGTCTTCAAACTCTGCTCTCTGTAAAGGTCTTTCTGCAACACATACTCCGAAATCTGCTTTCTGTATTAATCCTTCTGCACCCTAGTCTCCAAATTCTGCTCTCTCTAAGTGTCTTTCTTCACCTCAGGATCCAACCTCTGCTCTCTGTAACAGTCCTTCTGAACCCCAGTCTCCAAACTCTGCTCTCTGCAACAGTCCTTCTGCACCCCAGTCTGAAAACTCTGCTCTCTGTAACAATGCTTCTGCCCCTTAGTCTCCAACCTCTGCTCTATGTAACAAGAATTGTGCACGTCAGTCTCCAAACTTTGCTCTCCGCAACAGTCCTTCTGCACCCCAGTCTCCAACCTCTGCTCTCTTCAAAAGTCCTCCTCCACCCCAGTCTCCAACCTCTGCTCTCTTCAACAGTCTTTCTGCACCAAAGTATCCAACCTCTGCTCTCTGTATGATCCTTCTGCACTCCAGTATCCAAACTCGGCTCTCTGTAACATTACTTCTCCACCCCATTCTTTAACCTCTGCTTTCTGCAAATGTCCTGCAACACCCCAGTCTCCAACCTCTGTCTTCTGCAACAGTACTTCAGCTCCCCAGTCTCCAACCTCTGCTCTCTGCAACAGTCTTTCTGCACCCAGCCTGCAAACTCTGCTCTCTATAACAATCCTCTGCACCTCAGTCTCCTAATTCTGTTCTCTGCAACTGTCCTTCTGCACCTCAGTCTACAACCTCCACTCTCTGTAACAGTCCTTCTGCACTTCACTCTCCAAACTCTGCTCTCTGCAACAGTCCTTCTGCACCCCAGTCTCCAACATCTGCTCTCTGTAACAATCCTTATGTACCGCAGTCTCCAACCTCTGCTCTCGGTAATGGTCTTTCTGCACCCCAGTCTCCAAACTCTGCTTTCTGTATCTGTCCTTCTAAACCCCAGTCTCAAAACTCTGCTTTAAGTAACTATCCTTCTGCACCTTAGTCTCCAACCTCTGCTGTCTGTTACAGTTTTTCTATACTGCAGTCTCCAAACTCTGGTCTTTCTAACGGTCCTTTTGCACCCAAATTTCCAACAACTTCTTTCTGTAAAAGTCCTTCTGCACCTCAGTCTCCAAACTCTGCTCTCTGTAACAGTCTTTCTACACATCAGTATCCAACCTCTGCTCTCTGTAACAGTCCATCTGCACCTCAGTCTGAAACCTCTGCTCTCTGAACGATCCTTCTGCACCCCAGTCTCCTACCACTGCACTCTGGAACAGTCCACCTGCACCTCAGTCTCCGACCTCTGCTCTCTGTATAATCCTTCAGTAACTCAATCTTCCAACTCTGCTCTCTATAACAGTCCTTCTGCACCCGAGTCTCCAACCTCTCCTCTCTGTAACAGGCCTTCTGCACAAGAGTCTCAAAAGTCTGCTCTCTGTAGCAGGCATTCTGCACCCCAGTCTAAAACCTCTGCTCTCTGCAATGATCCTTCTGCTCACCAATCTTCAACTTATGCTCTCTGCCATGATCCTACTGCACCCCAGTCTCCAAACTCTGATTACTGCAACAGTCCTTCTGCAACTAAGTCTCCAAATTCTGCTCTCTGTAAGATCCTTCTGCACCCCTGTCTCCAAGCTTGGCTTATTTCAATGATCCATCTGCACCCCAGTGTCCAACCTCTGCTCTATGTAACAGGATTTTGCACCTCAGTCTCCAAACTCTGCTCTCTGCAACAGTACTTCTCCACCCCAGTCTCCAACTTCTGCTCTCTCTAAGAGTTTTTCTGCACCTCAGTCTCTAACCTCTTCTCTCTGCAACATTCCTTCTGCACCCCAGTCTCCAAACTCTGCTCTCTGCAACAATCCTTCTGCAGCCCAGTCTCCATCCTCTGCTCTCTGCAACAGTCTTTCTGCACCACAGTCTTTAACCTCTGCTCTCTGCAACAGTCCTTCTGCACCCCAGTCTCCAAACTCTGCTCTCTGCAACAATCCTTCTGCACCTCAGTCTCCAAACTCTGTTCTCTTCAACGGTCCTTCTGCACCTCAGTCTCCAACCTCTACTCTCTGTAACAGTCCTTCTGCACTTCACTCTCCAACCTCTGCTCTCTGTAGGATCCTACTAAAACTAAGTCTCAAACCTCTGCTCTCTGTATCTATCCTTCTGCACCTCAGTCTCCAAACTCTGCTCTCTGTAACAGTCCATTTGCACCTCAGTCTGACAACTCTGCTCTCTGAACGATCCTTCTGCACCCCAGTCTTCAAGCACTGCTCTCTGTGACAGTCCACATGTACATCAGTCACCAACCTCTGCTCTTTGTAAGATCCTACAGGAACTCAGTCTCGAAAATCTGCTCTCTATAACAGTCCTTCTGCACCCCAATCTCCAACCTCTTCTCTCTGTAACAGGCCTTTTGCACGCCAGTCTCCAAACTCTCCTCTCTGTAGCAAGCCTTCTGCACCCCAGTCTTCAACCTCTGCTCTCTGCAACGATCCTTTTGCACCCCAGTCTCCAACCTCTGCTCTCTGAAATGACCCTACTGAACCCCAGTCTCCAACCTCTGATCTTTGCAACAGTTCTTTTGCAACTCTGTCTCTAACTTCTGCTCTCTGTAAGATCCTTCTGCACTCTTGTTTCCAAGCTCTGCTTATTGTAACGATCTTTCTGCACCCCAGTGTCCACCCTCTGCTCTATGTAACAAAATTTTTCACCTCAGTTTCCAAGCTCTGTTCTCTGCAACAGTTCTTCTGCACCCCAGTCACCAATTTATGCTCTCTGCAATGATTCTACTGCACCCCAGTCTCCAACATCTACTCTCTGCAACATTCCTTCTGCAGCCCAGTCTTCATTTTCTGCTCTCTGACACAGTCCTTCTTCACCCCAGTCTCCAACCTCTGTTCTGCAACAGTCCTTCTGCACCCCAGTCTCTAAACTCTGCTCTCAGTAACAAAACTTCTGCACCTCAGTCTCCATACTCTGTTCACTGCAACAGTCCTTCTGCACCTCAGTCTCCAACCTCTAGTCTCTTTAACAGTCTTTCTGCACTTCACTCTCCAACCTCTGCTCTCTGTAAAATCCTTCTAAAACCCAGTCTCAAACCTCTGCTCTCTGTATCTATTATTCTGCACCTCAGTCTCCAACCTCTGCTCTCTGTTACAGTTTTTCTATACCGCAGTCTCTAAACTCTGGTCTCTGTTACGGTCCTTCTGCACGCCAATTTCCAACCACTTTTTTCTGTAACAGTCCTTCTTCACCTCAGTCTCCAATCTCTGCTCTCTGTAACAGTCCATCTACACCTCAGTCTCCAACCTCTGCTCTCTGTAACAGTCCTTCTGCACCTCAGTCTGACACCTCTGCTCTCTGCACGATTTTTCTGCACCCTAGTCTCCAAACACTGTTCTCTTTAACAGTCCTTCTGAACACCAGTCTCAAAACTCTGCTCTCTGTTCTCTATAACAGTCCTTCTGCACACTAGTTACCAACATCTTCTCTCTGCAACAGTCCTTCTGCACCTAAGTCTTAAAACTCTGCTCTCTGCAACGACCCTTCTGCCCCCCAGTCTCCAACCTCTGCTCTCTGTAAGATCCTTCAGTAACTCAGTCTCGAAACTCTGTTCTCTATAACAGTCCTTCTGCACACTAGTTACCAACATCTTCTCTCTGCAACAGTCCTTCTGCAGCTCAGTCTTAAAACTCTGCTCTCTACAATGACCCTTCTGCACCCCAGTCTCCAACCTCTGCTCTCTGCAACGATCCTTCTGCACTCCAGTCTTCAACCTCTGCTCTCTGCAATGATCCTACTGCACCCTAGTCTCCAACCTCTGATCTTTGCAACAGTCCTTTTGCAACTCTCTCTCCAATTTCTGCTCTGTGTAAGATCTTTCTGCACCCCTGTCTCCAAGCTCTGCTTATTGCATCGATCCTTCTGCACCCCAGTGTCCAAACTCTGCTCTATGTAACAAAATTTTGCACCTCATTCTCCAAGCTCTGCTCTCTGCAACAGTCCTTCTGCACCCCAGTCTCAAACTTTTGCTCTCTCTAAGAGTCCTTCCGCAACTCAGTCTCCTACATCTACTCTTTGCAACATTCCTTCTGCAGCCCAGTCTTCATCCTCTGCTCTCTGCAACACTCCTTCTGCACCCCAGTCTCCAAACGCTGCTCTCTGTAATAGTCCTACCGCAACTCAGTCTCCAAACCCTGCTCTCTGTAACAATCCTTCTGCACACAAGTCTCTAAAATCTGCTCTCTGCAACAGTCCTTCTGCACCCCAATCTCCAAACTCTGCTCTCTGCAAAGAACCTTGTGGACCCCAGTCTCCAACGTCTGCTCTCTGCAACAGTGCATCTGCAATACAGTCTTCAACCTCTGCTCTCTGTAACATCTTTCTGCACTCCAGTTTTCAAACTCTGCTCTCTGTAAAATTTCTTCTCCACCCCAATCTCTAACCTCTGTCCTCTGCAACAGTCCTTCTGCTCCCCAGTCCCCGAGATCTGCTCTCTTTCACAGACCTTATGTACCGCATTTTCCAAACTCTGCTCTCTGTAACGGTCCTTTTGCAACCCAGTCTCCAAACTCTGCTTTTTTAATAAGTCCTCCTGAACCCCAGTCTCCAAACTCCGCTCTTTGTATCTATCCTTCTGCACCTCAGTCTTCAAACTGTGCTTTCTGAAAGAGTCCTTCTGCACCACAGTCTCCAAACTCTGCTCTCTGTTAGAGTCCTTCTATATCGCAGTCTCCAAATTTTGCTTTCTGTAACGGTCCTTCTTCACCCCAATTTACAACCTCTGCTTTCTGTAACAGTCCTTCTGCACGTAAGTCTTTAAACTCTGCTCTCTGTAACAGTCCTTCTACACCTCAGTCTGAAACCTCTGCTCTCCATGATTCTTCTGCACCCCAGTTTCCAACCACTGCTCTCTGTAACAGTCAACCTGCACCTCAGTCTCCAACATCTGCTCTCTGTAAGTTCTTTCAGCAAACCAGTCTCCAAACTCTGCTCTCTGTAACAATTTTTCTGCACCCCAGTCTCCAACCTCTCCTCTCTGTAACAGGCCTTCTGCACGCCAGTCTCAAAACTCTGCTCTCTATAGCAGGCCTTCTGCACGCCAGTCTTCATACTCTGCTCTCTGTAGAAGGCCTTCTGCACTCAAGTCTCCAAACTCTGCTCTCTGTAATGATCCTTCTGCATCCCAATCTCCAACCTCTGCTCTCTGCAATGATCCTACTGCACCCCATTATCCAAACTCTGATCTCTGCAACAGTCCTTCTGCACCTCAGTCTCTAACTTCTGCTGTATGTAAGATCCTTCTGCACCCCTGTCTCTAAGCTCTGCTATTTGCAACGATCCTTCTGCACCCCAGTCTACAACCTCTGTTCTATGTAACAGGACTTCTGCACCTCAGTCTCCAACCTCTACTCTCTGCAACAGTCCTTCTGCACCCCAGTCTCTAAATTCTGCTCTCTGCAACAGTCCTTCTGTACTGCATTCTCCAAACTCTACTCTCTATAACATTCTTTCTGCACCCAATACTAGAGTCTCTGCTTTCTGTATGAGTCCTTCTGCAGCCCAGTCTCTAACTTCTGCTCTAAGTGTCCTTCTGCACCTTAGTCTCCAACCTCTGCTCTCTGCAACAGTTTTTCTGAAACCCAGTCTCCAACCTCTGCTCTCTGCAACAGTCCTTCTGCACATCAGTCTTCAACCTCTGCTCTCTGCATCAGTCCTTCTGCACCCCAGTCTCCAAACTCTGCTCTCTGTAACAATCCTTCTGCACCTCAGTCTGCAAACTCTGTTCTCTGCAACGGTCCTTCTGCACCCCAGTCTTCAACATCTGCTCTCTCCAATAGTCCTTCTACACAATAGTCTCCATCATCTGGTCTCTGCAACAGTCCTTCTGCACCACAGTCTGAAAACTCTGCTGTCTGTAAAAGACCTTTTGTATCACAGTCTCCAACCTCTTCTCTTTGTAATGGTCCATATGCTCCCCAATTGCCAACCTCTGCTTTCTGTAACAGTCCTTCTGCACCCCAGTCTCCAAACTCATCTCTCTGCAATAATCCTTCTGTTCCTCAGTCTCCAACCTCTGCTCTCTATAAAAGTCCTTCTGCACCTCAGTCTCCATTCTTTGCTCTCTGTAATGGTCCTTCTGCACCCCAGTCTCCAATCTCTGCTCTCTGTAACAATCCTTCTGCACCTCAGTCTCCAACATCTGCTGCCTGTAACAGTCCTTCTGTACCATAGTCTCCAACCTCTTCTCTCTATAATGGTACTTCTTCACCCAAATTGCCAACCTCTGCTTTCTATAACAGTCCTTCTGCACCACAGTCTCCAAACACTTCTCTCTTCAACGATCCTTCTGTACCTCAATCTCCAACCTCTGCTCTCTGTAAAAGTCCTTCTGCACCTCAGTGTCCATCCTTTGCTCTCTGTAATGCTCCTTCTGCACCTCATTATCCAACCTCTTCTCTCTGCAACGATTATTTTGCAACTCAGTCTCCAACTTCTTCTCTCTGCAACAGTCCTTCTGCACCCCAGTCTCCAACATCTGCTCTCTATAAGATCTTTCTCCACCCCGTTCTCAAAACTTTGTTTTCTGGAACAGTCATTTGGCATTTCAGTCTCCAACCTCATCTCTCTGCAATGGCCCTTCTGCACCCCAGTATCAAACCTTTCTTCTCTGCAGCATTACTTCTGCACCCCAGGCTAGAAACTCTGCTCCCTGTAACAGTCCTTCTGCACCCCAGTCTCCATCTTCTGCTCTCTGCTACAGTCCTTCTGCACCCAAATCTCCAACCTCTGCTCTCTTCAAAATTTCTTCTGCACCCCAGTCTTCAACCTATGCTCTCTGTTACTATCCTACTGCACCCCGGTCTCCAAACTATGCTCTCTGTAGCGATTTTTCTGCACCTCAGTCTCCAGCCTCTGCTCTCTACAACGATCCTTCTGCACCCCAGTCTTCAACGTCTGTTCTCTTCAACAGTCCTTTTCACCCCAGTCTCCAGGCTCTGCTCTCTGTAACATCCTTCTGCACCCCAGTTTCGAAACTCTGCTCAAGGTAACATTCCTTCGGCACCCCAATTTCCACCCACTGCTCTTTGTAGCAGTACTTCTGTACTGCAGTCTTCAATCTCTGCTCACTGCAACATTTTTTCTGCACCCCAGTCTCCAATCTGTGCTCTCTGTAACTGTCTTTCTGAACCCAGTCTCAAAACTCTGCTCTCTGTAACGATCATTCTGCACCTCAGTCTCCAAACTCTGCTCTCTGAAACAGTCCTTCTGCACCCCTGTCTCCAAAGTCTTCCCTCTGTAAAAGTCGTTCTGCATCCCTTCACCAAACTCTGCTCTCTGTAACAGGCCTTCTGCACAGAGACTCCAACCTCTGTTCTCTGAAACAGTCCTTCTGCACCCCAGTCTCAAACCTGTGCTCTCATAAAACATCCTTCTGCACCACAGTCTATAACCTCTGTAATCTCCAACAATCCTTCTGCACCTCAGTTCCCAAAATCTGACATCTGCAATGGTCCTAATGCACCAAAGTCTCTAATATCTTCTCTGCAATGAACATTTTGCTCCACAGTATCCAAACTCTGTTTTCTGCAGAAGTCCTTCTGCACCCCAGTCTCCAACCTATGATCTCTGTAAGATACTACTGCACCCCAGTTTCCAAACTCTGCTCTCTGTAACATTCCTTCTCCACCCCGTGCCCAACCTCTGCTCCCTGCAACAGTCCTTCTGCACACCAGTCTCCAACCTCTGTTCTCGGCAACAGTCCTTCTGCACCCCAGTCTCCAAACTCTGCTCTGGGTATCATTTCTTCTTCACCTCAGTCTCCAACCTCTGCTGTATGTAAGATCTTTTTGCAACCCAGTCTCCAAACTCTGCTCTCTGTAAGTGTCCTTCTGCACCCCAATCTCAAACCTCTGCTCTGTGCCACATTTCGTCTGCACCCCAGTCTCCAACCTCTGCTCTCTGAAAGATCCTTCTGCAACCCAGTCTTCAAACTTTCATCTCTGTCACAGTCCTTCTTCACCCCAGTCTCCAACCTCTGCTCTCTGTAACAATCCTTCTTCACCTCAGTCTCCAACATCTGCTCTCTGCAACGGTCCTTCTACACCCCATTCTCCAACCTCTGTTGTCTGCAAGAGTCCTTCAGCATGTCATATCGAAGCTCTACTCCCTGCAACAATCCTTTTGCACCATAGTCTCTTACTTCGGCTCTCTGCAACAGTTCTGCTGCACGCAAGTCTCCAACATCTACTCTCTGAATAAGTACTTCTCCACCCCAGTCACCAACCTCTACTCTCTGCAAAAGTCCTTCTGTAGCACAGTCTCTAACTTCCTCTCTCTGTAAGAAACTGCACCCCACTTTCCAAACTCTGCTCTCTGTAACATTGCTTCTCCACCCAAGTCTTCAACCTCTGCTCTCTGCAACAGTCCTTCTGCACCACAGACTCCAACCTCTGCTTTCTGTATCAGTCCTTCTGCATCACAGTCTCCAAATTCTGCTCTCTGTAACAGTCCTTCTGCACACCAGTCTCCAACCTCTGCTCTCTGCACCGATCTTTGTTCACCCCAGTCACCAACCTCTGCTCTCTGCAACAGTCCTTCTGAACACCAGTCTCCAACATCTGCTCTCTGCAACAGTCCTTCAGCAACTCAGTCTAAAAACTCTGCTCTCTGCAACGATCCTTCTGCACCTAAGTGTCCTACCTCTGCTCTCTGTAAGACCCTTGTGAACCCAAGTCTCCAAACTCTGCTCTCTGTAACAGTCCTTCTGCAGAATAGTTTTCAACCTCTTCTCTCTGTAACAGGAATTTTACAAACCAGTCTCGAACCTCTGCTCTCAGTAACAGGCCTTCAGAACCCCAGTCTCCAACCTCTTCTTTCTGCAATGATTTTTCTTCACACCAGTCTCCAACTTCTGCTCTCTGCAACAGTCCTGCACCCTAGTCACCAACCTCTGCTCTCTGTAAGATCCTTATGCACTCCAGTCTCCAACCTCTTCTCTCTGAAACAATTATTTTCCACCCCAGTCTCCAACATCTGCTCTCTGCAACAGTCCTTTTGCACCCCAGTCTCTAAACTCTGCTCTCTGTAAGATCCATCTGAACCCCAGCCTCCAACCTCTGCTCTCTGTAACAGTCCTTCTACACACAAGTCTTTAAACTCTGCTCTTTGTAACTGTTCTTCTTCACCTCAGTCTAGAAACTCTGCTCTCTGTAACAGTCCATCTGCACCTCAGTCTCTAAAATCTGCTCTCTGCAACGATCCTTCTGGACCCCAGTGTCAAACTTCTGTTCTGTGCAACATTCCTTTTTTACCACAGTCTCCAACCTCTGCTCTCTGTAAGATCCTTCTGCACTCAAGTTTCTAAACACTGCTCTCTGTAACATTTCTTGTCCACCCCAGTCTCCTACTCCTGTCTTCTGCAACAGTCCTTCTGCAATCTTCTCTCTGTAACAGTCCTTCTGTACCGCAGTCTCCAACCTCTGCTCTCTAACACTTCTTCTACACCTCAGTCTCCAAACTCTGCTCTCTGTAACAGTCTTTCTGCACCCCAGTCTTCAACTTCTACTATTGGTAACAGTTCTATACCGCAGTCTTAATCCTCTGCTCTCTTTAATGATCCTTCTGCATCTTAGTTTCCAAACTCTGCTTCCTGTAACAGTCCTTCTGCACCTGAATCTCCAAACTCTGTTCTCTTTAACAGTCCTTCTACACCCCAGTCTCCAACTTCTGCTCTCTGTAACAGTCCTTCTGCACCCCAGTCTTTAACCTCTGCTCTTTGCAATGATCCTATTGCACCCCAGTCTCCAACCTCTGATCTCTACAACAGTCCTTCTGCACCTCAGTCTCCAACCTCTGCTCTCCACAACAGTTCTTCTGAACCCCAGTCTCCAAACTCTGCTCTCTGCAACATTCCTCCGGCACCCTAGTTACCAACATCAGCTCTCTTTTACAGTCATTTTGCATCCCAGTCTCCAACCTCTGCTCTCTGTAACAGTCAGCCTGTACTGCAGAATTCAAACTCTGCTCTTTGTATCGGTCTTTCTGCACCCCAGACTCCAATCTCTGCTTTCTGTATCAGTTCTTCTGCACCCCAGTCTCCAAACTCTGTTCACTATAACAGTCCTTCAGCACCCTAGTCTCCAAAATCCGCTATCTGCAACACTCCTTCTGCACCCCAGTCTCCCACCTCTGCTCTCTGTAACAATCCTTCTGCACCTCAGTATCCAAACTCTGTACTCTGCAACGTTACTTCTGCACCTCAGTCTCCAACATCAACTCTCTATATCAGTCTTTCTGCACCTGATTCTTCAACCTCTGCTCTCTCTAAGATCCTTCTCCAACCCAGTCTCCAAACTCTGCTCTCTGTAACAGTCCTTCTGCACTCCAATCTCCAACCTCTGCTCTCTGTAACCATCCTTCTGCACCCCAGTCTCCAAACTCTGCTCTCTCCAAAAATCCTTGTACACCTAACTCTCCAACCTCTGCTCTCTGCAAGGGTTCTTCTGTACCACAATCTCTAACCTCTGCTCTCTGCAACAGTCCTGCAGCAACTCAGTCTAAAAACTCTGCTCTCTGCAACGATCCTTCTGCACCTCAGTCTCCTACCTCTGCTCTCTGTAAGACCCTTCTGAAACCCAGTCTCCAAACTCTGCTCTCTATAGCAGTTCTTCTGCAGAATAGTTTCCAACTTCTGCTCTCTGTAACAGAAATTTTGCAACCCAGTCTCAAAACTCTGCTCTCTGTAACAGGCCTTCAGAACCCACGTCTCCATCCTTTTGTCTCTGCAATGATTTTTTTTCACCCTAGTCTCCAACCTCTGCTCTTGGCAACAGTCCTTCTTCACCCTACTCACCAACCTCTGCTCTCTGTAAGATCCTTATGAACTCCAGTCTCCAACTCTTCTCTCTGCAACGATTCTTCTCCATCCCAGTCTTCAACATCTGCTCTCTGCAACTGTCCTTTTGCACCCCAGTCTCCAAACTCTGCTCTCTGTAAGATCCATCTGAACCCCAGTCTTTAACCTCTGCTCTCTCTAACAGTCCTTCTGCACACCAGTCTCCAAACTCTGCTCTATGTAACTGTCCTTCTGCACCTCACGCTCCAAACTCTGCTCGCTGTAACAGTCCATCTGCACCTCAGTCTCTAAAATCTGCTCTCTGCCACGATCCTTCTGGACCCCAGTCTCCTACTTCTGCTCTCTGCAACATTCCTCCTGCACCACAGTCTCCAAACTCTGCTCTCTTTAAGATCCTTCTTCACTCCAGTTTCCAAACTCTGCTCTCTGTAACATTCCTTCTCCACCCGAGTCCCCAACTTCTGTCCTCTGCAACTGTCCTGCTGCTCCCCAGTCTCCGAGATCTGCTCTATGTAACAGTTCTTCTGTACCGCAGTCTCCAAATTCGCTCTCTGTAACGGTCCTTGTACACCCCAATTTCCAACCTCTGATTTCTGTAACAGTACTTCTGCACCTCAGTCTACAAACTGTGCTCTCTGTAACACTCCTTCTACACCTCAGTCTCAAACCTGTGCTCTCTGTTACATTCCCTCTGCATCCCAGTCTCCAACCTCTGTTCTCTGCATTGGTACCTCTGCACCACAGTCTCCAACCTTGTTCTCTACAAAAGTACTTCTGTACTGCAGTCTCCAACCTCTGTTCTCTAAGGGTCCTTTTGCAACCCAGTCTGCCACCTCTACATTCTATATCAGTCCTTCTGTACCACAGTCTCCAAACTCTGCTCTCTGTAACCGTTATTCTGCACCTAACTCTGCAACCTCTGCTCTCTGAAACAGTCCTTCTGCAACCAGTCTTAAAACTCTGGTCTCTGCAAGAGTCCTTCTGCACCCCAGTCTCCATCCTCTGCTGTCTGCAACAGTCCTTATCCACCCCAGTCTCCAACCTCTGCTCTCCTTAACAATCCTTCTGTACTGCAATCTCCAACCTCTGCTCTCGGTAAGGGTCCTTCTGCACCCCAGTCTCCAAACTCTGCTTTCTGTATCAGTCCTTCTGCAAACCCAGTCTCTAACCTGTGCTTTCTGTAACAGTCTTTGTGTACCTCAGACTCCATCCTCTACTCTCTGCTACAGTCCTTAAGCGCCCCAATCTTTAACCTCTTCTCTCTGCCACAGTCCTTCTGCATCTCAGTGTCAAAACTCTGCTCTTTGTAAGATCCTTCTGAAACCCAGTCTCCAACATCTACTTTCTGCAATGGTCCTTCTGTAAACCAGTCTCCAACCTCTGTTCTCTACAACAGTCATACTGCACCCCAGTCTCCAATGTCTGCTCTCTGTACGAGTCTCTCAGTCTCCAACCTCTGTTCTCTGTAAGGGTCCTTCTGCACCCCAGTCTTCAACCTCTGTTTTCGGTATCAGTCCTTCTGCACTGCAGTCTCCAAACACTGCTCTCTCCAACAATCCTTCTGCAGCTCAGTCTCAAAACTCTGCTCTCTCTAACAGTCCTTCTGTACCTCATTCTTTAACCTCTGCTCTCTGTAAGATTATTTTGCAACCCAGTCTCCGAACTCTGATCTCTGTAACTGTCCTTCTGCACCCCAGTCTCCAAGAACTGTTCTCTGTAACAGGCCTTCTTAACCCCAGTCTCCAAACTCTGCTGTATGTAACAGGCCTTTTGCGACCAGTCTCCAAACTCTTCTCTCTTCAGTGATCATTCTTCACCCCAGTCTTCAACCTCTGCTCTCAGCAACAGTCCTTTTGCACCCCAGTCTCCAACCTATGCTCCCTGTAAGATCCTTCTTCACATCTGTCTCCAACCTCTGCTCTCTGTAACTCCTGTGCACACCAGTCTCCAAATTCTGCTCTCTGTAAGGGTTCTTCTGCACCTCAGTCTCCAACTTCTGCTCTCTGCAAAACTCCTTCTGCCCCCCAATCTCCTACCTTTGCTCTGTAACAGTTTTTATGCACCTCAGTCTTTAACCTGTGCTCTCTGTAAAAGTCCTTCTGCACCCCAGTCTCCAACCTGTGCTCTCAGTAAAAGTCCTTCTGCACCACAGTCTCAAAACTCTGTTCTCTCTAACAATCCTTCTGAACCCCAGTTTCCAAACTCTGCTCTCTACAATGATCTTTATGCACCCCAGTCTCAAAATTCTGCTCGCTGCAACAGTCCTTGTTAACCCCAGTCTCCAATATCTGCTCTCTGCAACAGTTCTTCTGTACCTCAGTCTGAAAACTCTGCTCTCGGAAATAGTCCATCTTCACCCCAGTCTCCAAACTCCACTCTCTGTATCAGCTCTTCTGTACCTCAGTCTCCAATGTCTGCTCTATGCAACAGTCCTTCTGCACCCAAGTCTCCAACTTCTGCTCTGTGAAACAGTCCTTAGACACCAAAGTCTCAAAACTCTGCTCTCTGCAACAGTCCTTCTACACCCAAGTCTCCATACTCTGCTCGCCCAAACGATTCTTCTGCACCCCTGTCTCCAACGTGTGCTCTCTACAACAGTCCTTCTACACCCCAGTCTTCAACCTCTGCTCTCTGCAACAGTCCTTCTATACCCCAGTCTCCATACTCTGCTCGATTCAACGTTCCTTCTGGACCCGAGTCTCCAACCTCTGTTCTCTACATCAGTTCTTCTGCACGCCAGTCTCCAACATTTGCTCTCTGTACCAGTCCTTCTGTACCACAGTCTTCAACCTCTGTTCTCAATAAGGGTCCTTATGCACCTCAGTATCCAACCTCTGCTTTCTGTATCATTCGTTTTGCACCACAGTCTTCAAACTTTGCCCTCTGTAAGAGTCCTTCTGAAACTCAGTCTGCAACCTCTGCTCTCTGTAACAGTCCTTCTGCACCCCAGTCTCCATCCTCTGCTCTCTGCGCCAGTCGTTTCTGCACCCCAGTCTCCAACATCTGCTATCTGCAATAGTCATTCTCCACCCAAGTCTCCAAGCTCTGCTCTCTGTAAGGGTACTTCTGAATCCGAATCTCCAACCTCTGCTTTCTGTATCAGTCCTTCTCCACCCCATTCTCCAAACTCTGCTCTGTGTAACTGTCCTTTAGCACCTTAGTCTCCATCGTCTGCTCTCTGCTACAGTCCTTCTGGAACCCGGTCTCCATCATCTACTCTCTGCAACATTCCTTCTACACCACAGTCTCAAACCTCTGCTCTCTGTAACAGTCCTTCTGAACTGAAGACTCCAACCTCTGCTCTCTGAAATAGTCCTCCTGTACCCCAGTCGTCAAGCTCTGCTTTCTATATCATTCCTTCTGCACCCCTGTCTCAATCTTCTGCTCTCTATAACAGTCCTTCTGCACCTCAGAAGGACTGCTCTGCTCTCTGCAACAGTTCCTTCTGCACCCAAATCTCCAACATCTGATCTATGCAAAAGTACTTCTGCACCCCAGTCTCCAACATCTGCTATCTGCAACAGTCATTCTCCACCCAAGTCTCCAAGCTCTGCTCTCTGTAAGGGTACTTCTGAACCCGAATCTCCAACCTCTGCTTTCTGTATCAGTCCTTCTCCACCCCAGTCTCCAAACTCTGCTCTGTGTAACTGTCCTTTAGCACCTTAGTCTCCATCGTCTGCTCTCTGCTACAGTCCTTCTGGAACCCAGTCTCCATCATCTACTCTCTGCAACATTCCTTCTACACCCCAGTCTCAAACCTCGGCTCTCTGTAACAGTCCTTCTGTACTGAAGACTCCAACCTCTGCTCTCTGAAATAGTCCTCCTGTGCCCCAGTCTTCAAGCTCTGCTTTCTATATCATTCCTTCTGCACCCCTGTCTCAATCTTATGCTCTCTATAACAGTCCTTCTGCACCTCATCCTCCAACCTCTGCTCTCTGCAACAGTTCCTTATGCACCCAAATCTCCAACTTCTGATCTATACAAAAGTACTTCTGCACCCCAGTATCCAACCTCTGCTCTCTGTAACAATCCTTCTGCACCCCAGTCTCCAAATTTTGCTCTCTGCAGCAGTCCTTGTTCATCACAGTCTCCAAACTCTGCTCGCTGTTATATGCTTCTGTACCCCAGTCTCCAAACTCTACTCTCTATTACAATCCTTCTGCACCTCAGCCTCCAACCTCTGCTCTCTGCAATGGTCCTTCTGCAACCCTGTCTTAAACCTCTGTTTTGCAACAGTCCTTCCGCTCCCCAGTATCAAATCTCTGCTCTCTGTAAAAGTACTTTTGTACCCCAGTCTCCAATATCTGCTCTTTGTAACGGTCCTTCTGAACCCCAGTCTCCACCCTCTGCTTTCTGTATCAGTCCTGCACCACACTCTCCAACGTCTGCTCTCTGTAACAGTACTTCTGCACCTCAGTCTCTATCCTCTTTTCTCTGCAACAATCCCTCTGCACCCCAGTCTCCAGGCTCTGCTCTCTGTAAGATTCTTCTGCACCCTCGTCTCCAAGCTCTGCTATCTTAAAAGGTCCTTCGGAACCTCAGTCGCCAACCTCTGTTCCCTGCAACAGTCATTCTGCACCCCAGTCTCCAAACTCTTCTCTCTGTAACAGTTCTTATGCACCGCAGTCTCCAACCTCTGCTCTCTATAATGGTCCTTCAGCAACCCAGTCTCAAATCTCTGCTTTCTGTATCAGTCCTTCTGCATCTCAGTCTCCAAACACTGCTCTCTGTAACAGTACTTCTGCACCTAAGTCTCCAACCTCTGCTCTATGCAACAGTCTTTCTGCAACCCAGTCTCCAACCTCTGCTGTCTGGAACAATCATTTTGCACCCCAGTCTCCAACATCTGTTTTCTGTATCAGTCCTGCACCACAGTCTCCAAAATCTGCTCTCTGTAACACTCCTTCTGCACCTCAGTCTCCAACCTCTTCTCTCTGCAACAGTACTTCTGCACCCCAGTCTCCAACCTCTGCTCTCTGCAGTAATCTTTCTGCACCCCAGTCTCCAACGTCTGCTCTCTGCCACAGTCCTTCTGCATCCCAGACTCCAACCTCTTCTCACTGTAAGATCCTTCTGCACCCCAGTCTCAAACCTCTGCTCTCTTCAAAGTTATTTCTGCACTCCAGTCTCCAAGCTCTGTTCTCTGCATCAGTCCTTCTGCGCCACAGTCTCCAACATCTACTCTCTGCAACAGTTCTTCTCCACATCAGTCTCCAACCTCTGTTCTCTGTAACAGTCCTTCTGTACTGCAGTCTCCAACCACTGCTCTCTGTAAGGGTCCTTCTGCACCCGAGTCTCCAAACACTGTTCTGTGTAACTGTCCTACTGCACCTTAGTCTCCAACCTCTGCTCTCAGCTACAGGACTTCTGCACCCCAATCTCCTACCTCTACTCTCTGCAACAGTCCTTCTACACGCCAGTAAAAAACCTCTGCTCTCTGCAATAGTCTTTCTGCACCCCAGTCTCCAACCTCTGCTCTCTGTATCAATCCTTCTGCACCTCAGTCTCCACGCTCTGCTCTCTGTAACGATCCTTCTGCACCTCAGTCTCCAAAATCTACTCTTTGTAACAGTGCTTATGCACCTCAGTGTCCAAACTCTGCTCTTTGTAAAATTTTTCTGCAACCCAGTCTCCAAACTCTGCTCTCTGTAACAGTCCACGTGCACCCCAGTCTCCAAACTCTGCTCTTTGTACCAGGCTTTCTTCACCCCAGTATACAACATCTTCTCTCTGTATCTGTCCTTCTGCACCGCAGTCTTCAAACTTTGCTCTCTGCAACAATCCTTCTGTATCCTGTCTTCAACCTCTGCTCGCTGCAACAGTCCTTCTGCACCCCAGTCTCCAAAATCTGTTCTCTGCAGCAGTCGTTCTGCATCCCAGTGTCCAACCTCTGCTCTCTATACCAGTCCTTCTGAACCGGAGACTGCAACCTTTGCTCTCTTTATCCGTCCTGCTGCACCCCAGTCTTCAACATCTGCTTTCTCTGTAAGTCCTTCTGCACCCCAGTCTCCAATATCTGCTCTCTTTAACAGTATTTCTGCACCTCAGTCTTTAACCTCTGCTTTCTGCAGAAGTCCTCCTGCACCCCAATCTTCAACCTCTGCTCTCTGCAACATTTCTTCTGAACCCCAGTCTCCTACCTGTGCTCTCTATAAAAGTCCTTCTGCACTCCAATATCAAACAACTGCTCTCTGTAACGATGCTTCTGCACCCCAGTCTCTAATCTCTGCTCTCTTCAACGATCTTTCTGCACCTCAGTCTCCAACTTCTGCTCTCTGCAACGATCCTTCTGCATCTCAGTCTCAAACATCTGCACTCTGTAACAGTCCTTCTACAGATCAGTCTCCAACCTCATCTCTCTGCAACAGTCTTTTTGCACACCAATCTCCTACATGTGCTCTCATCAACAGTCCTTCTATACACCAGTCTCCAACATCTGCTTTGCTCTCTTAAACAGTCCTTCTGCACCCAACTCTCCAAACTCTGCTCTCTGTAACAGTCCTTCTGCACCTCAGTCTCCAAACCCTGCTCTCTGAAAGAAACTTCTACAACCCAGTCTCCAAACTCTGCTCTCTGTAACAGTCTTTCTGCACCATATTCATCAAAATTTGCTCTCAGTAAAGGTCCTTATGCACCCCAGTCTCCAAACTCTGCTCTCCGCAAAAGTCCTTCTGTACTCCAGTCCCCAACCTAAGCTCTCTAAAAGATCCTTCTGCACCCAAGTCTCCAAACTCTTCTCTCTGTAACAATCCTTCTGCACCCCAGTCTCCGACCTATACTCTCTATAACAATCCTTCTGCACATTAGTCTTTAACCTCTGCTCTCAGCAACACCCAAGTCTCCAAACTCTGCTCTCTATAACAGTCCCTCTGTACTGCATTCTCCCACCTCTGCTCTGTGTAAGGGTACTTCTACACCCGAGTCTCCAAACTCTGCTTTCTGTATCAGTCCTTCTGCACCCCAGTCTCGAACCTGTGCTCTGTGTAACTGTCCCTCTGCACCTTAGTCTCCAACCACTGCTCTCTGCTACAGACTTTCTAGACACCAGTCTCCAAACTCTGCTCTCTGTAACAGTCCTTCTGCACCATATTCTCCAAACTCTGCTCTCTGTTACATTCTTCGTATACCGCAGTCTCCATCCTCTGCTCTCTGTAACGGTCCCTCAGCACCCCAGTTTCCAACCTCTGCTTTCTGTAACAATCCTTCTGCACCTCAGTCACCAAACTCTGCTCTCTGTTACTCTCCTTCTGCACCTCAGTCTCCAACGTCTGCTCTCTGTAACAGTATTTCTGCACCTCAGTCTGAAACCTCTGCTCTCTGCATAATCCTTCTGTACTCCAGTCTTCAACCACTGCTCTCTGCAACAGTCGTCCTGCACCAAAGTCCAAAACTCCTGCTCTCTAAAATCCTTCTGCAAGCCAGCAACAAAACTTTGCTCTCCTTACCAGTCCTTCTGCAACTCAGCCTCAAAACTCTGCTCTCTATAACTGTCCTTCTGCAACCCAGTCTCCAACCTCTGCTCTCTTTAATGCTCCTTCTGCACCCCAGTCTCCCACCTCAGCTTTCTGTATCATAATTCTTCACCCCAGACTCCAACGTCTTCTCTGTGTAACAGTCTTTCTGCATCTCAGTCTCCAACCTCTGCTCTCTGCAACAGTCTTTCTGCACCCCAGGATCCAACATTTGCTCTCTGCAACATTTCTTCTACACACAGGTCTCCAAACTGTGCTCTCTGTAACTGTACTTCTTCACCTCAGTCTGAAAACGCTGCTCTCTGCAACAATTCTTCTGCACCCCAGTCTGTAACCTCTGCTCTTGTAACACTCCTTCTGCGCCTCTGTCTCCAAAAGGCTCTCTGTAAGATCCTTCTGCAACCCTGTCTCCAAACTGTGCTATCTCTAACACTCCTTCTAAAACCCAGTCTCCAACCTCTGCTCTCTGCAACAGTCCTACTGCATCCCAGTCTCCAACCTCTTCTCTCTGTAAGATTCTTCTGCACAACAGTCTCCAATCTCTGCTCTCTGTAACAGTCCTTTTGTATCCCAGTCTCCAAACTTTGCTCTCTTCTACAGTCCCTCTGCACCCAGGTCTCCAACCTCTATGCTCTGTAAGATCCATTTGCACTGCAGTCTCCAAACTCTGCTCTCTGTAACAGTCCTTCTGCACCCCAGTATCCAACCTCTGCTCTGTGCAACAGTCCTACTGCAAACCAGTCTGAAACCTCTACTCTCTGTATGATTCTTCTGCACAGCAGTCTCCAACAGTCTGCAACAGTCTTTCTGCACCCCGGTATCCAACTTGTGCTCTCTGTAAAAGTCCTTTTGTACTGCAGTCTCCAAACTCTACTGTCTGTAATGGTCCTTCTGCAGTACAGTCTCCAACCTCTTCTTTGTTTATAAGTTCTTCTGCACCCTGGTCTGCAATTTCTGCTCTCTGTATCAGTCCTTCTGCACCTATATCTCCAACCTCTACTCTCTGCAACAGTTCTTCTGCACCCCTGTCTCCACCCTCTGCTCTCTGCAACATTTCTACTACACTCAGATCTCCAAACTGTGCTATCTGTAACTGTCATTCTGCACCCCAGTCTACAACCTCTGCTCGCTGTAACGATCCTTCTGCCCCTCAGTCTCCAAACTCTGCTCTCTGAAACGATCCTTCTGCACCTCAGTTTCCAACCTCTGCTCTCTTTAAAGATTCTTCTGCACCTGATTCTCCAACCTCTGCTCTCTGCAATAATCCTTCTGCACCTCAGTTTCCAACCTCTGCTCTCTGCAACGATCATTCAGTACCCCAGTCTTCAACATCTGCTCTCTGTAACAGTCCTTCTGCACCTCAGTCTCCAACCTCTGCTCTCTGTACCAATGCTTCTCTTTCTCAGTCTCCAACCTCTGCTCTCTATAACAGTCCTTCTGTACCTCAGTCACAAACGTCTGCTCTCTGTAACAGGCCGTATGCAACCCAGTCTCCAAACTCTGCTCTCTGTAACAGTTCTTCTGCACCCCTGTCTCGAACCTATGCTCTCTGTAACAGTCCTTCTGCACCCGAGTCTCCAAACTGTGCTCTCTGTAACAATCTTTCTGCACCCAAGTCTCCAACCTCTGCTCTCTGTGCAGTTCTTCTGCACCACAATATCCAAACACTGCTCTCTGTAACAGAACTTCTGCAACCTAGTCTCAAACATCTTCTCTCTGCAAAGATCCTTCTTCTACTTATTCTCCAACTCTGCTCTTTGTAACAGTCCTTTTGTATCGCAGTCTCCAACCTCTTCTCTTTGTAATGGTCCTTCTTCTCACCAATTGCCAACCTCTGGTTTCTGTAACAGTCGTTCTACATCTCAGACTCTAAACTATGCTCTCTGTAGGAGTCCTTCTGCGCCTTATTCTGAATCCTCTGCTCTCTGAAACGATCCTTCTGCACCCCAGTCTTCAAACTGTGCTATCTGTAACAGTCCTTATGCACCCCAGTCTCCAACCTCTGCTATCTGTAACAGGCCTTCTGCACCCCAGTCTCCTTGCTCTTCTCTCTGTAACAGGCCTTCTGCACCCCTGTCTCCCACCTCTTCTCTCTGCAACGATCCTTCTGCACCTCAGTCTCCAACCTCTGCTCTCTGCAACAGTCCTTTTGCACTCCAGTCTCCAATTTGTGCTCTCTGTAAGATCCTTCTGCATCCCAGTCTCCAATATCTGCTCTCTGTAACAGTCCTTCTGCACCCGAGTATTCAACGTCTGCTCTCTGTAAAAGTTCTTCTGCACCTCAGTTTCCAAAATTTGCTCTCTGTAATGGTCCTTCTGCACCCCAGTCTCCAACATCTGCTCACTGCAATGATCCTTCTTCTCAACAGGCTCCAACCTCTGCTCTCTGCAATTGTCTTTCTGCACCCCAGTATCAGAACACTGCTCTCTATCACAGTCCTTCTGTGCCGCAGTCTCCAAACTCTTCTCTCTGTAACGGTCCTTCTGAACCCCAATTGCCAACCTCTGCTTTCTGTTACAGTCCTTCTGCAAATCAGACTCCGACCTCTGCTCTCTGTAACAGTCCTTCTGAGTCTCAGTCTGAAACTCTGCTCTCTGTAATGGTCCTTCTACACCCCAGTCTCCAACCTCTGGTCACTGTAACAGGTCTTCTGCAACCCAGTCTCCAAACTCTGCTCACTAACTGGACTTCTGCACCCCAGTCTCCAAACACTTCTCTATGCAACGATCTTTCTGCATCTCAGTCTCCAACCTCTGTTCTCTGCAACAGTCCTTCTGCACCCCAGGCTTCAAACTCTGCTCTCTGTAATAGTCCTTCTGTACGGCAGTCTCCAACCTCTTCTCTCTCTAACGGTCATTCTGCACCCCAGTTTTTAAATGCTTCTATGTGTATCAGTTATTCTGCACCCCAGTCTCCAACCAGTGCTCTCTGTGTAATTCCTTCTGCACCTCAGTCTCCAACGTCTGCTTTCTGCAATAGTCTTTCTATAACCCAGTCTCCAAACTCTGTGCTCTGCAATGATCCTTCTGCACCACAGTCTCCAACGGCTGTTCTCTGCAACAGTCTTTCTGACCCCAATCTCCAGCCTCTGCTCTCTTTAAGATCCTTCTGCACCCCAGTTTTCAAACTCTGCTCTTTGTGACATTCCTTCTGAACCCCAGTCTCCAGCCTCTGCTCTTTGTAACAGTACTTCTGTACCACAGTCTCCAGTCTCTGCTCACTGCAACATTTCCTATGTACACAACTCTCCAAACTGTGCTCTCTGTAACTGTCTTTCTTACCCCAGTCTCCAACCTCTGCTCTCTGTAATGATCCTTCTGCACCACAGTCTCCAACCTCTGCTCTGTGCAACGATCCTTCTGAACTTTAGTTTGCAACCTCTGCTCTCTGCAACGATCCTTCTGCACCCTATTTTCCAAACTCTGCTCTCCGTAACAGTCCTTCTACACCTCTGTCTCAAACCTCTCCTCTCTGTACCAATCCTTCTACACCTCAGTCTCCAACCTCTGCTCTCTTTAACAGTCCTTCTGCACCTCAGTCTTCAACCGATGCTCTCTGAAACAGGCTTTCTGCATCCCAGTCTCCAAACTTTGCTCTTTGTAACAGTTCTTCTGCACCCCAATCTCGAACCTCTGCTCTCTGTAACAGTCCTTCTGCAACCCAGTCTCCAACCTCTTCTTTCTGCAACGATCCTTCTGCACCTCAGTCTCCAACCTCTGCTCTCTGGAATGATCCTTCTGCACCTCAGACTCCAAGCTCTGTTCTCTGCAACAGTCCTTCTGCACCCAAGGCTTCAAACTTTGCTCTCTGTAATAGTCCTTCTGTACCGCAGTCTCCATCCTCTGCCCTCTGTAACGGTCATTCTGCATCCCAGTTTCCAAATGCTGCTTTGTGTATCAGTTATTCTGATCCACAGTCTCCAACCAGTGCACTCTGTAAAAGTCCTTCTGCACCTCAGTATCCAACGTCTGCTTTCTGCAACAGTCCTGCTGCACACCAGTCTCCAACCTCTGCTCTCTGCAATGATCCTACTGCATGCCAGTCTCCAACCTCTGATCTCTGCAAAACTCCTTCTGCACCTAAGTCTCCAATTTCTTTTCTCTGTAAGATCCTTCTGCACCCCTGTCTAAAAGGTCTGCTTTTTGCAACGATCCTACTGCACCCCAGTGTTTAACCTGTGCTCTCTGCAACAGTCCTTCTGCACCTCAGTCTCCAACATCTACTCTCTGCAACAGTCCTTCTGCACCCCAGTCTCCAAACTCTGCTCTCTGCAACAGTCCTTCTGTACTGCAGTCTCTAAACTCTGCTCTCTGTAACGGTCTTTCTGCACCCCAGAGTTTAATCTCTGCTTTCTGCATCAGTCCTTATGCACCCTAGTCTCCAACATCTGCTCTCTAAGAGTCCTTCTGCATCTCAGTCTCCAACCTCTGCTCTCGACAACAGTCCTTCTGCACCCCAGTCTCCAACCTCTGCTGTCTGCAACAGTCCTTCTGAACCCCAGTCTCCCACCTCTGCTCTATGCAACAGACCTTCTGCACCTATTCTCTAAACTCTGCTCTCTGTAACAATTCTTCTGCACCTCACTCCCCAAACTCTCTTCTCTGAAGGGTCCAACTGCACCTCAGTGTCCAACCGCTACTCTTTGTAACAGTCCTTCTGCACTTCAGTCTCCAAACTCTGCTCTTTGTAGGATCAAACTAAAATCCAGTCTCCAAATTCTGCTCTCTGTAACAGTCTTTTTTCACACCAGTGTCCAACCTCTGCTCTCTGCAACAGTCCTTCTGCACCCCAGTCTCCAAAATCTGCTCTTTGCAACAGTCCTTCTGCACCTCAGTCTAAAAACTCTGCTGTCTGCAACGAACCTTCTGCACCCCGTCTCCTACCTCTGCTGTCTGTAACGTCCTTCTGCACCTCATTCTCCCAATGCTGCTCTCTGTAAGATCCTTCTGCAACCCAGTGTTTAAACACTGCACTCTGAAACCGTCCTTCTGCACAACAGTCTCCAACCTCTGCTTTGTGTAACAGACCTTCTGTACTGCAGTCTCCAACCTCTGCTCTCCGTACCGGGCCTTCTGCACCCCTGTCTCCAACCTCTGCTCTCTGCAATTATCCAACTGAACCCCAGTCTCCAACCTCTGATTTCTGCAACAGTTTTTCTGCACCTCAATATGAAAAATTCTGCTCTCTGCACGATCCTTCTGCACCCCAGTCTCCAACCACTGCTCTCGGTAACAGTCCCCTGCACCTCAGTCTCCATCCTCTGCTCTCTGTAAGATCATTCATCAACCCAGTCTCCAGCCAGTGCTCTCTGTAACAGACCATCACACCCAAGTCTCCAAATTCTTCTCTCTGCAACGATTCTTTTCCACACCAGTCTCAAACCTCTGCTCTCTGCAACAGTCCTTTTGCACCACAGTCGACAACCTCTGCTCTCTGCCACAGTCCTTCTGCACCCCAGTCTCCAACCTCTGCTCTCTGTAACCTTTCTTCTGCACCCCAGTCTCCAACCTCTGCTTTCTGTAACCGTCCTTCTGCACCCCATTCTCCAACATCTGCTCTCAGCAACAGTCCTTCTAACTCTAGTCCCCAAATTCTGCTCTGTGCCACGATCCTTCTGGAACCCAGGCTCAAACGTGTGCTCTCTGCAACAGTCCTTCTGCACAACAGTTTCTAACCTCTGCTCTCTGTAAGATCTTTCTGCACGCCAGTGTCCAAAATCTGCTGTCTCTCTAATATTCCTTCTCCACCGCAGTCTATAACCTCTGCTTTCGTCGAAGGTCCTGCGGCACCCCAGTCTCCAGCCTCTGTCCTCTGTAACAGTCCTTCTGCTCCCTAGTCTCCAAAATCTGCTCTCTGTAACAGTCCTTCTGTACCAAAGTCTCCACTCTCTGCTCTCTGAAACGGTCCTTCTGTACCCCAATTTCCAACCTCTGCTTACAGTAACAGTCCTTCTGCACCTCAGTCTACAAACTCTGCTTTCTGTAACAGTTTTTCTACACCTCAGTCTCCAACTTCTTCTCTCTGTAAGATCCTTAAGCAACCCAGTCTCCAAACAATACTCTCTGTAACAGTCCACCTGCACCTCAGTCTGCAACCTCTGCTCTCTGTAAGATCTTTCATCAACCCAGTCTCTAAACTCTGCTCTCTATAACAGTCCTTCTTCACCCCATTCTCTAACCTATCCTCTCTGTAACAGGCATTCTGCACGCCAGTCTCCAAACTCTGCTCTCTTTAGCAGGCTTTTTGCACCCCAGTCTCCAAACTATGCTCTCTGCAATGATCCTCCTGCACGCCAGTCTCCAACCTCGTATCTCTGCAACACTCCTTCTGCACCTCAGTCTCCAACTTCTTCTCTCCGTAAGATCCTTCTGAACCCCTGTCTCCAAGCTCTGCTCTTTGCAACGATCTTTCTGCACCAAAGTCTCCAACTTCTGCTCTATGTAAAAGGACTTCTACACCTCAGTCTCCAACATCTATTCTCTGCAACAGTCCTTCTCCACCCCAGTTTCCAAACTCTGCTCTCTGCAACAGTCTTTCTGTACTGCAGTTTCTAATCTCTGCTCTCTGTAATGGTCTTTCTGCACCGCATAATCCAATCTCTGCTCTCTGCATCAGTCCTTTTGCACCCCAGTCTCCAACATCTGCACTCTCTATGAGTCCTTCTGCACCTCAGTCTCCAACCTCTGCTTTCGGCAAAAGTCCTTCTGCTCCCCAGTCTCCAACCGCTGCTCTCTGTAACAGTCCTTCTGCACCTCAGTCTCATACCTCGGCTTTCTACAACAATCCTTCTGCACTCCAGTCTCCAACCTCTTCTCTCTGCAACAGCCCTTCTGCAACACAGTCTCCAACATCTGCTCTCTGCAACAGTCCTTCTACACCCCAGTCTCCAAACTCTGCTCTCTGCAAGGATTGTTCTGGACCCCAGTCTCCAACATCTGTTTTCTAAAAGAGTACTTCTGCACAACAGTCTCAAAAATCTGCTCTCTGTAAGATTTTTCTGGTGTCCAGTTTCCAAAATCTGCTCTCTCTAACATTCTTTCTCCACTGCAGTCTCCAACCTCTGCTTTCTGCAAGGGTCTTTTGGCACCCCAGTCTCCAACATCTGAACCCTAGTCTCAAACCTCTGCTCTCTGTATCTATCCTTCTACACCTCAGTCTCCAACCAGTGCTTTCTGTAACAGTCCTTCTGCACTCCAGTCTCCAAACTCTGCTCTCTGTAACAGTCCTTTTATACCGCAGTCTCCAACCTCTGCTCTGTGTAACGGTCCTACTGCACCCCAATTTCCAACCTCTGCTTTCTGTAACAGTCCTTTTGCTTCTCAGGGTCTAAACTCTGCTCTCTTTAACAGTCTTTCTACACCTCAGTCTCTAACCTCTGCTCTCTGTAATAGTACTTATGCACCTCAGTCTGAAACCTCTCCTCTCCAGATTCTTCTGCACCCCAGTCTCCAACCACTGCTCTCTGTAACAGTCCACGGGCACCTCAGTCTCCAACCTCTGCTCTCTGTAAGTTTCTTCAGAAAACCAGTCTTCAAACTGTGCTCTCTGTAAAAGTCCTTCTGCACCCCAGTCTCCAACCTCTCTTCTCCTTAACAGGCTTTCTGCACACCAGTCTCAAAACTCTGCTCTCTATAGTGGGCCCTCTGCATGTCAGTCTTTAAACTCTGCTCTTTGCAATGATCTTACTGCACCACAGTCTCAAACTTCTGATCTCTGCAAGTGTCCTTCTGTACCTCATGTTCATAGCTCTGCTCTCTTTAAGATCCTTCTGCACCCCTGTATTCAAACTCTGCTCTCTGTAACAGTCCTTCTGCACCACAGTCTCCAAAGTCTACTCTCTGCAACAGTCCTTCTTCACCCCAGTCTCCAGCCTCTGCTCTCTGCAACACTCCTTCTGCAACCCAGTCTCAAACATGTGCTCTCTGTAACAATCCTTCTTCACCTCAGTCTCAAAACTCTGTACTCTGCAACGTTCCTTCTGCACCTCAGTCTCAAAACTCTACTCTCTGTAACAGTTCTTCTGCACCTCATTCTCCAACCTCTTCTCTTTGTATCAACATTCTCCAACCTAGTCTACAAACTCTGTTCTCTGTAACAGTCCTTCTGCACACCAGTCTCCAAACTCTGCTCTCTGCAATGATCCTTCTTCACACCAGTCTCCAACCTCTGCTCTCTGAAACAGTACTTCTGAACCCCAGTCTCTAACATTTGCTCTCTGCAACAGTCCTTCTGCAACTCAGTCTGAAAACTCTACTCTCTTCAACGATCATTTTGCACCTCAGTCTCCTGCCTCTGCTCTCTGTAAGACCCTTCTGCATATCAGTCTCCAAACTCTGCTCTCTGTAACAGTCCTTCTGAACAACAGTTTCTAACCTCAGCTCTCTGTAAAAAGAATTCTGCAACCCAGTCTCAAAACTCTGTTCTCTGTAACAGGCCTTCTGAAACCCAGTCTCAAACCTTTTTTTTCTGCAATGATTCTTCTCCACAACAGTCTCAAACCTCTGCTCTCGGCAAAAGTTTTTCTGCATCCTTGTCTCCAACCTATGCTCTCTGTAAGATTTTTATGACTCCAGTCTCAAACCTCTCCTCTCTGTAACAATCTTTCTGCACCCCAGTCTCCAACATCTGCTCTCTGCAACAGTTCTTCTGCACCGCTGTCTGAAAACTATGCTCTCTGCAACGACCTTTCTGCACCCCAGTCTCCTACCTGTGCTCTCTTTAACAGTCCTTCTGCACCTCTGTCTCCCAACTCTGCTCTTTTCAGATCCTTCTGCAACCCAGTCTTTAAACTCTGCACTCTGTAACAGTCCTGCTGCACAAAAGTCTCTAACCTCAGCTCTCTGTAACAGTCCTTCTGCACCTCAGTCTCCAAACTCTTCTCTCTGTAACAGTCCTTCTTCACCTCAGTCTTAAACCTCTGCTCTCTGCATAATCCTTCTACACCCAGTCTCCAACAACTGCTCTCTGTAAGAGTCCACCTACACCTCAGTAACCAGACTCTGCTCCTTGTAAGATCCTTCAGCAACCAAGTCTCCTAACACTGCTCTCTATAACAGTACTTCTGCACCCCACTCTCCAACCTCTTCTCTCTGTAACAGGCCTTCTGCATGGCAGTCTCCAATCTCTGCTCTCTGCAACGATATTTCTGCACCCCAGTCTCCAACCACTTCTCTCTGCAATGATCCTACTGCACCCAAGTCTTCAACATCTGATCTCTGCAACAGTACTTCTGCACCTCAATCTCCAACTTCTGGTCTCTGTAAGAGCATTCTGCACCCATGTCTCCAAGCTCTGCTCAATGCAATGATCCTTCTGCACCCCAGTCTCAACCGCTTCTCTTTGTAAAAGAAATTCTGCACCTCAGTCTCCAATCTCTGCTCTTTGCAACAGTCCTTCTGCACTGCAGACTCGAATCTCTGATTTCTGTATCAGTCCTTCTGCACCTCAGTCTCCAACCTCTGCTCTCTGCAACAGTCCTTCTGCACCCCATTCTTCAAACTCTGCTGTCTGCAAAGATCGTTCTGGACCCCAGTCTCCGACGTCTGTTTTCTACAACAGTACTTCTGCACCACAGTCACAAGAATCTGCTCTCTGTAAGATTTTTCTGGTCTCCAGGTTCCAAAATCTTCTCTCTCTAACATTCCTTCTCCACTGAAGTCTCCAACCTCTGCTTTCTGCAAGGGTCCTGCACCACGCCAGTCTCCAACGTCCGTCCTCTGTAACACTCCTTCTGCTCCCCAGTCTCCAACATCTGCTCTCTGTAACACTCCTTATGTACCGCAGTATCCAAATTTTGTTCTGTATAACGGTCCTTCTATAACCCAGTCTCCAACCTCTGCATTTTTAATCAGTCCTTCTGAACCCCAGTCTTCAACCTCTGCTCTCTGTATCTATCGTTGTACACCTCAGTCTCCAACCTGTGCTTTTTGTAACAGTCCTTCTTCACTCCAGTCTCCAAACTCTGCTCTCTGTAACAGTCCTTTTATACCGCAGTCTTCAACCTCTGCTCTCTGTAAAGGTCCTACTGCACCCCAATTTCCAACCTCTTCTTTCTGTAACAGTCCTTTTGCTCCTCAGTGTTTAAACTCTGCTCTCTGTGACAGTCTTCCTACACCTCAGTCTCCAACCTCTGCTCTCTGTAACAGTCCACGTGCACCTCAGTCTCCAAACTCTTCTCTCTGTTAGTTCCTTCAGCAAACCAGTCTCCAAACTGTGCTCTCTGTGAAAGTCCTTCTGCACCCCAGTCTCCAACCTCTCTTCTCTGTAACTGGCTTTCTGCACACCAGTCTCTAAATTCTGCTCTCTATAGTGGGCCTTCTGCATGTCAGTCTCCAACCTCTGCTCTTGCAATGATCTTACTGCACCACAGTCTCAAACTTCTGATCTCTGCAAGAGTCCTTTTGTACCTCATTTTCATAGTTCTGCTCTATTTAAGATCCTTCTGCACCCCTGTCTTCAACCTCTGCTCTCTGTAGCAGTCCTTCTGCACCACAGTCTCCAAAGTCTACTCTCTGCAACAGTCCTTCTTCACCCCAGTCTCCAACATCTGCTCTCTGCAACACTCCTTCTGCAACCCAGTCTCAAACCTGTGCTCTCTGTAACAATCCTTCTTCACCTCAGTCTCAAAACTCTGTACTCTGCAACGTTCCTTCTGCACCTCAGTCTCAAAACTCTACTCTCTATAACAGTTCTTATGCACTTCATTCTCCAACCTCTTTTCTCTGTAGGAACCTTCTCCAACCTAGTCTACAAACTCTGTTCTCTGTAGCAGTCCTTCTGCACCACAGTCTCCAAAGTCTACTCTCTGCAACAGTCCTTCTTCACCCTAGTCTCCAACCTCTGCTCTCTGATACAGTACTTCTGCACCCCAGTCTCTAACATTTGCTCTCTGTAACAGTTCTTCTGCAACTCAGTCTGAAAACTCTGCTCTCTGCAACGATCATTCTGCACCTCAGTCTCCTGCCTCTGCTCTCTATAAGACCATTCTGCATCCCAGTCTTCAAACTCTGCTCTCTGTAACAGTCCTTCTGAACAATAGTTTCCAACCTCGGCTCTCTGTGAGAGGAATTCTGCAACCCAGTCTCAAAACTATGCTCTCTGTAACAGGCCTTCTGAAACCCAGTCTCAAACCTCTTATCTCTGCAATGATTATTCTTCACAACAGTCTCAAACCTCTGCTCTCGGCAAAAGTCCTTCTGCATCCTTGTCTCCAACCTCTGCTCTCTGTAAGATACTTATGCACTCCAGTCTCCAACCTCTCCTCTCTGTAACAATCCTTCTGCACCCCAGTCTTCAACATCTGCTGTCTGCAACAGTCCTTCTTCACCTCAGTCTCCCAACTCTGCTCTTTTCAGATCTTTCTGCAACCCAGTCTTTAAACTCTGAACTCTGTAACAGTCCTGCTGCACAAAATTCTCCAACCTCAGCTCTCTGTAACAGTCCTTCTGCACCTCAGTCACCAAACTCTTCTCTCTGTAACAGTCCTTCTTCACCTCAGTCTTAAACCTCTGCTCTCTGCATGATCCTTCTACACCCAGTCTCCAACAACTGCTCTCTGTAACAGTCCACCTACACCTCAGTAACCAAACTCTCCTCTTTGTAAGATCCTTCAGCAACCCAGTCTCCTAACACTGCTCTCTATAACAGTACTTCTGCACCCCACTCTCTAACCTCTCCTCTCTGTAACAGGCCGATCTGCACGGCAGTCTCAAACCTCTGCTCTCTGCAACAATATTTCTGCACCCCAGTCTCCAACCACTTCTCTCTGCAATGATCCTACTGCACCCAAGTCTCCAACCTCTGATCTCTGCAACAGTACTTCTGCACCTCAGTCTCCAACTTCTGGTCTCTGTAAGATCCTTCTGCACCCATGTCTCCAAGCTCTGCTCATTGCAACGATCCTTCTGCACCCCAGTCTCCAACCGTTTCTCTATGTAAAAAAAATTCTGCACCTCAGTCTCCAGTCTCTGCTCTCTGCAACAGTCCTTCTGCACTGCAGACTCCAATCTCTGATTTCTGTATCAGTCCTTCTGCACCTCAGTCTCCAACGTCTGCTCTCTGCAACAGTCCTTCTGCAACCCAGTCCCAAACCTCTGCTCTCTTCACGATCCTTGGGCACCCCAGTCTTCAACCAATACTCTCAACAACAGTCCTTCTGCACCCCAGTCTCCAACCTCTGCTCTCTGCAATGATCCTACTGCATCCCAGTCTCCAACCTCTGATCTCTGCAACAGTCCTTCTGCACCTCAGTCTCCAGCTTCTGCTCTCTGTAAGATTTTTCTGCACCCCTGTATGCAAACTCTGCTCTCTGTAACAGTCCTTCTGCACCAGAGTTTATAACCTCTGCTCTCTGTAGGAGGACTTCCGCACCTCATTCTCCAAACTCTGCTCTCTGCAACAGTCCTTCTGCACCCCAGTCTCCAACCTCTGCTATCTACAACAGTTTTTCTGCACCCTAGTTACCAACATCTGCTATCTGCAACAGAACTTCTGCACCCCAGTCTTCAACATCTGCTCTCTGCAACAGTCATTCTGCACCTCAGTCTGAAAACTCTGCTCTCTGCATCGACCCTTCTACACCCAAGTCTCCTTCCTCTGCTCTCTGTAACAGTCCTACTTCACCTCCGTCTCGCAACTGTGCTCTCTGTTTGGTCCTTCTGCAACCCAGTCTTTAAACTCTGCACTCTGTAAAGTCCTTCTGCACAACAGTCTCCAACCTCTGCTCTCTGTAACAGGACTTCTGGAACCCAGACTCCAAACTCTGCTCTCTGTGATAGGCCTTCTGCACCTCAGTCTCCAACCTCTTCTCTCTGCATCGATTCTTCTCCACCCAAGTCTCCTACATCTACTCTCTGCAACAGTCCGTTTGCACCCCAGTCTCCAATCTCTGCTCTCTGTAAGATTTATCTGAACCCCAGTATCCAACCTCTGCTCTCTGTTACAGTCCTTCTGCACTTCAGTCTCCAACCTCTGAATTCTGTAACAGTCCTTCTGCACCCCAGTTTAAAACATCAGCTCTCTGCAACAGTCCTTCTGCACACAAGTCTCCAAACTCTGCTATCTGCAACAATCCTTATGCACCCCAGTCTCCAAAATCTGCTCTCTGTTACAGTCCTTCTGCACCTCAGTCTCCAACCTCTGAATTCTGTAACAGTCCTTCTGCACCCTAGTCTAAAACATCTGCTCTCTGCAACAGTCCTTCTGCACACAAGTCTCCAAACTCTGCTATCTGCAACAGTCCTTATGCACCCCAGTCTCCAAAATCTGCTCTCTGTGACGATCTTTCTGCACCACAGTCTCCAACATCTGCTCTCTGCAACAGTCCTTCTGCACCTCAGTCTGAAAACTCTGCTCACTGTAACATTCCTGCTTTACCCCAGTCTCCAACCTCTGTCTTCTGCAACAATCATTCTGCTCCCCAGTGTCTGAGATCTGCTCTTTGTAACAGTTTTTCTGTACCAGAGTCTCCAACTTCTGCTCTTTGTAACGGTCCTTCTACACCCCAGTCTCCAAACTCTGATTTGTGTTTCAGTCTGTCTGAACCCCAGTCTCCAACCTCTGTTCTGTGTATCTATCCTTTTGCACCTCAGTTTCAACCTGTGCTCTATGTAAGAGTCATTCTGCACACCAGTCTGAAACCTCTGCTCTCGGTAACAGTCCTATACAGCAGTCTTTAAACTCTGCTCTCCTTAATTGTCCTTCTGCACACCAATTTCCAAAATCTGCTTCCTGTAACAGTCCTTCTGCACCTGAGTCTCCAAACTCTGCTCTCTGTAACAGTCCTTCTACACCTCAGTCTCCAACCTATGCTTTCTGTAACAGACCTTCTGCACCAAAGTCTCCAAATTCTTCTCTCTGCAACGATTCTTCTCCACACCAGTCTCATACCTCTGCTCTCTGCAACACTCCTTCTGCACCCCAGTCTACAACCTCTGCTCTCTGTAACCGTCCTTCTGCACCGCAGTCTCCAACCTCTGCTCTTTGTAACAGTCCTTCTGCACCTCAGTCTTCAACCTCTGCTCTCTGTAACAGTCCTTCTGCACCCCATTCTCCAACCTCTTCTCTCTGCAACAGTCCTTTGCACCCCAGTCTCCAACATCTGCTCTCTGAAACAGTCATTCTGAAACACAGTCTCCAAATTCTGCTTTCTGTAACATCTTTCTTCATGCGAGTTTCCAAAATCTGCTCTAACATTCCTTCTCCACCGCAGTCTGTAACTTCTTCTTACTTTGAGGGTCCTGCGGAACCCCAGTATCCAAACTCTGCTCTCGGAAACCGTCCTATACCGCAGTCTCCAAACTCTGCTCTCCTTAACGGTCCTTCTGCACCCTAAGTTGTAAACTCTGCTTCCTGTAACAGTCCTTCTGCACATGAGTCTCCAAACTCTGCTCTCTGTAGCAGTCTTTCTACACCTCAGACTCCAACCTATGCTCTCTGTAACAGTCCTTCTGCACCAAAGTCTTCAACCTCTGCTCTCTGTAACAATCCTTCTAAACCCCTGTCTGCAACCTCTGCTCTCGGTAATATCCTTCTGAAACCCAGTCTCCAAACTCTGCTTTCTGTAACAGTGCTTTTGCACACCGCTCTCCAACCTCTGCTTTCATCAAAGATCCTTCCTCACCAAAGTCTCCAACCTCTGCACTCTGCAACAATCCTTCTGTACCCAGTCTCAAACATCTGCTCTCTGCAGCAGTCATTCTGCACCTCAGTCTGAAAACTCGGCTCACTGCAACGACCCTTCTTCACCCCAGTCTTTAACCTCTGCTCTCTGCAAAATTCCTTCTGTATCTCAGTATTCAATATCTGCTCTCTGCAGCAGTCCTTCTGCAACTCAGACTGAAATCTGTGCTCTCTGCAATGATCCTTCTGCACCTAAGTCTCCTAACTCTGCTTTTTGTAAGACCCTTCTGCAACCCAGTCTCCAGACTCTTCTTTTGGCAACAGTGCTTCTGCACCCTAGCCTCTAACCTCTGCTCTCTGAAAGATCCTTATGCACTGCAGTCTCCAACCTCTGCTCTCTGTAACAATCCTTCTGCACCCCAGTCTCCAAAATCTGCTCTCTGCAACAGTTCTTCTGCACCTCAGTCTGAAAACTCTGCTCTCTGCAACGACCGTTCTGCATCCCAGTCTCCTACCTCTACTGTCTGTAACAGTCCTTCTGCACCTCAGTATCCCAACTCTGCTCTCTTTAACACCCTTCTGCAACCAAGTCTCCAAACTCTGCTCTTTGTAACAGACCTTCTGCACCCCAGTCTCCAACCTCTTTTCACTGCAATGATTTTTCTCCACCCCAGACTCCAACATCTGCTCTCTGCAACAGTCCTTTTGCACCTTAGTCTCCAAACTTTGCTATCTGTAAGATCCATCTGAACCCCAGTCTTTAACCTCTGCTCTCTGTAACAGTCCTCCTGCACCCCAGTCTCCAAACTCTGCTCTCTATAACACTCATTCTGCACCTCAGTCTCCAACCTCTGCTCTCTGTAACAGTCCTCCTGCATCCCAGTCTAAAACATCTGCTCTCTGCAACATTCCATCTGCACCCCAGTCTCCAAACTCTGCTATCTGCAACGCTGCTTCTGGAACCCAGTCTCCAACGTCTGCTCTCTTCAACAGTCTTTCTGCACTAAAGTCTCCAACCTCCGCTTTTTGTAAGAATCTTGTGCACTCCAGATACTATACTCTGATCTGTAACATTCCTTCTCCACCCCAGTCTCCAAACTCTGTCCTCTGCAACAGTTTTTCTGCTCCCCAGTCTCCGATATCTGGTCCTTCTGTACCGAAGTCTCCAAACTCTGCTTTCTGTATCAGTCCTTCTGCACCCCAGTCTCCAACCTCTACTATCTGAAACAGTCCTTCTGCACCTCAGTCTCCAAATTCTATTCTCTGCAAAAGTTTTTCTGCACCCAAGTCTCTAACACCTTCTCGCTGCAACAGTCCTTCTTCACCCCAGTTTCCAACCTCTGCTATCTGAAACAGTCCTTTTGCACCCCAGTCTCCAATCTCTGCTCTCTGTAACAGTCCTTTTGAACCCAAGTCTCCAACCTCTGCTCTCTGCAACAGTCCTTCTACACCCCAGTCTTTAAACTCTGCTCTGTTTAACAGTCCTTCTGCACCCCAGTCTCCAACCTCTGCTCTCTGTAACAGTCCTTCTGCACCATATTCTCCAACCTCTGCTCTCTGTTACAGTCTTTGTATACCGCAGTCTCCATCCTCTGCTCTCTCTAAAGGTCCCTCTGCACCCCAGTTTCCAACCTCTGCTTTCTGTAACAGTCCTTCTGCACCTCAGTCACCAAACTCTGCTCTCTGTAACTGTCCTTCTGCACCTCAGTTTCTAACGTCTGCTCTCTGTAACAGTATTTCTGCACCTCAGTCTGAAACCTCTGCTCCGTGCATTATCATTCTGTACCCCAGTCTTCAACCACTGCTCTCTGTAACAGTCGTCCTGCACCTCAGTCCAAAATCCCTGCTCTCTAAAATCCTTCTGCAACCCAGCCTCAAAACTCTGCTCTCTATAACTGTCCTTCTGCAACCCAGTCTCCAAACTCTGCTCTCTGTAGCAGGCCTTCTGCACCCCCGTCTCCAAACTCTGCTCTCTGAAACAGTCCTTGTGCACGCCAGTCTCCAACCTCTGCTCTCTGTAATGGTCCTTCTGCACCCCAGTCTCCCACCTCAGCTTTCTGTATCATAATTCTTCACCCCAGTCTCCAACGTCTTCTCTGTGTAACAGTCCTTCTGCATCTCAGTCTCCAACCTCTGCTCTCTGCAACAGTCGTTCTGCACCCCAGGATCCAACATTTGCTCTCTGCAACACTTCTTCTACACACAGGTTTCCAAACTGTGCTCTCTGTAACTGTCCTTCTGCACCTCAGTCTTAAAACGCTGCTCTCTGCAACAATTCTTCTGCACCCCAGTCTGTAACCTCCGCTATTGTAACACTCCTTCTGTACCTCTGTCTCCAAAAGGCTCTCTGTAAGATTCTTCTGCAACCCTGTCTCCAAACTGTGCTATCTGTAACACTCCTTCTAAAACCCAGTCTCCAACCTCTGCTCTCTGCAACAGTCCTACTGCACCCCAGTCTCCAACCTCTACTCTCTGTAAGATCCTTCTGCACCACAATCTCCAATCTCTGCTCTCTGTAACAGTCCTTTTGTACCCCAGTCTCCAAACTCTTCTCTCTGCAACAGTCCTTCTGCACCCAGGTCTCCAAGCTCTACGCTCTGTAAGATCCATCTGCACCGCAGTCTCCAAACTCTGCTCTCTGTAACAGTCCTTCTGCACCCCAGTATCCAACCTCTGCTCTGTGCAACAGTCCTACTGCAACCCAGTCTGCAACCTTTACTCTCTGTATGATTCTTCAGCACAGCAGTCTCCAACAGTCTGAAACAGTCGTTCTGCACCCCAGTATCCAACCTGTGCTCTCTGTAAAAGTCCTTCTGTACTGCAGTCTCCAAACTCTACTGTCTGTAATCGTCCTTCTGCAGTCCAGTCTTCAACCTCTTCTTTGTTTATAAGTCCTTCTGCACCCTGGTCTCCAACCTCTTCTCTCTGTATCAGTCTTTCTGCACCTATATCTCCAACCTCTACTCTCTGCAACAGTCTTTCTGCACACCAGTCTCCATCCTCTGCTCTCGGCAATAATCCTACTGCACCCCAGTCGCCACCCTCTGCTCTCTGTTACAATCCTTCTGCACTGCAGTCTCCAAACTCTTCTCTACGTAATATTCTTCTGCAACCCAGTCTCCAAACTCTGCTCTCTGTAACAGACCTTCTGTATGCAGTCTTCAACCTCTGCTCTCTTTAACAGGCTCTCTGAACCCAGTCTCCAAACTCTGCTCTCTGTATCAGTCCTTCTGCACCCCAGTCTCCAAACTCTGCTCTCTGTAACAGTCTTTCTGCATCTCAGTCTCCTACCTCTGCTCTCTGAAACAGTTCTTTTGAACACCAGTTTTTAACATCTGCACTCTGAAACAGTTCTTCTCTACTCCAGTCTCCATCCTTTGCTCTCTGTAACAGTCCACCTGTATTGCAGTCTCCAAATTCTGCTCTCTGTAATGGTCCTTCTGCACCTCAGTCTCCAAACTCTGCTTTCTGTATCAGTCCTTCTGCACCGCAGTCTCCAACCACTACTATCTGAAACAGTCTTTCTGCACCTCAGTCTCCAAATTCTATTCTCTGCAAAAGTTTTTCTGCACCCAAGTCTCCAACACCTTCTCTCTGCAACAGTCATTCTTCAACCCACTTTCCGACCTCTGCTATCTACAACTGTCATTCTGCACCCCATTCTCCAATTTCTGCTCTCTGTAACAGTCCTTTTGAACCCAAGTCTCCAACCTCTGCTCTCTGCAACAGTCCTTCTACACCCCAGTCTTCAAACTCTGCTATGTTTAACAGTCCTTCTGCTCCCCAGTCTCCAACCTATGCTCTCTGTAACAGTCCTTCTGCACCATATTTTCCAACCTCTGCTCTCTGTTACAGTCTTTGTATACCGCAGTCTCCAACCTCTGCTCTCTGTAACGGTCCCTCTGCACGCCAATTTCCAACCTCTGCTTTCTGTAACAGTTCTTCTGCACCTCAGTCACCAAACTCTGCTCTCTGTAACTGTCCTTCTGCACCTCAGTCTCCAACGTCTGCTCTCTGTAACAGTATTTCTGCACCTCAGTCTGAAACCTCTGCTCCCTGCATGATCCTTCTGTACCCCAGTCTTCAACCACTGCTCTCTGTAACAGTCGTCCTGCACATCAGTCCAAAACCCCTGCTCTCTAAAATCCTTCTGCAACCCAGCCTCAAAACTTTGCTCTCTATACCAGTCCTTCTGCAACCCAGCCTCAAAACTCTGCTCTCTGTAACTTTCCTTCTGCAACCCAGTCTCCAACCTCTGCTCTCTGTAGCAGGCCTTCTGCACCCCAGTCTCCAAACTCTGCTCTCTGAAACAGTCCTTGTGCATGCCAGTCTCCAACCTCTGCTCTCTCTAATGGTCCTTCTGCACTCCAGTCTCCCACCTCAGCTTTCTGTATCATAATTCTTCACCCTAGTCTCCAACATCTTCTCTGTGTAACAGTCCTTCTGCATCTCAGTCTCCAACCTCTGATCTCTGCAACAGTCTTTCTGCACCCCAGGATCAAACATTTGCTCTCCGCAACATTTTTTCTAGAGACAGGTCTCCAAACTGTGCTCTCTGTAACTGTCCTTCTGCACCTCAGTCTGAAAACGCTGCGCTCTGCAACAATTCTTCTGCACCCCAGTCTGTAACCTCTGCTCTTGTAACACTCCTTCTGCACCTCTGTCTCCAAAATGCTCTCTGTAAGATCCTTCTGCAACCCTGTCTCCAAACTGTGCTATCTGTAACACTCCTTCTAAAACCCAGTCTCCAACCTCTGCTCTCTGTACCAATCCTTTTGTTCCTCAGTCTCCAACCTCTGCTCTCTATAACAGTCCTTCTGTACCGCAGTCACCAACTTCTGCTCTCTGTAACAGGCCTTGTGCAACCCAGTCTCCAAACTCTGCTCTCTGTAACAGTTCTTCTGCACCCCAGTCTCGAACCTATGCTCTCTGTAACAGTCCTTCTGCACCCGAGTCTCCAAACTCTGCTCTCTGTAACAATCCTTCTGCACCCCAGTCTCAAATCTCTGCTCTCTGTGCAGTTCTTCTGCATTACAATCTCCAAACTCTGCTCTCTGTAACGGAACTTCTGCAACCCAGTCTCAAACATCTTCTCTCTGCAACGATCCTTTTTCTACCCATTCTCCAAACTCTGCTCTCTGTAACAGTCCTTTTGTATCTCAGTCTCCAACTGCTTCTCTTTGTAATGTTCCTTCTGCTCACCAATTGCCAACCTCTGGATTCTGTAAAAGTCGTTCTACATCTCAGACTCTAAACTCTGCTCTCTGTAGGAGTCCTCTGCGCCTCATTCTGAATACTCTACTCTCTGCAACGATCCTTCTGCACCCCAGTCTTCAAACTGTGCTATCTGTAACAGTCCTTCTGCACCCCAGTCTCCAACCTCTGCTCTCTGTAACAGGCCTTCTGCACCCCAGTCTGCTTATTCTGCTCCTGTAACAGGCCTTCTGCACTTCTGTCTCCCACATCTTCTCTCTGTAACGATCCTTCTGCACCTCAGTCTCCAACCTCTGCTCTCTGCAACAGTCCTTTTGCACTCCAGGCTTTAATTTGTGCTCTCTGTAAAATCCTTCTGCATCCCAGTCTCCAATATCTGCTCTCTGTAACAGTCCTTCTGCACCCCAGTATCCAACGTCTGCTCTCTGTAAAAGTTCTTCTGCACCTCAGTTTCCAAACTTTGCTCTCTGTAATGGTCCTTCTGTACCCTAGTCTCCAACATCTGCTCACTGCAACGATCTTTCTTCTCAACAGGATCCAACGTCTACTCTCTGCAATTGTCTTTCTGCACCCCTGTCTCCAAACTCTGCTCTCTGTAACAGTACTTCTGTACCGCAGTCTCCAAACTCTTCTCTCTGTAACGGTCCTTCTGAACCCCAATTGCCAACCTCTGCTTTCTGTAACAGTCCTTCTGCAAATCAGACTCCAACCTCTTCTCTCTGTAACAGTCCTTCTGAGTCTCAGTCTGAAACTCTGGTCTCTGTAATGGTTCTTCTGAACCCCAGTTTCCAACCTCTGCCCTCTGTAGCAGGTCTTCTGCAACCCAGTCTCCAATCTGTGCTCTGTAACAGGACTTCTGCACCCCAGTCTCCAAACATTTCTCTATGACAATCTTTCTGCATCTCAGAGTCCAACCTCTGTTCTCTGCAACAGTCCTTCTATACCCCAGGCTTCAAACTCTGCTCACTGTAATAGTCCTTCTGTACGGCAGTCTCCAACCTCTTCTCTCTCTAACGGTCATTCTGCACCCCAGTATTTAAATGCTTCTATGTGTATCAGTTATTCTGCACCCCAGTCTCCAACCAGTGCTCTCTGTACAAGTCCTTCTGCACCTCAGTCTCCAACGTCTGCTTTCTGCAATAGTCCTTCTATACCCCAGTCTCCAACCTCTGTGCTCTGCAATGATCCATCTGCACCACATTCTCCAATGGCTGTTCTCTGCAACAGTCTTTCTGACCCCAGTCTCCAGCCTCTGCTCTCTTTAAGATCCTTCTGCACCCCAGTTTCCAATCTCTGCTCTTTGTGATATTCCTTCTGAACCCCAGTCTTCAGCCTCTGCTGTTTGTAACAGTACTTCTGTATCACAGTCTCCAGTCTCTGCTCACTGCAACATTTCCTCTGCACACCACTCTTCAAACTGTGCTCTCTGTAACTGTCTTTCTTACCCCAGTCTCCAACCTCTGCTCTCTGTAACAATCCTTCTGAACCTCAGTCTCCAACCTCTGCTCTCTGCAACGATCCTTCTGAACTTCAGTTTGCAACCTCTGCTCTCTGCAACGATCCTTCTGCACCCCATTTTCCAAACTCTGCTCTCTGTAACAGTCCTTCTACAACTCTGTCTCAAACCTCTCCTCTCTGTACCAATCCTTCTTCACCTCAGTCTCCAACCTCTGCTCTCTTTAACAGTCCTTCTGCACCTCAGTCTTCAAACGATGCTCTCTGAAACAGGCTTTCTGCACCTCAGTCTCCAACCTTTGCTCTCTGTAACAGTTCTTCTGCACCACAATCTCGAACCTCTGCTCTCTGTAACAGTCCTTCTGCAACCCAGTCTCCAAACTCTGCTCTCTGCAACTATCTTTCTGCATCTCAGTCTCCAACCTCTGCTCTCTGGAACGATCCTTCTGCACCTCAGTCTCCAACCTCTATTCTCTGCAACAGTCCTTCTGCACCCCAGGCTTCAAACTCTGCTCTCTGTAATAGTCCTTCTGTACCGCAGTCTCCAACATCTGCTCTCTGTAATGGTCATTCTGCATCCCAGTTTCCAAATGCTACTTTGTGTATCAGTTATTCTGCACCACAGTCTCCAACCGGTGCTCTCTGTAAAAGTTTTTCTGCACCTCAGTCTCCAACGTCTGCTTTCTACAAAAGTCCTTCTGCACCCCAGTCTCCAACATCTGCTCTCTGCAACAATCCTTGTGCACATGAAACTCCAACCTCTGCTCTCTGCAATGATCCTTCTGCACGCCAGCCTCCAACCTATGATCTCTGCAACACTCCTTCTGCACCTCAGTCTCCAATTTCTTCTCTCTGTTAGATCCTTCTGCACCCCTGTCTCAAAGCTCTGCTTTATGCAATGATCCTCCTGCACCCCAGTCTTTAACCTCTGCTCTATGTAACTGGACTTCTGCACCTCAGTCTCCAACATCTACTCTCTGCAACAGTCTTTCTGTACTGCAGTCTCTAAACTCTGCTCTCTGTAACGGTCTTTCTGCATCCCAGAATCTAATCTCTGCTTTCTGCATCAGTCCTTCTGCACCCCAGTCTCCAACATCTGCTCTCTAAGAGTCCTTCTGCACCTCAGTCTTTAACCTCTGCTCTCGACAACAGTCCTACTGCACCCCAGTCTCCAACCTCTGCTGTCTGCAACAGTCCTTCTGCACCCCAGTCTCCCACCTCTGCTCTATGCAACAGACCTTCTGCACACATTCTCCAAGCTCTGCTCTCTGTAACAATTCTTCTGCACCTCAGTCTTCAAACTCTCTTTTCTGAAGGGTCCTACTGCACCTCAGTGTCCAACCGCTACTCTCTGTAACAGTCCTTCTGCACTTCAGTCTCCAAACTCTGCTCTTTGTAGGATCATTCTAAAACCCAGTCTCCAAATTCTGCTCTCTGTAACAGTCTTTCTTCACACCAGTGTCCAACCTCTGCTCTCTGCAACAGTCCTTCTGCACCTCAGTCTCCAAAATCTGCTCTCTACAACAGTCCTTCTTCACCTCAGTCTAAAAACTCTGCTGTCTGCAATGAACCTTCTGCACCCTGTCTCCTACCTCTGCTGTCTGTAACATCCTTCTGCACCTCATTCTCCCAATTCTGCTCTCTGTAAGATCTTTCTGCAACCCAGTGTTTAAACTCTGCACTCTGTAACCGTCCTTCTGCACAACAGTCTCCAACCTCTGCTTTGTGTAACAGACCTTCTGTACTGCAGTCTCCAACCTCTGCTCTCCATATCGGGCCTTCTGCACCCCTGTCTCCAACCTCTGATTTCTGCAACAGTTTTTCTGCACCTCAGTGTAAAAATTCTGCTCTCTGCACAATCCTTCTGCACCCCAGTCTCCAACCACTGCTCTCGGTAACAGTCCCCCTGCACCTCAGTCTCCAAACTCTGCTCTCTGTAAGATCCTTCATTAACCCAGTCTCCAACCAGTGCTCTCTGTAACAAACCATCTCACCCAATTCTCCAAATTCTTTTCTCTGCAACGATTCTTCTCCACACCAGTCTCAAACCTCTGCTCTCTGCAACAGTTCTTTTGCACCACAGTCGACATTCTCTGCTCTCTGTAACAGTCCTTCTGCACCCCAGTCTCCAACCTCTGCTTTCTGTAACCGTCCTTCTGCACCCCATTCTCCAACATCTGCTCTCAGCAACAGTCCTTCTAACTCTAGTCTCCAAATTCTGCTCTGTGCAATGATCTTTCTGGAACCCAGGCTCCAACGTGTGCTCTCTGCAACAGTCCTTCTGCACCACAGTTTCTAACCTCTGCTCTAAGTAAGATCTTTCTGCATGCCAGTGTCCAAAAATCTGCTGTCTCTCTAACATTCCTTCTCCACCGCAGTCTGTAACCTCTGCTTTTTTCGAAGGTCCTGCATCACCCCAGTCTCCAACCTCTGTCCTCTGTAACAGTCCTTCTGCTCCCCAGTCTCCAATCTCTGCTCTCTGAAACGGACCTTCTGCAGCCCAGTCTTTAACCTCTACTTTTTATATTAGTCTTTCTGAACCCCAGTCTCCAACCTCAGCGCTCTGTATCTATCATTCTGCACCCCAGTCTCCAACCTGTGCTTTGTGTAAAAGTCTTTCTGCACCCCTGTCTCCAAACTCCGCTCTTTGTAACAGTCCTTTTGCACCACAGTCTCCAAAGTCTACTCTCTGCAACAGTCCTTCTTCACCCCAGTCTCAAACCTCTGCTCTCTGCAACACTCCTTCTCCAACCAAGTCTCAAACCTCTGCTGTCTGTATCTATCCTTCTACATCTCAGTCTCCAACCTGTGCTTTCTCTAACAGTCCTTCTGCACTCCAGTCTCCAAACTCTGCTCTCTGTAACAGTCCTTTTATACCGTAGTCTCCAACCTCTGCTCTCTGTAATGGTCCTACTGCACCCCAATTTCCAACCTCTGCTTTCTGTAACAGTCCTTTTGCTCCTAAGGGTCTAAACTCTGCTCTCTGTTACAGTCTTTCTACACCTCAGTCTCCAACCTCTGCTCTCTGTAACAGTAATTCTGCAACTCAGTCTGAAACCTCTGCTCTCCAGATTCTTCTGCTCCCCAGTCTCCAACCACTGCTCTCTGTAACAGTCCACGTGCACCTCAGTCTCCAACCTCTGCTCTCTGTATGTTCCTTCAGCAAACCAGTCTCTAAACTGTGCTCTCTGTAAAAGTCTTTCTGCACCCCAGTCTTCAACCTCTCCTCTCTGTAGCAAAACTTCTGCACGCCAGTCTCAAACTCTGCTCTCTATAGTGGGCCTTCTGCATGCCTGTCTCCAACCTCTACTCTTTTAAATGATCCTACTGCACCCCAGTCTCAAACTTCTGATCTCTGCAAGAGTCCTTCTGTACCTCAGTCTTAAAATTCTGCTCTCTTTAAGATCCTTCTGCACCCCTGTCTCCAACCTCCGCTCTTTGTAACAGTCCTTCTGCACCACAGTCTCCAAAGTCTACTCTCTGCAAAAGTCATTCTTCACCCCAGTCTCCAACCTCTGCTCTCTGCAACACTCCTTTGGCAACCCAGTCTCAAACCTCTGCTCTCTGTAACAATCCTTCTTCACCTTAGTCTCAAAACTCTGTACTCTGCAACATTCCTTCTGCACCTCAGTCTCAAACCTCCACTCTCTTTAACAGTTCTTCTGCACCTCATTCTCCATCCTCTTCTCTCTGTAGGAACCTTCTCCAACCTAGTCTACAAACACTTCTCTCTGTAACTGTCCTTCTGCACACCAGTCTCCAAACTCTGCTCTCTGCAATGATCCTTCTTCACACCAGTCTCCAACCTCTGCTCTCTGTAACAGTACTTCTGAACCCCAGTCTCCACCATTTGCTCTCTGCAACAGTCCTTCTGCAACTCATTCTGAAAACTCTGCTCTCTGCAACGATCATTCTGCACCTCAGTCTCCTGACTCTGTTCTCTGTAAGACCCTTCTGCATCCCAGTCTCCAAACTCTGCTCTCTGTAACAGTTCTTCTAAACAACAGTTTCCAACCTCGGTTTTCTGTACGAGGAATTCTGCAACCCAGTCTAAAACCTCTGCTCTGTGTAAAAGGCCTTCTGAAACCCAGTCTCCAAACTCTTCTCTCTGCAATGATTCTTCTCCACAACAGTCTCAAACCTCTGCTCTCGGCAAAAGTCTTTCTGCATCCTTGTCTCAAACCTCTGCTCTCTGTAAGATTCTTATGCACTCCAGTCTCCAAACTCTCCTATCTGTAACAATCCTTCTGCAACCCAGTCTCAAACATCTGCTCTCTGCAACAGTTCTTCTGCACCGCAGTCTGAAAACTATGCTATCTGCAACGACATTTCTGCAACCCAGTCTCCTACCTCTGCTCTTATTAACAGTCCTTCAGCACCTCTATCTCCCAACTCTGCTCTTTTCAGATCCTTCTGCAAAACAGGCTTTAAACTCTGCACTCTGTAACAGTCCTTCTGCACAAAAGTCTCCAAACTCTGCTCTCTGTAACAGTCCTTCTTCACCTCAGTCTCAAACCTCTACTCTCTGTAACAGTCCTTCTGTACCTCAGTCTAAAACCTCTGCTCTCTGCATGATCCTTCTACACCCATTCTCCAATCACTGCTCTCTTAAATGATTCGACTGCACCCCAGTCTCCAACCTCTGATCTCTGCAACAGTACTTCTGCACCTTAGTCTCCAACTTCTGCTCTCTGTAAGATCCTTCTGCACCCGTGTCTCCAAGCTATATTCCTTGCAACGATACTTCTGCAACCCAGTCTCCAACCTCTTCTCTATGTAAAAGAAATTCTGCACCTCAGTCTCCAATCTCTGCTCTCTGCAACAGTCCTTCTGCACTGCAGTCTCCAACATCTGCTCTCTGTAACGGTCTTTCTGCACCGCAGACTCCAGTCTCCTATTTCTGTATCAGTCCTTCTTAACCCCACTCTTCAAATTCTGCTCTCTCTAAGAGCCCCTCTGAACCTCAGTCTCCAACCTCTGCTCTCTGTAAAAGTCCTTCTGCAAACCAGCCTCCAAAATCTGCTCTCTGCAACAGTCCTTCAGCACCCCAGTCTCCAAATTCTGTTCTCTGCAACAGTCCTTCTGCACCAAAGTCTTTAACCTCTGCTCTATGTAACAGGAATTCTGCACCTGAGTCTCAAACCACTGCTCTCTGCAACAGTCCTTTTGCACTCCAGTCTCCAACCTATTCTCTCTGCAACAGTCCTTCTGCACCACAGTCTCCAACCTCTGCTGTCTGCAAGAGTTCTTCTGCACCCCAGTCTCCAACCTCTGCTCTCTGCAACAGTCCTTCTGAAACACAGTCTCCAATCTCTGCTCTCTGTAAGATTTTTCTGCACTCCAGTTTCCAAACTCTGCTCTCTGTAACATTTCTTCTCCAACCCAATCTTTAACCTCTGCTTTCTGCAAGTGTCCTGCAGCACTTCAGTCTCCAACCTCTGTCCTCTGCAACAGTCCTTCTGCACCCTAGGCTCAAAACTCTGCTTTCTGTATCAGTCCTTCTATAGTCCAGTCTCAAAACTTTTTTCTCTGTATCTATCCTTCTGCACTTCAGTCTCCCACCTGTTCTCTCTGTAACATTCCTTCTGCACCCCAGTCTCCAACCTCTGCTCTCTGTAACAGTTTTTCTATACTGCAGTCTCCAAATCCTGATCTCTGTAACGGTCTTTCTGCACCTCAATTTCAAACCTCTTTATACTGTAACAATCCTTCTGCACCTCAGTCTCCAACCTCTGCTCTCGGTAACAGTCCTTCTGCACCTCAGACTGACACCTCTGCTCTCTGCACGATTCTTCTGCAACCCAGTCTTCAACCAATACTCTCTGCACCAGTCCTTCTGCACCCCATTCTCAAACCTCTGCTCTCTGCAACAGTCCTTATGCACCCCAGTCTCCATCCTCTGCGCTCTGCAATGATCCTTCTGCACCACAGTCTCCAATGTCTGTTCTCTGCAACAGTCTTTCTGACCCTAGTCTCCAGCCTCTGCTCTCTGTAAGATCCTTCTGCACCCCAGTTTCCAAACTCTGCTCTCTGTGACATTCCTTCTGAACCCCAGTCTCCAGCCTCTTCTCTTTGTAACAGTACTTCTGTACCACATTCTCCAATCTCTGCTCACTGCAACATTTCTTCTGCACACCACTCTCCAAACTGTGTTCTCTGTAAGTGTCTTTCTGACCGTAGTCTAGAACCTCTGCTCTCTGTAACAATCCTTCTGCACCTCAGTCTCCAATCTCTGTTCCTTGCAACGATTCATCTGAACCTCTGTTTGCAACCTCTGCTCTCTGCAACGATCCTTCTTCACCCAAGTTTTCCACCTCTGCTCTCTGTAACAGTCCTTCTACACCTGTGTCTCCAACCTCTCCTCTGTGTACCAATCCTTAGGCACCTCAGTCTCCAACCTCTTCTCTGTTTAACAGTCCTTCTGCACCTCAGTCTCTAACCGATGCTCTCTGTAACATGCTTTCTGCACCCCAGTCTCCAAACTTTGCTCTCTGTTACAGTTTTTCTGCACCCCAATCTGGAATATCTGCTCTCTGTAACAGTCCTTCTGCAACCAAGTGTCCAAACTCTTCTCTCTGCAATGATCCTTCTGCACCTCAGTCTACAACATCTGCTCTCTGCAACAGTCCTTCTGCACCCCAGTCTCCAGACTCTGCTCTCTGTAAGATCTTTTTGCATCGCTTTCTCCAACCTCTGCTCTTTGTAAAATTCCTTCTGCACCTCAGTCTCCAACCTCTTCTCTCTGCATCGATCCTTCTGCACCTCAGTCTCCAACCTCTGCTCTCTGCAACAGTCCTTCTAAACCCTAGGCTCCGACCTCTGTTCTCTGCAACGATCCTTCTGCATCCCAGTCTCCAACAACTGCTCTCTGAAACAGTTTTTCTTCACCCCAATCTCCAACTTCTGCTCTCTTCGACAGTACTCCTGCACCACAGTCTCCAACATCTGCTCTCTGAAATATTTCTTCTGCACCCCAGTATCTAACCTTTGCTCTTTGTAACTGACAAGCTGCACCCCAGTCTCCAAACTCTGCTCTCTGTAGTGATCCTTCTTCACTTCATTCTAAAACATCTGCTCTCTGCAACAAACCTTCTGTACCCAAGTCTAAATCCTCTGCTCTCTGTAAGAATCCTTTTGCACCCCAGTCTCCAACGTCTCCTCTCTGTAAAAGTCCTACTGCACCTCTGTCTTTATCCTTTGATCTGTAACAGTACTTCTGAACCCCAGTCTCCAACATTTGCTCTCTTCAACAGTCCTTTTGCAACTCAGTCTGAAAACTCTGCTCTCTGCAACGATCCTTCTGCACCTCAGTCTCATACCTCTGCTCTCTGTAAGACCCTTCTGCATCCCAGTCTCCAAACTCTGCTCTCTGTAACAGTCCTTTTCCAAAACAGTTTCCAACCTCTGTTTTCTCTCAAAAATTCTGCAACCCAGTCTAAAACCTCTGCTCTGTGTAAAAGGCCTTCTGAAACCCAGTCTCCAAACTCTTCTCTCTGCAATGATTCTTCTCCACAACAGTCTCAAAGCTCTGCTCTCGGCAAAAGTCTTTCTGCAACATTGTCTCCAACCTCTGCTCTCTGTAGGATTCTTATGCACTCCAGTCTCCAACCTCTCCTATCTGTAACAATCCTTCTGCAACCCAGTCTCAAACATCTGCTGTCTGCAACAGTTCTTCTGCACCGAAGTCTAAAAACTCTGCTCTCTGCAACGACATTTCTGCACCCCAGTCTCCTACCTCTGCTCTCTTTAACAGTCCTTCTGCACCTACGTCTCCCAACTCTGCTCTTTTCAGATCCTTCTGCCACCCAGTCTTTAAACTCTGCACTCTGTAACAGTCCTTCTGCACAAAAGTCTCCAAACTCTGCTCTCTGTAACAGTCCTTCTTCACCCCAGTCTCAAACCTCTACTCTCTGTAACAGTCCTTCTGTACCTCAGTGTGAAACCTCTGCTCTCTGCATGATCCTTCTACACCCAGTCTCCAACCACTGCTCTCTGTAACAGTCCACCTACACCTCAGTAACAAAACTCTTCTCTTTGTAAGATCCTTCAGCAACCCAGTCTCCTAAAACTGCTCTCTTTAACAGTCCTACTGCACACCACTCTCCAAACTCTCCTCTTTGTAACAGACCTTCTGCACGCCAGTCTCCAAACTCTGATCTCTGCAACGATATTTCTGCACCCCACTCACCAACCACTGCTCTCTGAAATGATCCTACTGCACCCCAGTCTCCAAACTCTGATCTCTGCAACAGTACTTCTGCACCTTAGTCTCCAACTTCTGTTCTCTGTAAGATCCTTCTGCACCCGTGTCTCCAAGCTCTGCTCCTTGCACCCCAGTCTCCAAAATCTTCTCTATGTAAAAGAAATTCTGCACCTCAGTCTCCAATCTCTGCTCTCTGCAACAGTCCTTCTGCACTGCAGTCTCCAACTTCTGCTCTTTGTAACGGTCTTTCTGCACTGCAGACTCCAATCTCTTATTTCTGTATCAGTCCTTCTGCACCCCAGTCTCCAACTTCTGCTCTCTCTACGAGTCCTTGTGAACCTCAGTCTCCAACCTCTGCTCTCTGTAAAAGTCCTTCTGCAACCCAGTCTCCAAAATCTTCTCTTTGCATCAGTCCTTCTGCACCTCAGTCTCCAACCTCTGCTCTCTGCAACAGTCCTTCTGCAAAAAAGTCTTTAACCTCTGCTCTATGTAACAGGAATTCTGCACCTGAGTCTCAAACCGCTGCTCTCTGCAACAGTCCTTCTGCACTCCATTCTCCAACCTCTTCTCTCTGCAACAGTCCTTCTGCACCTCAGTCTCCAACCTCTGCTCTCTGCAACAGTCCTTCTGCACCCCAGTTTCCAACCTCTGCTCTCTGCAACAGTCCTTCTGAAAAACAGTCTCCAATCTCTGCTCTCTTTAAGATTCTTCTGCACTCCAGTTTCTAAACTCTGCTCTCTGTAACATTCCTTCTCCAACCCAGTCTCTAACCTCTGCTTTCTGCAAGTATCCTTCGGCACTCCAGTCTCCAACCTCTGTCCTCTGCAACAGTCCTTCTGCACCCTAGTCTCCAAACTCTGCTTTCTGTATCAGTCCTTCTGAAGCCCAGTCTCAAAACTTTTTTCTCTGTATCTATCCTTCTGCACCTCAGTCTCCCACCTGTTCTCTCTGTAACATTCCTTCGGCACCCCAGTCTCCAACCTCTTCTCTCTGTAACAGTTTTTCTATAGTGTGGTCTCCAAATCCTGGTCTCTGTAACGGTCCTTCTGCACCTCAATTTCAAACCTCTTTATACTGTAACAATCCTTCTGAACCTCAGTCTCCAACCTCTGCTCTCTGTAACAGTCCTTCTGCACCTAAGTCTGACACCTCTGCTCTTTGCATGATTCTTCTGCAACCCAGTCTTCAACCAATACTCTCTGCACCAGTCCTTCTGCACCCCAGTCTCCAATCTCTGCTCTCTGTAATGATCGTACTGCATCCCAGTCTCCAACCTCTAATCTCTGCAACAATCCTTCTGCACCTCAGTCTCCAGCTTCTGCTCTCTGTAAGATTCTTCTGCACTACTGTATCCAACCTCTGCTCTCTGTAACAGTCCTTCTGCACCAGAGTCTTTAACCTCTGCTCTCTGTAGCAGGACTTCCGTACCTCAGTCTCCAACCTCTGCTCTCTGCAACAGTCCTTCTGCACCCCAGTCTCCAACCTCTGCTCTCTACAACAGTCCTTTTGCACCCTAGTTACAAACATCTGCTCTCTGCAACACACATTCTGCACCCCAGTCTTCAACATCTGCTCTCTGCAACAGTCATTCTGCACCTCAGTCTGAAATCTCTTCTCTCTGCACCGACACTTCTGCACCCAAGTCTCCTACCTCAGGTCTCTGTAACAGTCCTTCTGCACCTCAGTCTCCCAATTGTGCTGTCTGTTCGATCCTGCTGCAACCCAGTCTTCAAAATCTGCACTCTGTAAAGTCCTTCTGCACAACAGTCTCCAACCTCTGCTCTCTGTAACAGGACTTCTGAAACCCAGTCTCCAAACTCTGCTGTCTGGAGCGATCCTTCTGCACTTCATTCTCAAACATCTGTTCTCTGCAACGAACCTTCTATACCCCAGTCTCCATCCTCTGCTCTCTATAAGAATCCTTTTGCACCCCAGTCTCCAACGTCTCCTCTCTGTAAAAGTACTTCTGAACCTCAGTCTCCAAGTTCTGCAATCTGTAGCAGTCCTTCTGCACCCTAGTCTCAAACCTCTGCTTTCAGAAATGATCTTTCTTCACCTCAGTCTCCAAACTCTGCTCTCTTTCATAGTCCTTCTGCACCCCAGTCTCCAACATCTGATCTCTGCAACGATCCTCCTTGTTCCAAGTCTCCAAACTCTGCTATCTGCAGTGGTCCTCCTACACCCCAGTTTCTAAACTCTGCTCTCTGTAACAATCCTTCTGCACCTCAGTCTTCAACTCTGCTCTCTGAAACAGTCCTTCTGCACCCCAGTCTCCAACCTCTACTCTCAGTAACAGTTCTTCTGCACCCCAATCTCCAAACTCTACTCTCTGCAACACTCCTTCTGCACCCTAGGCTCCACACTCTACTCTCTGTAAAAGTCCTTCTGCACCCCAGTCTCCAGAATCTGCTCTCTGCAACACTCATTCTGCAACCCAGTCTCCAACCTCTGCTCTCTGAAACAATCCTTCTTCACCTCAGTTTCAAAACTCTGTCCTCTGCAACGTTCCTTCTGCACCTCAGTCTCTAAATCTCTACTCTCTGTAACTGTTCTTCTGCACTTCAATCTTCAAACTCTGCTCTCTGTAGAATCCTTCACCAACCCAGTCTCCAAATTCTGCTCTCTGTAACCGTCCTTCTGCACACCAGTCTCCAAACTCTGCTCTCTGCACTGATCCTTCTTCACACCATTCTCCAAACTCTGCTCTCTTAAACAGTACTTCTGAACCCCAGTCTCCAACATTTGCTCTCTGCAACAGTCCTTCTGCAACTCAGTCTGAAAACTCTGCTCTCTGCAACGATCCTTCTGCACCTCAGTCTCCTACCTCTGCTCTCTGTAAGACCCTTCTGCATTTCAGTCTCCAAACTCTGCTCTCTGTAACAGTCCTTCTGCACAACAGTTTCCAACCTCTGTTCTCTGTAAAAGAAATTCTGCAACCTAGTCTAAAACCTCTGCTCTCTGTAAAAGGCCTTCTGAAACCCAGTCTCCAAACTCCTCTCTGCAATGATTCTTCTCCACAACAGTCTCAAACCTCTTCTCTCGGCAAAAGTCTTTCGGCATCCTTGTTTCCAACCTCTGCTCTCTGTAAGATTCTTATGCACTCCAGTCTCCAACCTCTCTTATCTGTAACAATCCTTCTGCAACCCAGTCTCAAACATCTGCTTTCTGCAACAGTTCTTCTGCACCGAAGTCTGAGAACTCTGCTCTCTGCAACGACATTTCTGCACCCCAGTCTCCTACCTCTGCTCTCTTTAACAGTCCTTCTGCACCTACGTCTCCCAACTCTGCTCTTTTCAGATCCTTCTGCAACCCAGTCTTTAAACTCTGCACTCTGTAACAGTCCTTCTGCACAAAAGTCTCCAAACTCTGCTCTCTGTAACAGTCCTTCTTCACCTCAGTCTCAAACCTCTACTCTCTATAACAGTCCTTCTGTACCCAGTCTGAAACCTCTGCTCTCTGCATGATCCTTCTACACCCAGTCTCCAACCACTGCTCTTCGTAACAGTCCACTTACACCTCAGTAACAAAACTCTGCTTTTTGTAAGATCCTTCAGCAACCCAGTCTCCTAACACTGCTCTCTATAACAGTCCTTCTGCACCCCACTCTCCAAACTCTCCTCTTTGTAACAGGCCTTCTGCACGCCAGTCTCCAAACTCTGATCTCTGCAACGATATTTCTGCACCCCACTCACCAACCACTGCTCTCTGAAATGATCCTACTGCACCCCAGTCTCCAAACTCTGATCTCTGCAACAGTACTTCTGCACCTTAGTCTCCAACTTCTGCTCTCTGTAAGATCCTTCTGCACCCGTGTCTCCAAGCTCTGCTCCTTGCAACGATCCTTCTGCACCCCGGTCTCCAAACTCTTCTCTATGTAAAAGAAATTCTGCACCTCAGTCTCCAATCTCTGCTCTCTGCAACAGTCCTTCTGCACTGCAGTCTCCAACGTCTGCTCTCTGTAACGGTCTTTCTGCACCGCAGACTCCAATCTCTTATTTCTGTATCAGTCCTTCTGCACCCCAGTCTCCAACTTTTGCTCTCTCTACGAGTCCTTCTGAACCTCAGTCTCCAACCTCTGCTCTCTGTAAAAGTCCTTCTGCAACCCAGTCTCCAAAATCTTCTCTCTGCAACAGTCCTTCTGCACCCCAGTCTCCAACCTCTGCTCTCTGCAACAGTCCTTCTGCACCAAAGTCTTTAACCTCTGCTCTATGTAACAGGAATTCTGCACCTGAGTCTCAAACCGCTGCTCTCTGCAACAGTCCTTCTGCACTCCATTCTCCAACCTCTTCTCTCTGCAACAGTCCTTCTGCACCCCAGTCTCCAACCTCTGCTGTCTGCAAGAGTCCTTCTGCACTCCAATCTCCAACCTCTGCTCTCTGCAACAGTCCTTCTAAAACACAGTCTCCAATCTCTGCTCTCTGTAAGATTCTTCTGCACTCCAGTTTCCAAACTCTGCTCTCTGTAACATTCCTTCTCCAACCTAGTCTCTAACCTCTGCTTTCTGCAAGTGTCCTGCGGCACTCCAGTCTCCAACCTCTGTCCTCTGCAACAGTCTTTCTGACCCTAGTCTCCAGCCTCTGCTCTCTGTAAGATCTTTCTGCACCCCAGTTTCCAAACTCTGCTCTCTTTGACATTCTTTCTGAACCTCAGTCTTCAGCCTCTGCTCTTTGTAACAGTACTTCTGTACCAGAGTCTCCAATCTCTGCTCACTGCAACGTTTCTTCTGCACACCACTCTCTAAAATGTGCTCTCTGTAAGTGTCTTTCTGACCCTAGTCTAGAACCTCTGCTCTCTGTAACGATCCTTCTGCACCTCAGTCTCTAATCTCTCCTCCTTGCAACGATTCTTCTGGACGCAGTCTGACACCTCTGCTCTCTGCACGATTCTTCTGCAACCCAGTCTTCAACCAATACTCTCTGCACCAGTCCTTCTGCACCCCAGTCTTCAATCTCTGCTCTCTTCAATGATCCTACTGCATCCCAGTCTCCAACCTCTAATCTCTGCAACAATCCTTCTGCACCTCAGTCTCCAGCGTCTACTCTCTGTAAGATTCTTCTGCACCCCTGTATCCAACCTCTGCTCTCTGTAACAATCCTATTGCACCAGAGTCTTTAAACTCTGCTCTCTGTAGCAGGACTTTCGTACCTCAGTCTCCAAGCTCTGCTCTCTGCAACAGTCCTTCTGCACCCCATTCTCCAACCTCTGCTCTCTACAACAGTCCTTTTGCATGCTAGTTACAAACATCTGCTCTCTGCAACACACCTTCTGCACCCCAGTCTTCAACATCTGCTCTCTGCAACAATCATTCTGCACCTCAGTCTGAAAATTCTTCTCTCTGCACCGACACTTCTGCACCCAAGTCTCGTACCTCAGGTCTCTGTAACAGTCCTTCTGCACCTCAGTCTTCCAATTGTGCTCTCTGTTCGATCCTTCTGCAACCCAGTATTTAAACTCTGCACTCTGTAAAGTCCTTCTGCACAACAGTCTCCAACCTCTGCTCTATGTAACAGGACTTCTGGAACCCAGTCTCCAAACTCTACTCTCTGTAAAAGGCCTTCTGCACTCCAGTCTCCAAACTCTTCTCTCTGCAATGATTCTTCTCTACCCAAGTCTCCTACATTTGCTCTCCGCAACAGTCCGTTTGTACCCCAGTCTCTAAACTCTGCTTTCTGTAATATTCATCTGAACCCCAGTCTCCAACCTCTGCTCTCTGTAACAGTCCTTAATCACCCCAGTCTCTAAAATCTGCTCTCTAACAGTTCTTCACCACCTCAGTCTCCAACCTCTGCTCTCAGTAACAGTCCTTCTGCACCCCATTCTCCCACATCTGCTCTCTGCAACAGTCCTTCTGCACTGCAGTCTCCAAACTCTACTCTCTGCAACAATCTTTCTTGACCCCAGTCCCCAACGTCTACTCGCTGCAATGGTCGATCTTCACAACAGTCTCCAACATGTGCTCTCTGCAACAGTTTTTCTGCAACTCAGTCTGAAAACTCTGCTCACTGTAACATTCTTTTTCCACCCCAGTCTCCAAACTCTGTCCTCTGCAACAGTCCTTCTGCTCCCCAGTCTCTGAGATCTGCTCTTCGTAACAGTCCTTCTGTATGAGAGTCTCCAACTTCTGCTCTTTTTAACGGTTCTTTTACACCCCAGTCCCCAAACAGTCTGTCTGAACCCCAGTCTCCAAACTCTGTTCTCTGTATCTATCCTTTTGCACCTCACTCTCAACCTGAGCTCTATGTAAGAGTCCCTCTGCACCCCAGTCTCCAACCTCTGCTATCGGTAACAGTCCTATGCTGCAGTCTACAAACTCTGCTCTTCTTAACGGTCCTTCTGCACACCAATTTTCAAAATCTGCTTCCTGTAACAGTCCTTCTGCACCTGAGTCTCCAAACTCTGCTCTCTGAAACACTCCTTCTACACCTCAGTCTCCAACCTATGCTCTCTGTAACAGTCCTTTTGCCCCTCAGTCTGAAAATTCGGCTCTCTGCACAATCCTTCTGCACCCCAGTCACCAAACACTGCTCTCGGTAACCATTCCCCTGAACCTCAGTCTATAATCTCTGCTCTCTGTAAGATCCTTCATCAACCCAGTCTTCAACCACTGCTCTCTGTAACAGACCTTCTGCACGCAAGTCTCCAAATTCTTCTTTCTGCAACGATTCTTCTCCACACCAGTCTCAAACCTCTGCTCTCTACAACAGTCCTTTTGCACCACAGTCGCCAACCTCTGCTCTCTGCAACAGTCCTTCTTCACCCAAGTCTCCAACCTCTGCTCTCTGTAACCATCCTTCTGCACCGCAGTCTCCAACCTCTGCTTTTTGTAACAGTCCTTCTGCACCTCAGTCTCCAACCTCTGCTCTCTGCAACAGTTCTCTTGTACCACAGTCTCCAAAATCTGCTCTCTATAAGATCCATCTGAAACCCAGTCTCCAACCTCTGCTCTCTTTAACAGTCCTTCTGCACCCCAGTCTCCAACCTTTGCTCTCTGTAACAGTTTTTCTGCACCTCATTCTTCAACCTCTGCTCTCTGCAACAGTCTTTCTGAACTCCACTCTCCAACCTCTGCTCTCTGCAACAGTCCGTATGCACCCCAGTCTCAAACATCTGCTCTCTGCAACAGTCCTTCTACACCCCAGTCTCCAACTCTGCTTTCTGCAACGATCTTTCTTGTCCCCAGTCTCCAACATCTGCTCTCTGCAAGAGTCCTTCTGGACCACAGTCTCCAACCTCTGCTCTCTGTTACAATCCTTTTGCACCCCTGTCTGCAACCTCTGCTCTTTGTAAGATCCTTCTGCAACCCAGTTTAAAAATCTGCTCTCTGTAACAGTGCATCTGCCCACTGGTCTCTAACCTCTGTGCTCTGCAAGGATCCTTCTTCACCAAAGTCTCCAACCTCTGCTCTCTGCAACAGTCCTTCTACAACCCAGTCTCCAATATCTGCTCTCTGCAACAGTCCTTTTGCACTTACTCTGAAAATTCTGCTCATTGCAACGACCCTTCTGCCCCACAGTCTCCTACTTCTGCTCTCTGTAACAGTCCTTCTACACCTCATTCTCCCAACTCTGCTCTTTGTAAGATCCTTCTACAACCCAGTATTTCAACTCTGCACTCTGTAACAGTCCTTCTGCACAACAGTCTCCAAACTCTTCTCTCTGTAACATGACTTCTGCCACCCAGTCTCCAAACTCTGCTCTGTGTAACAGGCCTTCTGCACCCCAGTCTCCAACCTCTTCTCTCTGCAATGATTCTTCTCCACCCCATTGTCCAGAATCTGCTCTCTGCAACAGTCCTTTTGCACCCCAGTATCAAAACTCTACTCTCTGTAAGATCTATCTGAACCCCATTCTCCAAACTCTACTCTCTGTAACAGTCCTTCTACACCCCAGTCTTTAAATACTGCTCTCTGTAACAGTCCTTTTGCAGCTCAGTCTCTAACCTCTGCTCTTTGTAACAGTCTTTCTGCACACCAGTCTCTAAAATCTGCTCTATGCCACAGTCCTTCTGCACCCCAGTCTTCAACGTCTGTTCTCTGGAACAGTCTTTCTGCACCCCAGTCTCAAAACTCTGCTCTTTGCAACGATCCTTTTGGACCCCAGTCTCTAACCTCTGCTTTGTATATCAGTCTTTTGGATCCCCAGTCTCCAACCTCTTTTCTCTTTATCTATCCTTCTGCACCTCAGTCTCCAACTTGTGATCTATGTAAGAGTCCTTCAGCACCCCAGTCTCCAACCTCTTCTCTCGGTAACAGTCTTATACCGCAGTCTCTAAACTCTGCTCTCTGTAACGGTCCTTCTGCATCCCAATATCAAAACTCTGCTTCCTATAACAGTCCTTCTGCACCTGAGTCTCCAAACTCTGCTCTCTGTAATGGTCCTAATGCACCCCAGTTTCCAATGTCTCCTTTCTGTATCAGTCCTTCCTCACCCCAGTCTCCAAACTCTACTCACTGAAACAGTCTTTCTGCACATCAGTCTCCAAACTCTGCTCTCTGCAAAAGTCCTCCTTCATCCCAGTCCCCAACATCTGCTCTGTGCAACAGTCCTTTTACACCCCAGTGTCCAACATCTGCTCTCTGCAACAGTCCCTCTACACCACTGTATCTAAACTCTACTCTCTGTAACTGTCCTTCTGCACCTCAGTCTCCAACCTCTGCTCTCTGTTAGATCCTTCTTCACCCCTGTCTCCAACCTCTGCTCTCTGTAAGAGTCCTTCTGCACTCCAGCCTCCAACATCTCCTCACTGCAACCGTCCTTCTGCAACCCAGTCTGCACACTCAACAGTTTTTCTGCACCTCAGTCTGAAAACTCTGCTCTCTGCAAGTATCCTTCTGCACCCCAATCTCCATCCTCTGCTCTCTGTAACAGTCCTACTTCACCTCAGTCTCCAAACTCAGCTCTATATAAGATCCTTCTGCAACCCAGTATTCAAACTCTGCTCTCTGTAACAGTCCACCTGCTCCCGAGTCTCCAAACTCTGCTCTGTATAACAGGCCTCATGCACTCCAGTCTACAAACTCAGCTCTATGTAACAGGCACCGCAGTATGCAAACTATTCTCTCTGCAACGATCTTTCTACACCCCACTCTTTAACGTCTGCACGCTGCAACAGTTCTTCTGGAACCCAGTCTCCAAACTCTGCTCTTTTTAAGATCCTTCTGCACCCAGTTTCCATCCTCTGCTCTTTAAAACAGTCCTTTTGTACCCCAGTATCCAAACTCTGCTCTCTGTAACAATGCTTCTGCTCATGAGTCTCCTACCTCTTCTCTCTGCAACGGTCTTTCTACACCTCAGTCTCCAACCTCTGTTGTCTGCAATAGTCCTTCTGCACCCCAGTGTGCAACCTCTGCTCTCTGTAAAAGTCCTTCTGTACCACAGTCTCCAAACTCTGCTCTCTGTAAGAGTCCTTCTGAACCTCATCTCCAACCTCTGCTCTCTGCAACAGTCCTTCTGCACCTCAGCTTCAACCTCTGCTCTCTGCAACAGTCATTTTGCACCCAAGTCTCCAAAGTCTGCTTTCTATATCAGTCCTTCTGCACCCCAGTCTCCAATCTCTGCTCTCTGTAAGATCCATCTGAACCCCAGTCTCCAACCTCTGCTCTCTGTAACAGCTCTTCAGCACCTCAGTCTCCAACCTCTGCTCTCTGTAACAATCCTTCTTCACGTCAGTCAAAAACCGTTGCTCTCAGCAATGGTCCTTCTGCAGCCCAGTCTCCAAACTCCGTTCTCTGCAACAGTTTTTCCGCACCCCAGTTTCCAACCTCTGCATTCTGCAGCAGTCCTTCTGCACCCCAGTCTCCAACCTCTGCTCTCTGTAACAATCCTTCTGCACCTGAGTCTCCAACCTCTGCTCTCTGCAACGGTCCTTCTCCACCGCTGTCTCCAAACTCTGTTGTCTCCAACAGTCCTTCTTCACCTCAGTCTTCTGCTCGGCAGTCTCCAACCCCTACTCTCTGCAACACTCCTTCTGCACCCCAGTCTCCAACCTCCTCTCTACAACAGTCCTTCTGAATCCCAGTCTCCAACATCAGATCTCTGTAACAGTCCTTCTCCACCCTAGTCTCCAACCTCTGCTCTCTGTAACAGTTTCTCTGTACTGCAGCTTCTGTAACTGTCCTTCTGAACCCCAGTCTCCAACCACTGCTTTCTCTATCAGTCCTTCTGCACTCAAGTCTCCAACCTCTGCTCTCTGTAACAGCCCATTTGTACCTCAGTCTCCAAATTCTGCTCTCTGCAAAGGTCCATTGGCACCCGAATCCCCAACCTCTGCTCACTGCAACAGTCCTTTTACACCCAATTCTCAAAGCTCTGCACTCCTCAACAGTCCTTCTGCACCTCAGTCTCCAACATCTGCACTCTGCAATGGTCTTTTTCACCTCAGTATTCAACATCTATCTCTGCAACTGTCTTTCTGCACCTCAGTCTCCAAATTGTGCTCTCTGTAAGATCCTTCTGCACCCCTGAATGCAACCTCTGCTCTCTGTAACAGAACTTCTGAATCCGAGTCTCCAACCTCTGCTCTCTGTAACAGGCCTTCTGTACCCAAGTCTCTGAACTCTGCTTTCTTTAACAGTCCTTCTGCACCCCAATCTCCAACCTCTGCTCTCTGGAACAGTCCTTCTGCACCCCAGTCTTCAAACTCTGCTCTCAGTATCAGTCCTGCGACTTAGGCTCGAAACATGCTCTCTGTAACAGTTTTTCTGCACCTCAGTCTCCAACCTCTGCTCTCTAGAACAGTCCTTCTATACTCAAGTCTCCATAATCTACTCTCTGCAACGATCCTTTTTCACCCCAGTCTTTAACGTCTGCTCTCTGCAACAATCCTCCTGCACCACAGTCTCCAAAGTTTACTCTCTGTAAGATCCTTGTGCACCCCAGTTTCAAACTCTGCTCTCTGTAACATTCCTTCTGCACCCCATTCTCAAAAGTTTGCTCTCTGCAATGGTCCCTCTGCACCCCAGTCTTCAACCTTGTTCTCTACAACAGTTCTTCTGTACTGCAGTCTTCAACCTCTGTTCTCTGTAAGGGTCCTTCGGCACCCCAGTCTCCAACATCTGCTTTCTGTATCAGTCCTTCTGCACCACAGTTTCCAAACTCTGCTCTCTGTAACAGTCCTTCTGCACCTCACTCTGCAACATCTGCTCTCTGAAACACTCCTTCTGCACCCCAGTCTTTAACCTCTGCTCTCTGCAACAGTCCTTCCTCACCCCAGTCTCTAAAATCTGCTCTCTGCAACAGTACTTTTCCACCGAAGTCACCGAACTCTGCTCTCTGTAACAGTCCTTCTGCACCTCACACTCCAACCTCTGCTCTCTACAACAGTCTTTCTGTGCCCCAATCTCGAACCTCTTCACCTCAGTGTCCAAACTCTTCTCTCTGTAAGATCTTTCTGAAACCCAGTCTCCAATATATGCTTTCTGCAATGGTCCTTCAGCACCAGAGTCTCCAACCTCTGTTCTCTGTAAGAGACCTTCTGCAACCCATCTCCAACCTCTGCTTTCTGTATCAGTCTTTGTGCAACCCAGTCTTCAAACTCTGCTTTCTGTATCTGTCGTTGTGCACGCCAGGCTTCAACCTCTGTTCTCTTTAACAGTCCTTCTACAACCCAGTCTCAATCCTCTTCTCTCTGCAACAGTCATTCTGCACCCTAGTCTTCAAACACTGCACTCTGCAACAGTCTTTCTACACCCCAGTCTCCAACCTCTGCTCTCTGTAACAGTCCTTCTGCATATCAGTCTCCAACCTGTGTTCTCTGTAAGAGGCCTTCTGCACCCAATCTACAATCTCTCCACTCTGTAACAGGCCTTCTGCACCCAAGTCTCTAAACTCTGCACTCTTTAACAGTCCTTCTGCACCCCAGTCTCCTACCTCTGCTCTCAGTATCAGTCCTTCACCCCAGTCTCCAAACACTGCTCTGTGTTAACAGTATTTCTGCACATCAGTCTTCAACAACTGCTATCTGCAAGAGTCCTTCTGCAGCCCAGTCTCCAAACTCTGCTCTCTAGAACAGTCCTTCTATACCCCAGTCTCCATAATCTACTCTCTGCAACGATCCTTCTGCACCCCAGTCTCAAACGTCTGCTCTCTGCAAAATTCCTTCTGCACTCCAGTCTCCAAACTTTCCTCTCTGTAAGATCCTTCTGCACCCCAGTTTCCAAACACTGCTCTCTGTAACTTGCCTTCTGCACCCCAGTCTTTAACCTGTTCTCTAAAACAGTTCTTCTGTACTGCAGTCTTCAACCTCTGTTCTCTGTAAGAGTCCTTCTGCACCCCAGTCTCCAACCTCTGCTTTCTGTATCAGTCTTTCTTCACCACTGTCTCCAAACTCTGCTCTCTGTAACAGTCCTTCTTCACCTCACTCTGCAACCTCTGCTCTCTGCAGCAGTCCTTCTGCAACCCAGTCTTCAGCCTCTTCTCTCTGCAACAGTCCTTTCTCACCGCAGTCTCCAAAATATGCTCTCTGTAACAGTCCTTTTCCACCGCAGTCTCAAACCTCTGCTCTCTGTAACAGTACTTCTGTACTGCAGTCTCCAACCTCTACTCTTTGTAATGGTCCTTCTGCACGCCAGTCTCCAAACTCTCCTTTCTGTATCAGTCCTTTTACACCCCAGTCTTCAAACTCTGCTCTCTGCAACGATCCTTCTGCATCCCAGTCTCCAACATCTGCTCTCTGCTACAGTCCTTCTGCACCCCAGTCTCCAACATCTGTTCTCTGCAACGATCGTTCTTCTCTCCAGCTTTTAACCTCTGCTCTCTGCAACGGTTTCTGCACCACAGTTTCCAACCTCTGCTCTCTGCAACAGTCCTTCTGCACCCCAGTCTCCAACCTCTGCTCCAGGTAACAGTTCTACTGCACCCCAATTTCCAAACTTTGCTCTCTGTAACACTCCTTCTTCTCCCCAGTCTCCACAGTCTGATCTCTGTAACAATCCTTCTCGACCCCAGTTTCAAAAATTGCTCTCTGAAACAGTCCTTCTGAAACTCAGTCTCCAAAATGCTCTCTGTAAGATTCTTCTGAAACCCTGTCTCGAAACTGTGCTCCTGCACCCCAGTCCCCAAACTCTGCTATCTGTAACAGGCCTTCTGCACCCCACCCTTAAAACTCTGCACTATATAAAAGGCCTTCTGCAACCCAGTCTCCAACCTATTACCTCTTCAACGATCCTTTTTCACCTCTGTTTCCAACCTCTGCTATCTGCAAAGTTTCTTCTGCACCCCAGTCTCCAACCTCTGTTCTCTGCATCATTCCTTCTGCACCCAAGTCTCCAAACTCTGCTCGCTGTAACAGTCCTTCTTTACCGCGGTCTCCAACCTCTGCTCTCTGTAACGGTCTATTTTCACCCCAGTCTCCAATGTCTGCTTTCTGTATAAGTTCTTCTGCACCCCAGTCTCCAACCTGTGCTCTCTGTAACTGTCTTTCTGCACCCCAGTCTTCAACCTCTGCTCTCTGTTGTGATCTTTCTGCACCTCAGTCTCCAACCTCGGCTCTCTGCAAGGATCTTTCTGCACCTCAGTCTCAAACCTCTGTTCTCTACAATGATCCTTAAAAACACCAGTCTCCAAGCTCTGCTCTCTGTAACAGTCCTTCTGAACATCAGTGTCAAAACTCTGCTCTCTGTAACAATCCTTCTGCATCTCAGTCTCCAACCTCTGCTCTCTGTAATAGTCCTTCTGCACCACAGTCTCCAAACTCTGCTCTCTGTAACAGACCTTCTGCACCCCAGTCTCCAACCTCTGCTCTCTTTAACAGTTCTTCTGGACATCAATCTACAAACTCTGCTCTCTGTAACACTCATTCTGCACACCAGACTCCGTCCTCTGCTCTTTGTAAAAATCCTTCTGCACCCCAGTCTCTAACCACTCCTCTCAATAACAGTCCTTCTGCACCTCAGTCTCCAATATCTGCTCTCTGAAATGATCCTTCAGCACCTCAGTCTACAACCACTGCTCTCTGTAACAGGCCTTCTGAACCCCATTCTCCAACATATGCTTTCTGGATCAGTTCTTTTGCACACCACTATCCTACCTCTGTTTTCTATATCAATCCTTCTGAAACTGAGTCTCCAACCTCTGCTCTCTGAAAAGGTTCGTCTGCACCCCAGTCTCCAAACTCTGTTCTTTGCATCAGTCCTTCTGCACCCCAGAATCCAACCTCTGCTCTCTGTAACAATCCTTCTGCATCTCAGTCTTCAACCTCTGCTCTCTGAAACGGTCCTTCTGCGCCTCAGTCTCTAAAAACTACTCTCTGTAAATGTACTTCTTAACCCCTTCTCCAAACTCTGCTCTCCGTAGTAGGCCTTCTGCACCCCAGTCTCCAACTTCTGTTCTCTGTAACAATCCTTCTGCACCCCAGTCTCAAAATTATGCTCTCTAAAACGATCCTCATGCACCCCAGTCCCCAAACTCTGCTCTTTGCAACAGTTCTTCTGCACCCCAGTCTCCAATATGTGCTCTGTGCAAAAGTCCTTCTGCACCTCAGTGTGAAAACTTTATTCTCTACAATGATCCTTCTGCACCCTAGTCTCCAACCTCTGCTATTTGTAACAGTCCTGATGAACATCGGTCTACAACTCTGCTCTCTGTAAAATTCTTGTGCAACCTTGTCTAAAAACTCTGCTCTCTGTAGGAGATCTATGGCACCCCAGTCTCTAACCTCTGCTCTCTGCAACGATCCTTCTGCACCTCAGTCTCTAAACTCTACTCTCTGTAAAAGTCCTTCTGCACCCCAGTCTCAAACCTCTGCTGTCTGCAACGATCTTTCTGTACACCAGTCTCCAACCTCTGCTCTCTGCAACGATCCCTCTCACCCCAGTCTCCAACCTCTGCTCTCTGCAATGATCCCTCTGCACCCCAGTCTAAAAATTCTGCTCTCTACAACAATCTTTTGCACCCCAGTTTCCAAACTCTGCTCTCTGCAAAAGTCCTTCTGCACCACAGTCTCCGACATCTGCTCCCTGCAACAGTCTTTCTTCACCTCAGTTTTACAACTCTATTTTCTGGAAGGATCCTGTGGCACCCCAGTCTCCAACACCTGCTGCCTGCAACAGTCCTTCTTCACACCAGTTTCCAAACTCTGTTATCTGCAACAGTCCTTCTGAACCCCAGTCTCCAAACTCTGCTCTCTGTAACAGTCCTTCTGCACCTCAGTCTCCAAATTCTGCAACAGTCCTTCTGCACCCAAGTCTCTAACCTCTGCTCTCTGCAACAGTCCTTCTACACCCCAGTCTTCAAACTCTGCTCTGTGTAACAGTCCTTCTGCACCCCAGTCTCCAACCTCTGCTCTCTGTAACTGTCCTTTGGCACCATATTCTCCAAACTCTGCTCTCTGTTACAGTCTTTGTATACCACAGTCTCCAACCTCTGCTCTCTGTAATGGTCCCTCTGCACCCCAATTTCCAAACTCTGTTTCTGTTACAGTCCTACTGCAACTCAGTCACCAAACTCTTCTCTCTGTAACCATCCTTCTGCACCTCAGTCTCTGTCCTCTGCTCTCTATAACAGTCCTTCTGCAACCCAGCCTAAAAAGTCTGCTCTCTATTACAGTCCTTCTGCAACCCAGTTTCCAACCTCTGCTCTCTGTAGCAGGCATTCTGCACCCTAGTCTCCAAACTCTGCTCTCTGAAACAGTCCTTCTGCACGCCAGTCTCCAACATCTGCTCTCTTTAACGGTCCTTCTGCACCCCAGGCTCCCACCTCAGCTTTCGGTATCATAATTCTTCACCCCAATTTCCAACGTCTTCTCTGTGTAACAGTCCTTCTGGATCTCAGTCTCCAAACTCTGCTCTCTGCAAGTATCCTTCTGCACCCCAGTCTCCAACATCTGCTCTCTGTAACAGTCCTACTTCAACTCAGTCTCCAATCTCAGCTCTATATAAGATCCTTCTGTAACCCAGTATCCAAACACTGCTCTCTGTAACAGTCCACCTTCTCCCCAGTCTCCAAACTCTGCTCTCTGTAACAGGCCTCATGCACCCCAGTCTACAAACTCAGATATATTTAACAGGCCTTCAGCACCACAGTATCCAACCTATTCTCTCTGCAACGATCCTTCTACACCCCAGTCTCCAACGTCTGCACTCTGCAACAGTTCTTCTGCACCCCAGTCTCCAAACTCTGCTCTCTGTAACAATGCTTCTGCTCATGAGTCTCCAACCTCTGCTCTCTGCAACGGTCTTTTTACACCTCAGTCTCTAATCTCTGTTGTCTGAAATAGTTCTTTTGCACCCCAGTGTGCAAACTCTGCTTTCTGTAAAAGTCCTTCTGTACCACAGTCTCCAACCTCTGCTCTCTGTAACGGTCCTTCTGCACCGCAGTCTCCAAACACTGCTTTCTATGTCAGTCCTTCTGCACACCAGTCTCCAAACTTTGCTCTCTGTAACAGTGCTTCTGAACCTTATCTCCAACCTATGCTCTCTGAAACAGTCCTCCTGCACCTCAGCTTCAACCTCTGCTCTCTGCAACAGTCATTTTGCACCCAAGTCTCCAAACTCTACTTTCTATAACAGTTTTTCTGCACCCCAGACTCCAATCTCTGCTCTCTGTAAGATCCATCTGCACCCCAGTCTCCAACCTCTGCTCTCTGTAACAGTTCTTCAGCATCTAAGTCTCCAACCTCTGTTCTCTATAACAATCCTTCTTCACATCAGTCTAAAACCGCTGCTCTCAGCAATGGTCCTTCTGCAGCCCAGTCTCCAAACTCTGTTCTCTGCAACAGTTTTTCCGCACCCCAGTCTCCAACCTCTGCATTCTGCAGCAGTCCTTCTGCACCCCAGTCTCCAACCTCTGCTCTCTGTAACAATCCTTGTGCACCTGAGTCTTCAATCTCTGCTCTCTGCAAAGGTCCTTCTGCACCCAGGTCACCAACGTCTGCTTTCTGTATCAGTCCTTCTGCACCCCAGTCTCCAAAATATGCTCTCTGTAACAGTCCTTTTCCACCGCAGTCTCAAAACTCTGCTCTCTGTAACAGTACTTTTGTACTGCAGTCTCCAACCTCTGCTCTCTGTAATGGTCCTTCTGCACCTCAGTCTCCAAACTCTCCTTACTGTTTCAGTCCTTCAGCACCCCGGTCTCCAACCTCCGCTCTCTGTAACAGTCCTTCTGCACCTCAGACTCCAACCTCTGCTCTCTGCAACAGTATTTCTGCGCCCCTGTCTCCAAACTCTGCTTTCTGCAATGGTCCTTCTGTACCCCAGTCTCCAACCTCTGTTTTCTACAACACTTATTCTGCACCCCAGTCTCCAACCTCTGCTCTCTGTAACAGTTCTTCTGTACCACAGTCTCCAACCTCTGTTTCTCTGTAAGGGTCCTTCTGAAGTCCAGTCTCCAACCTCTGCTTTCTGTATTAATCCTTCTGCCCCACATTCTCCAAACTCTGCTCTCTGTAACAGTCCTTCTGTACCACAGTCTGCAACCTCTGCTCTCTGCAATAGTCCATCTTCACCCCAGTCTGCAATCTCTGCTCTCTGCAACAGTCCTTCTGCACCCAGGTCACCAATGTCTGCTTTTTGTATCAGTCCTTCTGCACCCCAGTCTCCAACGTCTGCTCTCTGTAACAGTGCTTCTGCACCTCAGTCACTAACCTATACTCTCTACAGCAGTTTTTCTCCACCCCAGTTTCCAACCTCTGCTCTCGGCAACAGTCCTTCTACACCCCAATCTCCAAACTCTGCTCTCTGCAACGATCCTTCTGCACCCCAGTCTCCAACCTCTGCTCTCTGCTACAGTCCTTCTTAACACCAGTCTCAAAACAGTGCTCTCTGTAACAGTTCATCTGCACCGCAGTCTCTAACCTCTGCTCTCTGTAGCGATTTTTCTGCACCTCAGTCTTCAACCTATGCTCTCTTCATCGATCCTTCTTCACCACAGTCTCCAAACTCTGCTATCTGCAACACTCCTTCTGCACCCCAGTTTCCAATCTTTGCTCACTGAAACAGTCCTTCTGAAACTCAGTCTTCAAAATGCTTTTTGTAAGATCCTTCTGTAACCCTGTCTCGAAACTGTGCTATCTGTAACAGTGCTTCTGAACCCCAGTCCCCAAACTCTGCTCTTTGTAACAGGCCTTCTGCACCCCACTCTTCAAACTCTGCACTATATAAAAGGCCTTCTGCAACCCAGTCTCCAACCTTTTTTCTCTGCAACGATCCTTCTTAACCTCAGTCTCCAACCTCTGCTCTCTGCAAAGTTTCTTCTGCACACCAGTCTCCAACCGATGTTCTCTGCATCATTCCTTCTGCACCCAAGTCTCCAACCTCTGCTCTCTGTAACAGTCCTTCTGTACCGCAGTCTCCAAACTCTGCTCTCTGTAACGGTCCTTTTGCACCCCAGTCTCCAATGTCTGCTATCTGTATCAGTTCTTCTGCACCCCAGTCTCCAACTTGTGCTCTCTGTAACTGTCCTTCTGCACCCAATCTCCAGCCGCTCCTCTCTCTATTACAGTCCTTCTGCACCTCAGTCTCCAATGTCTGCTCTCTGAAATGATCCTTCAGCACCTCAGTCTCCAACCGCTACTCTCTGTAACAGGCCTTCTGAACCCCATTCTCCAACATATGCTTTCTGGATCAGTGCTTTTTCACACCACTATCCTACCTCTGCTCTCTATAACAATTCTTCTGCACCTGAGTCTCAAACCTCTGCTCTCTGAAAAGTTTCGTCTGCACCCGGTCTCCGAACTCTGTTTTCTGCATCAGTCCTTCTGCACCCCAGTAACCAACCTCTGCTCTCTGTAACAGTCCTTCTGTAACGCAGTCTCAAACTCTGCTCTCTCTAACGGTCCTTCTGCACCCCAGTCTCCAAAGTCAGCTTTCTGTATAAGTTCTTCTGCACCCCAATCTTCAACTTGTTCTCTCCGCAACAGTCCTTCTACACCCCAGTGTCCAGTCTCTGCTCTCTGAAACAGTCCCTTTGCAACCCAGTCTCAAACCTCTGCTCTCTGTAACAATCGTTCTGCACCCCAGTCTCAAAATTTTGCTCTCTAAAAAGATCCTTATGCACCCCAGTCCCCAATCTCTGCTCTTTGCAACAGTCCTTCTGCACCCCAGTCTCCAACATGTGCTCTCTGCAAAAGTCCTTCTGCACCTCAGTGTGAAATCTCTGTTCTCTACAACGATCCTTCTGCACCCCAGTTTCCAACCTCTGCTATTTGTAACAGTCTTGATGAAAATCGGTCTACAACTCTGCTCTCTGTAAGATCCTTGTGCAATCTTGTAAAAACTCTGCTCTCTGTAGGAGTTCTACTGCACCCCAGTCTCCAACCTCAGTTCTCTGCAACGATCCTTATAGACCTCAGTCTTGAAACTCTACTCTCTGTTACAGTCCTTCTGCACCTCAGTCTCAAACCTCTGCTGTCTGCAACGATCTTTCTGTACACCAGTTTCCAACATCTGCTCTCTGCAACAGGCCTTCTGCACCCCAGTCTCCAACCTCTGCTCTCTGCAACGATTCCTCTGCACCCCAGTCTAAAAACTCTGCTCTCTACAACAATCCTTTTGCACCCCAGTTTCCAACCTCTGCTCTCTGCAAAAGTCCTTCTGCACCCCAGTCTCCAACATGTGCTCTCTGCAAAAGTCCTTCTGCACCTCAGTGTGAAATCTCTGTTCTCTACAACGATCCTTCTGCACCCCAGTTTCCAACCTCTGCTATTTGTAACAGTCTTGATGAAAATCGGTCTACAACTCTGCTCTCTGTAAGATCCTTGTGCAATCTTGTAAAAACTCTGCTCTCTGTAGGAGTTCTACTGCACCCCAGTCTCCAACCTCAGTTCTCTGCAACGATCCTTATAGACCTCAGTCTTGAAACTCTACTCTCTGTTACAGTCCTTCTGCACCTCAGTCTCAAACCTCTGCTGTCTGCAACGATCTTTCTGTACACCAGTTTCCAACATCTGCTCTCTGCAACAGGCCTTCTGCACCCCAGTCTCCAACCTCTGCTCTCTGCAACGATTCCTCTGCACCCCAGTCTAAAACTCTGCTCTCTACAACAATCCTTTTGCACCCCAGTTTCCAACCTCTGCTCTCTGCAAAAGTCCTTCTGCACCCCAGTCTCCAAAATCTGCTCCCTGCAACAGTCTTTCTTCACCTCAGTCTTACAACTCTGCTCTCTGCAACGATCCTGTTGCACCCCAGTCTCCAACCTCTGTTCTCTAAAACAGTTATTCTGAACCCAGTATCCAACCTCTACTCTCTGTAACAGTCCTTCTGTACCGCAGTCTCCAATCTTTGTTCTTTGTAAGGGTACTTATGCACCCCAGTATCCAACCTCTGCTTTCTGTAACCATCGTTTTTCACCACAGTCTCCAAACTCTGCCCGCTGTAACAGTCCTTTTGAAACTCAGTCTGCACACTTTGCTCTCTGCAACAGTACTTCTAAACTCCAGTCTTTATCCTCTGCTCTCTTCAACTGTCCTTTTGAACCACAGACTTTAACATCTTCTCTCTAAAACAGTTCTTCTCCACCCCAGTCTCAAACCTCTGCTCTCTGTAAATGTCCTTCTGTACTGCGGTCTCCAAAATTTGCTCTCTGTAAGATCCTTCTGCAATCCAGTCTGTAAACTGTGGCTTCTGTAACAGACCTTCTGCACCCCTTCTCCAACCTCTGTTCTCTGTAACAGTCATTGTGTAGTGCAGTCTCCAAAATCTGCTCTCTTTAACGGTCTTTCTGCACCCCAGTCTCCAAACTCTGCTTTCTGTATCAGTACTTCTGCACCCCAATCTCCAACCTCTGCTCTCCGTAAAGTCCTTCTTCACCTCAGTCTCCAAACTCTGCTCTCTGCGACAGTCCTCCTGCACCAAAGTCTCAAAGCTCTACTCCCTGCAACACTCTTTCTGCACCTCAGACTCTAAACTCTGCTCTCTGTAACAGTCCTTCTTTACCGCAGTCTCAAAACACTGCTCTCTGTAATAGTCTTTCTGAAGCCCAGACTCCAACGTAAGCTTTCTATATCAGTTCCTCTACACCCCAGTCTCCAACCTCTGCTCTTAGTAACAGTCCTTCTGCACCCCAGTCTTTAACTTCTGCTCTCTGCAACATTTCTTCTGCACCCCAGTCTCCATCTGTGCTCTCTGTAACTGTCCTTCTGAACCCCAGTCTCCACCGACTGATCTACGTAACAATCTTTCTGGACCTCAGTCTCCAAACTCTGCTCTCTACAACAGTCCTTCTGCTGTTAAGTTTCCAACCTCTACTGTCTGTAAAAGTCCTTCTCCACCTCGGTCTCCAACATTTGCTCTTTGTAAGATTCTTCTGAACCCAGTCTCCAAACTCTGCCCTCTGTAACAGTCCTTCTGCACCACTTCTCCAAACTCTGTTCTGTGTAACAGTCCTTTTGCACCCCAGTCTCCATCCTCTGCTCTCTACAAAAGTCCGTCTCCACTCCAGTCTCCAAACTCTGCTCTTTGTAACAGTCCTTCTGTATAGCAGTCTCCAAAATCTGCTCTCTGTAATGGTCCCTGTGCACCCCAGTCTCCAACCTCTGCTTTCTGTAACAGTCCTTCTGCAACTCAGTCTCCAAACTCTGCTCTCTGCGACAGTCCTTCTGCACCTCAGTCTGAAAACTATGTTCGCTGCAACGATCCTACTGCAACCCTGTCTCCAAACCCTGCTTTCTGTAACAATCCTGCTGCACCCCAGTCTCCCAACTCTGCTCTCTGTAACAGGCCTTTTGCACCCCATTCTCAAAACTCTACTCTCTGTAACAGTCCTTCTGCACCCCAGTCTTTAAAATGTGCTTACTGTATCAGTCCAACTGCACCACAATTTCCAACCTCTGCTCTATGTAATAGTCTTTCTGCACCTCAGTCTACAAACTCTGCTCTCTGCAACAGTCCTTCTGCACCCCAGTCCCCAACATCTGCTCTCTGCAACAGTCCTTCTGCACCAAATCTCCAACCTCTGCCTCTATAACATTCCTACTGTAACCCAGGCTCCAAACTCTGCTTCCTGCAACAGTCCTTCTGCACCCAAATCTCCAACCTGTGCTCTCCTCAACAGTCCTTCTACACCCCAGTGTCCAGCATCTGCTCTCTGCAACAGTCTGTCTGAAACCCAGTCTCCAACCTATGCTTTCTGTAACAATCCTTCTGCACCTCAGTCTTCAACCTCTGCTCTCTGCAATGGTCCTTCTGCACCTCAGTCTTTAAAAACTACTTTCTGTAAATGTACTTCTGAACCCCTTCTCCAAAATCTGCTCTCTGTAATAGGCCTTCTGCACCCCAGTCTCCAACCTCTGTTCTTTATAACAATCCTTCTGCACTCCAGTCTCAAAATTTTGCTCTCTACAACGATCCTTCTGCACAACAGTCCCCAAACTCTGCTCTTTGCAACAGTCCTTCTGCACCCCAGTCTCCAACATGTGCTCTCTGCAAAAGTCCTTCTGCACCTCAGTCTGAAAACTCTGTTCTCTACAACGATCCTTCAGCATCCCAGTCTCCAACCTCTTCTCTCTGTAACAGTCCTGCTGCACATCGGTCTACAACTCTGCTCTCTGTAAGATCCCTGTGCAACCTTGTCTGAAAACTCTGCTCTCTATAAGAGTTCTACTGCACCCCAGTCTCCAACCTCTGCTCTCTGCAATGATCCTTTTGCACCCCAGTCTCCAACATGTGCTCTCTGCAAACGTCCTTCTGCACCCCAGTCTTCAACATCTGCAGTCTGCAACAGTTTACCTGAAACTCAGTCTGAAAACTATGCTCTCTGCAACAATCGTTGTGGACCCCAGTCTCCCAACTCTGCTTTTTGTAACAGTCCTACTGCACCTCAGTCTCCAAAATCTACTCTCTGTAACAGTGCTTCTGAACCCCAGACTCCAAACTCTGATCTCTGTAAGATCCTTCTGCACTCCAGTTTCCAAATCTGCTCTCTGTAACATTCCTTATTCTCCCCAGACTCCAACCTCTGCTCTCTGTAACAGTCCTTTTTCTCCCCAGTCTCCAACCTTTGCTCTCTTTAACAGTCCATCTGCTCCCCAGTCTCCAACCTCTGCTTTCTGTACCAGTTTTTCTGTACCTCAGTCCCAAACCTCTGCTCTCTGTAACGGTCGTTCTGCACCCCAGTCTTCAAACTCTCCTTTCTGTATCATTCCTTCTGCACCACAGTTTCCAACCTCTGCTCCCTGCAACATTCCTTCTGCACCTCAGTCTCCATCCTCTGCTCTCTGCGACAGTTCTTCTGCACCCCAGTCTCCAACCTCTGATCTCTGCAACAGTTCGTCTGCACCCTAGTATCAAAGGTCTGCACTCTGAAACAGTCCTTCTCAACACAAGTGTCAAACCTCTCCTCTCTGTAACAGTCCTCCTGTACTGCGGTCTCCAAAATCTGCACTCTGTAACGGTCCTTCTGCTGTCCAGTCTTCAACCTCTGCTTTCTGTATCAGTCCTTCTGCACCAAAGTCTCAAACCTCTGTATCTGAAACCATCCTTCTACACCGCATTCTCCAAACTCTGCTATCTGCGACAGTCCTTTTGCACCTCAGTCTCAAAACTCTGTTCTCTACATCGGTGCTTATGCACCTCAGTCTATAACCTCTACTCTCTGTAATAGTCCTTCTGCAACTCAGTCTCCAACATCTTCTCTCTCTAAGATCCTTCTGCAACGCAGTCTGTTAACTCTGCCCTCTGTAACAGTCCTTCCGCACCCCTTCTCCAACCTATGTTCTCTGTAACAGTCCTTCTGGACGCTGGTATCAAATCTCTGCTCGCTACAACGATGCTTCTGCACGCCAGTATCAAACCACTGCTCTCTCAAACGGCCCTTCAGTACCCCAGTCTCCTATGTCTGCTCTCTGCAAAAGTCCTTCTGCATCTCAGTCTGAAAACTCTGTTCTCTGCAACGATCCTTCTGCACCCAGTCTCAAACCTCTGTTCTCTGTAAAAGTCCTGCTGTACCACAGTCTCTAAGCTCTGCTCTCTGTAAGACCCTTCTGCAACCCTGTCTCCAAACTCTGCTGTCTGTAACAGTCCTTCTGCACCCCAGTCTCCAACCTCTGTTCTTTGTAACAGGCCTATTGCACCCCATTCTCCAACCTCTGCTCTCTGCAACAGTCCTTCTGCACCCGAGTTTCCAAACTCTGCTTTCTGTATCTGCACCCCAATCTCCAACCTCTGCTCTCTGTAACAGTAATTCTGCATCTCATTCTACAAACTCTGCTCTCTACAACAGTCATTCTGAAACCCAGTCTACAACATCTGCTCTCTGCAACAGTCCTTCTGCACCAAAGTCACCAAACTATGCCTCTGTAACAGTCCTACTGCAACACAGTCTTCAACCTCTACTCTCTGCAACAGTCCTTCTGCACCTCAGTCTCCATCCTCTGCTCTCTGCGACAGTTCTTCTGCACCCCAGTCTCCAAACTCTGCTCTCTGCAACAGTTCGTCTGCACCCCAGTATCCAAGGTCTGCACTCTGAAACAGTCCTTCTCCACACCAGTCTTCAACCTCTGCTCTCTGTAACAGTCCTCCTGTAGTGAGGTCTCCAAAATCTGCACTCTGTAACGGTCCTTCTGCTCTCCAGTCTTCAACCTCTGCTTTCTGTATCAGTCCTTCTGCACCAAACTCTCCAACCTCTGTATCTGCAACAATCCTTCTACACCTCAGTCTCCAAACTCTGCTATCTGCAAAAATACTTCTGAACCCCAGTCTCCAACCTCTGTTCACTGTAACAATCCTTTTGCACCTCAGTCTCAAAACTCTGCTCTCTACATCGGTGCTTCTACACCTCAGGCTTACCTCTACTCTCTGTAATAGTCCTTCTGCAGCTCAGTCTCCAACATCTGCTCTCTCTAAGATCCTACTGCAACCCAGTCTATAAACTCTGCCCTCTGTAACAGTCCTTCTGCACCCCTTCTCCAACCTCTGTTCCCTGCAACAGTCCTTATGGACGCTGGTCTCAAACCTCTGCTCGCTACAATGATCCTTCTGCACACCAGTCTCCAACCACTGCTCTCTCAAACAGTCCTTCTTCACCCCAGTCTCCAATATCTGCTCTCTGCAACAGTCCTTCTGCACCTCAATCTGAAAACTCTGTTCTCTGCAATGATCCTTCTGCACCCCAGTCTCCAACCTCTGTTCTCTGTAACAGTCCTGCTGTCCACAGTCTCTAAGCTCAGCTCTCTGTAAGATCCTTTTGCAACCCTGTCTCAAAACTCTGCTTTCTGTAACAGTCCTTCTGCACCCCAGTCTCCAACCTCAGTTCTTTGTAACAGTCCTTCTGCACCCGAGTCTCCAAACTCTGCCTCTGTAACAGCCCTATTGCAACACAGTCTTCAACCTCTACTCTCTGCAACATTCCTTCTTCACCCAAATCTCAAACCTGTGCTCTCCGCAACAGTTCTGCTACACCCCATGTCCAGAATCTGCTCTCTGCAGTAGTCCCTCTGAGACCAAGTCTCTAATGTCTGCTCTCTGTAACAATCCTTCTGCACCTCAGTCTTTCTGGACCTCAGTCTCCAACCTCTTCTCTTTGCAAAGGTCTTTCTGAACCTCAGTCTTCAACATCTACTCTCTGAAACAGTCCTTCTGGAGCCCAGTCTCCAAAATCTGCTGTCTGTAACAGTCCTTCGGCACCCCAATCTCCACCCTCTTCTCTCTGCAATGATCCTGTTACACACAAGTCTCCAAACTCTGCTCTCTGCAACAGTTTTTCTAAAACTCATTCTGAAATCTCAGCTCTCTGCAACGATCCTTGTGAACCAATGTCTACAAGTTTTGCTCTTTCTGACAGTCCTTCAGCACTTCAGTCACCAACCTCTGCTCTCTGTAAGATTCTTATGCCACCCAGTCTCCAAACGCTGCACTATGTTACAGGCCTTCTGCTCCCCAGTCTCCAAGCTCTGCTCTGTTTAACAGGTCTTTTGCACCTCAGTCTCCAACCTCTTCTCTCTGCAAGGATCTTTCTGCACCCCATTCTCCAACCTCTGCTCTCTGCAACAGTCCTATTGCACCCAAGTCTCCAACCTCTGCTCTCTGTAAGATAATTCTTCACACCTGTCTCCAACCTCTGCTCTCTTTAACAATACTTCTGTACCACAGTCTCCAACTTCTATTCTCTGTAATGGTCCTTCTGCACCCCAGTCTACAACATCTGCTCTCTGCAACAGTCCTTCTGAACCCCAGTCTCTAACCTCTGCTCTCTGCAAAAGTCCTTCTGCACCACAGTCACCAACCTCTGCTCTCAGTAACAACTGCTCTCTGCAACAGTCCTTCTTCACCCCAGTCTCTAAACACTGCTCTCTGTAACAGGTTTTCTGCACCTAAGTCTCCAACAACTGCTCTCTGCAACAGTCCTTCTGCACCCCAGTCTCCAACGTCTGCTCTCTGCAACAATCGTTCTGGACCCCAGTCTCCAAACGTTCCTCTCTTTAAGATTTTTCTGCACCCCAGTTTCCACACTCTGCTCTCTGTAACATTCGTTCTGCACCGCAGTCTCCAATGTCTGCCATCTGCAATGCTCCCTATGCACCCCAGTCTTCAACCTTACTCTCTACAACAGTTCTTCTGTACCGTAGTCTCTAACCTCTGCTCTCTGTAATGGTCCTTCTGCATCCCAGTCTCCAACCTCTGCTCTCTGAAACAGTCCTTCTGCACCATAGTATCCAACATCTACTCTGCAACAGTCTTTCTGCACCACAGTCTCCAACGTCTGCTCTGTGTAACAGTCCTTCTGTACTGCAGTCTCCAAACTCTGCTCTATGTAACAGTCTTTCCACACACCAGTTTACAAACTCTACTCTCTGTAACATTCCTTCTCCAATTCAGTCTCCAACCTCTGCTTACTACAACAGTCTTTCTGCATGCCAGTCTTCAAACTCTGCTCCCTGTAGCAGCCCTTCTGCACCTCAGTATCCAACCTCTGCTCTCTGCTACAGTCCTTCTGCACCCCAGTTGCCAACATCTGCTCTCTGGAAGGTTCCTTCTGCACCCCAGTTCCCAACGTCTGCTCTCTGCAACAGTCCTTCTGCACCCGAGTCTCCAAACTCTGCTCTCTGTAAGATCCTTCTGCAACCGCGTCTCCGAACTCTGCTCTCTGTAACAGTCCTTCTGTACCGCAGTCTCCAAACTCTGTTCTCTGTAACCGTCCTTCTGCACCCCAGTCTCCAAACACTGCTTTCTGTATCAGTCCTTCTGCACCTCAGTATCCATCCTCTGTCTCAAACGTCTGCTCTCTGCTATAGTCCTACTGAACCCCAGTCTTCATCATCTAATCTCTGCAATAGTCCTTCTGAACCCCAGTCTAGAACCTCTGCTCTCTGTAACAGTCCTTCTGTAAAGCAGAATCCAACCTCTGCTCTCTGTAATGAACCTCCTGTACCACAGTCTCCAAACTCTGCTTTCTGTATCATTCCTTCTGCACCCCTCTCTCCAAACTCTGCTCTATGCAATAGTCCTTCTGCACCCAAATCTCCAACTTCTGCTCTATGCAACAGTCCTTCTGCACCTCAGTATCCAACCTCTGTTCTCTGTAACAACCCTTCTGCACCCCAGTCTCCAAATTCTGCTCTCTGCAACAGACCTTCTTCACCCTAGTCTCCAACCTCTGCTCGCTGTAATATGCTTCTTTACCCCAGTGTCCAAACTCTACTCTCAGTAACAGTTTTTCTGCACTTCAGTCTCCAAACTCTGCTCTCTGTAACAATCCTTCTGCACCTCAGTCTCCAAACTGTGCTCTCTGCAAATGTCCTTCTGCAACCCTGTCTTTAAGCTCTGTTCTTGCAACAGTCCTACACTCCCCAGTCTCCAATCTCTGCTCTTTGTAAAACTCTTTTTGCATCCCAGTCTCCAATCTATGCTCTCTGTAATGATCCTTGAGAACTCCAGTCTCCATCCTCTGCTTTCTTACCAGTCATGCACCACAGTCTCCAACCTCTGCTCTCTGCCACAATTTTTCTGCACCTCAGTCTCCTACGTCTGCTCTCTACAACAGTCCTTCTGCACTTCAGTCTCCAACCTCTGCTCTCTGTAAGATCTTTCTGCACCCCAGTCTCCAACCTCTGCTATCTTCAATGGTTTTTCTGCACCTCATTCGCCAAACTCTTTTCTCTGCAACAGTCCTTCTGCACCCCAGTCTCTAAACTCTGCTCTCTGTAACAGTCCTTCTGCACCTCAGTCTCAAACCTGTGCTCTCTGCAACAATCCTTCTGCACCCCAGTCTTCTACATCTGCTCTCTACAACACTCCTTCTGCACCTCAGTCTCCAACCTCTGCTCTCTGTAACAGTTCTTCTGCACCACAGTCCCCAACCTCTGTTCTCTGTAGTGGTCCTTCTGAACCACAGTGTTTAAACTCAGATTTCTGTATCAGTCCTTCTGCACCTCAGTCTCCAACCTCTGCTCTCTGTAACAGTCCTTCTGCACCTCAGTCTTCAACCTCTGCTCTCTGCAATTCACCTTCTGCACCTCAGTATCCAAACTCTACTCTCTGTAACAGTCCTTATGCATCTCAGTCTCCAACCTCTACTCTCTGGAAGATACATTTGCAAACCAATCTCAAAAATCTGCTCTCTGTAACAGTCCTTCTGCACCCTTTCTCCAAACTCTGCTCTCTGTAACAGGCTTTCTGCACCCCAGTCTCCAACATCTGCTCTCTGCATTAGTCCTTCTTCACCTCAACTGAAAATTCTGCTCTCTTCCACGATACTTCTGCACCCCAATCTTCAACCTCTGTTTTCTGCAACAGTCCTTCTGCATCCCAGTCTCCAAACTCTGCTCTCTGTAATAGTGCTTCTGCAACTAAGTCTACAAATTCTGCTCTCTGTAACAGTCCTTCTGTAACCTAGCCTCCAACCTCTTCTCTCTGCAACAATAATTCTGAACCCCAGTCTCCAACATCTGCTCTCTGCAACGGTCCTTCTGCACCTCAGTCTTCAAACTCTACTCTCAGCAACAGTGCTTCTGCACCTGAGTCTCCAAACTCTGATCTCTGTAAGATCCTTCTGCAAAACAGTCTCCAAACTCTGGTCTCTGTAACAGTCCTTCTGCACCCCAGTCTCCAAACTCTGCTCTCTGTAACAGGCCTTCTGAACCGCAGTCTCCAACCTCTGCTCTCTTTATCAGTCTTTCTGCACCCCAGTCTCCAAAATCTGCTTTCTGTATCAGTCCTGCACCCCAGTCTCCAACCTCTGCTCTCTGTAACAGTCCTTCTGCACCTCAGTCTCTATCCTCTGCTCTCTGTAACAGTGTATCTGCACCCCAGTCTCCAACCTCTGCTCTCTGTAACAGTCCTTCTGCACACGAGTCTTTAATCTCTGCTCTCTGCAATGATCCTTCTTCACCCCAGTGTCCAAACTCTGCTCTCTTAAACAGCCCTTCTGCACCCCATTCTCCAACCTCTTCTCTCTGCAACACTCCTCCCACACCCCAGTCTCAAACCTCTGCTCCCTGTAAGATCCTTCTGCACACCTGTATCTAACCTCTGATCTCTGTAACGGTCCTTCTTCAACCCCGTCTCCAAACTCTGCTTTCTATATCAGTCCTTCTGCACCCCGTCTCCAACCTCTGCTCACTGCAACAGTCCTTCTGCATGCTAGTTTAAAACTCTGAAATCTGCAACATTCCTTCTGTACCCCAGTCTCCAAACTCTGCTCTCTGTGTCAGTCCTTCTGCATCCAAGTCTCCGAACTCTACTCTTTTTAATAGTACTTCTGCACCTCAGTCTCCAACCTCTTCTCTCAGCAAAGGTCCTCATGCACCCCAGTTTTCAAGTTTTGTTCTCTGCAATAGTCCTTCTGCACCAAAGTCTGCAACAACTGCTCTCTGTAACAGTCCTTCTGTACTGCAGTCTCCAACCTCTGCTCTCTGTAACAGGCCTTCTGCACCCATGTTTCCAAACTCTGCTCTCTTTAAAAGTTTTTCTGCACCGCAGTCTCCAACCTATTCTCTTTGTAAGATAATTATGCACACCTGTCTCCAATCTCTGCTCTCTGTAACAGTCCTTCTGTAACGCAGCCTCCAACCTCTGCTCTCTGCAACAGTCCTTCTACACCCCAGTCTCCAACCTCTGCTCTCTGCCACAGTCCTTCTACACCCCAGTCTCCATACTCTGCTCACCCCAATGATGCTTCTGCACCCCAGTCTCGAACCCATGCTCTCTGTAACATTCCTTCTGTACCGCAGTCTCCAAACTCTTTTCAACATAAGTGTCCTTATGTACTCCAGTATCCACCCTCTGCTTTCTGTATCTGTCGTTTTTAACCACAGTCTCCAAACTATGCCCTCTGTATCAGTCCCTCTGCAACTCAGTCTGCAACCTCTGCTTTCTGAAACAGTCCTCTTAAACCCCAGTCTCCATCCTCTGCTCTCTGCAACAGTCCTTTTGCACACCAGTCTCCAACATCTGATCTCTGAAACAGATCTTCTCCACCCAAGTCTCCAACCTCTGCTCTTTTAAACAGTCCTTCTGTACTGCAGTCTCCAACCACTGCTCTCTGTAAAGGGTCCTTCTGCACACGAGTCTCCAAGCTCTGCTTTCTGTATTAGTCCTTCTGCACCCGAGTCTCTAACCTTTGTTCTCTGCAACTGTCTTTCTGCACCTTAGTCTCCAAACTCTGCTCTCTGTACAGTCTTTCTTCACCCCAATCTCCAACCTCTACTCTCTGCAACAGTCCTTCTATACCCCAGTCTAAAACCTCTGCTCTCTGCAACAGTCCTTCTGCAACCCAGTCTCCAACCTCTGCTGTCTGTATTAATCATTCTGCACCTCAGTCTCCAAGCTCTGCTCTCTGAAACAGTCCTTCTGCACCTCAGTCTCCAAACTCTACTCTCTGCAACAGTGCTTCTGCACCTCAGTCTCCAAATTCTGATCTCTGTAAGATCCTTCTGCAATGCAGTCTCCAAACTCTTCTCTCTGTAACAGTCATTCTGCACCCCAGTCTCCAAACACTGCTCTTTGTAACAGGCCTTCTGCACCCCAGTCTCCAAACTCTGCTCACTTTATCAGTCCTTCTGCACCCCAGTCTCCAAACTCTGCTCTCTGCAACGATCCTTCTGCACCCTCTCTCCAACCTATGCTCGCTGCAACAGTTCTTGTTCACCCAGTCTCCTACATCTGCTCTCTGCAACAGTTCTTCTGTACCTCAGTCTTAAAACTCTGCTCTCTGCAAAAATCCTTCTGCACCCCAGTCTTAGAACTCTGCTCGCTGTAACATTCCTTCTGTACATCAGTCTCCAACCTCTTCTTTCTGTAAGACCCTTCTGAAACCCAGTCTGGCAAACTCTGCTCACTGAAAAAGTCTTTCTGCACCCCAGTCTCCAAACTCTGCTCTCTGTAACAATAATGCTGCACCTAAGTCTCCAACCTCTTCTCTCTGCAAAGGTGCTTCTGCACACCAGTCTCCAACCTCTGTTCTCTGCAACAGTCCTTCTGCACCCCAGTCTCCATCCTCTGCACTCTTTAGCAGTCCATGTGTACCGGAGTCTCCAAACTCTGCTCTCTGTATCGTTCCTTCTACAACCAAGTCTCCAACATCTGCTTTCACTGTAAGTCCTTCTGCATCTCACTCTCCAACCTCTGCTCTCTTTAACAGTCTTTCTGCACCTCAGTCTCTAACCTCTGCTTTCTGTAACAGTCCTCCTGCACCCCAGTCTCCAACCTCTGCTCTCTGCAACATTCATTTTGCACCCCAGTCTTCTACCTGTGCTCTCTGTAAAAGTCCTTCTGCACATCAGTCTCCAACCTCTTCTCTCAGCAACTCTCCTTATGCACCCCAGCCTCCAACTTCTTTTCTCTGCAACAGTCCTTCTGCACCTCAGTCTCAAATCTCAGCTCTCTGTCAGAGTCCTTCTGCACTCCAGTCTCTCTGCAACAGTCTTTCTACACCTCAGTCTCCATACTTCGCTCGCTGTAAGATGCTTCTGCACACCAGTCTCCCAACTCTGCCCTCTGTATCAGTCCTCCTGAACCCCAGTCTCCAATCTCTGCTCTCTGCAACAGTCGTTCTGCACCTCAGTGTGCAAACTCTGCTCTCAGTAAGATTTTTCTGAAACCCAGTCTTCAACCACTGCTTTCTGCAATGGTCCTTCTGCACCGAAGTCTCCAAACTCTGATCTCCACAACAGTTACTCTGCACCCCAGTCTAAAACCTCTGCTCTCTGTAACAATAATTTTGTACCGCAGTCTCCAACCTCTGTTCTCTGTAAGGGTTCTTCTGCACCACATTTTCCAAACTCTGCTTTCCGTATCAGTCCATCTGCACCACATTCTCAAAACTCTGCTGTCTGTATCAGTCCTTCTGCACTTCAGTCTGCAAGCTCTGCTGTCTGCAATAGTCCATATGCACCAAGTCTCCAATTACTGCTCTCTGAAAAATTCCTTCTGCACGCCAGTCTCCAAAATCTGCTCTCTGCAACAGTCCTTCTCCAACCCAGTCTCCATCCTCTAATCTCTGCAACAGTCCTTCTGCACCCCAGTCTCCAATCTTTGCTCTCTGTAACAGTCCTTCTACACCCTAGTCTACATAATCTGCTCTGTAATAGTTCGTCTGCACCCCACTTTCCAACCTCTGCTCTCTAGAACGATCCCTTTGCACCCCAGTCTCCAATCTCTGCTCACTGCAACAGTCCTTGTGCACCCCAATCTCCAACATCTGCTCTCTGCAACAGTTCTTCTGTACCTCAGTCTTAAAACTCTGCTCTCTGCAATTATCTTTCTGGACCAGAGTCTCCAACCTCTGCTCTCTGTAACACTCCTTCTGTACCTCAGTCTCCAACTTCTGCTCTGTATTAGACCTGAACCCCTGTCTCCCACATCTGCTCTCTGTAACTGTCCTTCTTCACCTCAGTCTTCAACCTCTGCTCTGTGTAAGAGTCCTTCTGCATCTCAGTCTGGAAACTCTGCTGACTGCAACGATCTTTCTGTACACCAGTCTCCAACCTCTGTTCTCTGCAACGATCCTTCTGAAACTCATTCTCCAACCTCTACTCTCTGTAACACTCCATCTTCACCTCAGTCTCCAACATCTGCTCTGTGTAAAATCCTTCTGCAACCAAGTCTCCAAACTCTACCATCAGTAACAGTCCTTCTGGAGCCCTTCTCCAAACTCTGCTCTCCATAACAGGCCTTCTGAACCCCAGTCTCAAACCTCTGCTCTCTTTAACAGTCTTGCTGCACCTCGGTCTTCAAATTCTTCTCTCTGTAAGATCCTTCTGAAACCTTGTCTAAAAACTCTGCTTTCTGTAACAGTCCTTCTGCACCTCAGTCTCTAAACTCTGTTCTTTGCAACACTCCTTCTGCACCCCAATTGCCAAACTTTGCTCTCTGTTACAGTCCTTCTGTACCACATTCTCCAAACTCTGCTCTTTGTAACAGTCCTTCTGCACACCAGTCTCCAACCTCTGCTTTCTGTATCAGTCCTTCTGCACCTCATATCCAACTCTGCTCTCTACAACAGTTTTTATGCACCCCAGTCTCCAACCGCTGCTGTCTGCAACATTCCTTCTGCACCCCAGTCTGCGACGTGTGCTCTGTGTAACAGTACTTCTGAAGCCAAGTCTCCACCTCTGCTCTCTAACGATCTTTCTGTACCTCAGTCTTAAACCTCTGCTCTCTGCAACAATCCTTCTGTACACCAGTCTCCAACCACTTTCTCTGTAACAGTCATTCTCCACCTCAGTCTTCAACCTCTGCTCTCTGCAAGAATCCTTCTGCACCCCAGTCTCCAACATCTGCTCTCTAAACAATCCGTCTGCAGCCCAGTCTCAAACATCTGCTCTCTGCAACAGTCCTTCTGCACCCCAGTGTCCAAATTCTGCTCTCTGCAACGATCCTTCTGCACCACAGTCTCTAACCTCTGCTCTCTGAAAGATCTTTCTGCACCCCAGTTTCACAAATCTGCTCTCTGTAATATTCCTTCTCCACGCCAGTCTCCAAACTCTGCTTTCTGCAACAGTCCTGATGCACGCCAGTCTCAAACCTCTGTACTCCGCAACAGTCCTTCATCTCCCCAGTCTCCAAACTCTGCTCTTATAACAGTCCTTCTGCACCCCAGTCTCTAATCTCTGCTCTCTGCAACACTCTTTCTGCACCTCAGTCTCCATACTTCCTTCGCTGTAAGATGCTTCTGCACCCCAGTCTCCCAACTCTGCTCTCTGTATCAGTCCTTCTGGACCCCAGATTCCAATCACTGCTCTCTGCAACAGTCCTTCTGCACCTCAGTCACCAAACTCGGCTCTCTGTATGATGCTTCTGCACCCCAGTCTACAACTTCTGTTCTCTGTAATAGTCCTTCTAAAGCGTAGTCACCATAATCTGCTCTGCAACAGTCCATCTGCACCCCAGTCTCCAATCTCTGCTCTCTGTAACAGTCCTAATGCACCTCAGTCTCCACACTCTGCTCTCTGTAAAAGGCCTTCTGCACCCTAGTCTCCAACCTCTGCTCTCTGCAACGATCCCTCTACACCCCAGTCTCCAACCTCTGCTCGCTACAACAGTCCTTCTGTACCTCAGTATTAAAACTTTCTCTCTGCAATAATCCATCTGCACCCGAGTCTCCAACCTCTGCTCTCTGAAACAGTCCTTCTGTACTTTAGTCTCCAACTTCTGCTCTCTATCAGTCCTGCACTCCTGTCTTCCACATCTGCTCTCTGTAACTTTCCTTCTTCACCTCAGTCTTCTTCCTCTGCTCTGTGTAACAGTCCTTCTGCATCTCAGTCTGGAAACTCTGCTGACTGCAACGATCCTTCTGCACCCCAGTTTTGAAAATCTGCTCTCTGTAATATTCCTTCTCCACGCCAGTCTCAAACCTCAGGTTTCTGCAACGGTCCTGCTGCAACACAGTCTCCAACCTCTGTACTCCGCAACAGTCCTTCTGCTCCCCAGTCTCCAAACTCTGCTCTCTGTAATAGTCCTTCTGTACCACAGTCTCCAAACTCTGCCCTCTGTAAAGGTCCTTTGGCACGTCAGTCTCCAACCTCTGCTTTCATTATCCGTCCTTCGGCACCTCAGTCTCCAACCTCTGCTCTCTGCAAAAGTCTTTCTGTACACCATTCTCCAACTTCTGCTCTCTTCAACAGTCCTTTTGAAGAACAGTCTCCAACATATTCTCTATGAAAAAGTCATTGTGTACCCTAGGCTCCAACCTCACCTCTCTGCAACAGTCCTTCTGTACTGCAGTCTCCAACATCTGCTCTCTGCAACAGTCCTTCTGAACCTCAGTCTCAAACCTCTGCTCCATGTAAGATCCATTTATACCCAGTCTCAAAACTCTGCTCCTTGTAAAAGTTCTTCTGCACCCCAGTCTCAGAACTCTTCTCTCTGTATCCGGCCTTCTGCACCCCAGTATCCAAACTCTGCTCTCTGTAGCAGTTGGTCTGCACACCAGTCTTTAACTTCTGCTCTCTGTAACAATCATTCTTCACCCCAGTCCCCAAAATCTGCTCTCTGCAACAGTCCTTCCTCACCTCATTCTGAGAATTTTGCTCTCTGCAACAATCCTTCTGCACCCCAGACTCCAACCTTTGCTCTCTGTAACAGTCCTTCTGCACCTCAGTTTCTAAACTCTCCACTATGAAAGATCCTTCTGCAATACAGTCTCCAAAATTGGCTCCCTGAAACTGTTCTTCTGCACTTCAGTCTCCAACCTCTGCTCTCTGTAAAAGTCCTTCTACACCTCAGTCTGAATCCTTTTCTCTCTGCACGATCCCTCTGCACCCCATTCTCCAACCACTGCTCTCTTTAACAGTCCTCATTCACCTCAGTCTCCAAACTCTGCTCTCTGTAAGATCCTTCTGCAACCCAGTATCTTAACTCTGCTCTCTATAACAATCCTTCTGCATACCAGTCTTCAAACTCTGCAGTAATTAACAGGCCTTCTTTACCTTAGTCCCGAAACTCTGCTCTCTGTAACAGGCCTTCAGCACCCCAGTCTCCAACGTGTCCACTCCTCAACAGTCCATCTGCACCCCTGTCTCCAAACTCTGCTCTATGTAAGATCTGGCTGCATCCCAGTTTTCAAACTCTGCTCTCTGTAACATTCCTTTTCCACCACAGTCTCCAACATCTGGATTCTGCACAGATCCTACTTTTCCCTAGTCTCCAAACTGGGCTCTCTTTAACAGTCCTTCTGCACCCCATTGTCTAATCTCTGCTCTCTACAACAGTCCTTCTGAACCTCAGTCTCCAAACTCTGCTCTCTGTAACGGTCTTTCTGCACCTCAGTCTCCAACCTCTGCTTTATGTATCAGTAATTCTGTACCCCTGTCTCCAAATTTTGCTATCTGTAACATTTTTTCTGCACCCCAGTCTCCAACCTCTGCTCTCTGAAAGTTCCTTCTGCACCACAGTCTTCAAATTCTGATCTTTCTAACAGTCCTTTTTAACCTCAGTCTCCAACCTCTGCTCTCTGTAACAATCCTTCTGCAGCTCAGACTCCAAACTCTGCTCTATGTAATATCCTTCTGCACCCCAGTCTCCATCCTCTACTCTGTGCAACTGTTCGTCTGCACCACAGTGTCCAACCTCTGCTCTCTGAAAGATCCTTCTGCACCACAGTCTCCAAATTCTGATCTTTGTCACAGTCCTTTTTCACCTCAGTCTCCAACCTTGCTCTCTGTAACAATCCTTCTGCACCTCAGTCTCCAAAATCTGCTCTCTGCAATGGTCCTTCTGCACCCCATTCTCCAACCTCTGTCTTCTGCAAGAGTCCTTCAGCACGTCATATCCAACCTTTACTCACTGCAACAATCCTTCTGCACCCCAGTCTCCAACTAGTACTCTCTGAAGAATTCCTTCTTCACCCCAGTCTCCAACCTCTGATCTCTGTAACAGTTCTTCTGTACCGCAGTCTCTAACTTCTGCTCTCTGTAAGATCCTTCTGCACTCAAGTTTCCAAACTCTGCTCTCTGTAACATTTCCTCCCCACCTATGGCTCCAACCTCTGCTCTTTGCAATGGTCCTTCTGCACCCCAGTCTCCAACCTCTGATTTCTGTATCAGTCCTTCAGCACCAGAGTCTCCAAACTCTGCTCTCTGTTACAATCCTTCTGCACCTCAGTCTCCAAACTCTGCTCTCTGCAAAAGTCCTTCTGCATCCCATTCTCCAACCTGTGCTCTCTGCAGCAGACCTTCTGTTCCCTAGTCTCCAATCTCTGCTCTCTGTAACAGTCCTTCTATACTGCAATCTCAAACCTCTGCTCTCGTTAAGGTTCATTCTGGACCCATGTCTCCAACCTCTGCTTTCTGTATCAGTCCTTCTCCACCCCAGTCTACACCTCTGCTCTTTGTAACAGTCCTACTGCATCTCAGTCTCAAATATCTTCTCTCTGTAACAGTCCTTCTCAGCCCAGTCTCCAACTTCTACTCTGTGCAACAGTTCGTCTGCACCCCAGTCTCCAACCTCTGCTCTCTGAAAGATCCTTCTACACCCAAGTCTCCAAACTCTGATCTTTGTCACAGTCCTTCTTCACCTCAGTCTCCTAACTCTGCTCTCTGTAACAATCCTTCTACACCTCAGTATCTAACATCTGCTTTCTGCAACGGTCCTTCTTCACCCCATTCTCCAAACTCTGTTGTCTGCAAGAGTTTTTCAGCACGTCATATCCAACCTCTACTCCCTGCAAAAATCCTTCTGCACCCCAGTCTCCAACTTCGGCTCTCTGAAATATTTCTTCTGCACCCCAGTCTCCAACATCTACTCTCTGAAGAAGTCCTTCTCCACCCCAGTATCCAACCTCTGATCTCTGTAACAGTCCTTCTATACCGCAGTCTCTAACTTCTGCTCTCTGTAAGATACCTTCTACACCCCAGTCTCCAACCTCTGCTTTATCTATCAGTCCTTCAGCACCACAGTCTCCAAACTCTGCTCTCTTTTAGAGTCCTTCTGCACCTCAGTCTCCAAACTCTGCTCTCTGCAAAAGTCCTTCTGTACCCTAATCTCCAACCTCTGCTCTCTGTAAAAGTCCTTCTATACTGCAGTCTCAATCCTCTGCTCTCATTAAGGTTCATTCTGAACCCAAGTCTCCAACATCTGCTTTCTGTGTCAGTCCTTCTGCACCCCAGTCTCCAACTTCTGCTCTTTGTAACAGTCCTTCTGCATCTCAGTCTCAAACATCTTCTCTCTGTAACAGTCCTACTCTACCCCAGTCTTCAAACTCTGCTCTCTGCAACCGTTCTTCTACACCCCAGTCTTCAACCTCTACTTTGTGTAACAGTCCTTCTGCAACCCAGTGTCCAAACTCTGCTCTCTGGAACAGTCTTTCTGCATCCCAGCCTACAACATCTGCTCTCTGCGATCGTCCTTCTTCACTCAAGTCTCCAAACTCTGCTCTCTGCAACGATCCTTCTGCACACCAGTCTCCAAACTCTGCTCCCAGCAATGATCCTACTGCATTTCAGTCACCAAACTCTGCTCTCTGTAACAATCCTTCTGCACCTCAGACTCCGAACTCTGCTCTACGTAATACCCGTCTGCAACCCAGTGTCCAAACTCTGCTCTCTGCAACAGTCCTTCTGCACCCAAGTCTCCAACCTCTGCTCTCTGCAACAGTGCTTCTACACACCAGTCTTTAAACTCTGCTCTTTTTAACAGTCCTTCTGCACCCCAGTATCCAACCTCTGCTTTCTGTAAAATTCTATCTGCACCCCAGTTTCCAAACTGTGCTCTCTGTAACTGTCCTTCTGCACCCCAGTCTCCCACTTCTTCTCTCTGTTATGATCATTCTGCACCCTGTCTCCACTTTGCTCTATGCAATGATTCTTCTACAACTGAGTCTCCAACTTTTTCTCTCTTCCTCGATCCTTCTGTACCCCACTCTCCAACCGCTGCTCTCTGTATGAGACTTCTGAAAAGAAGTCTCCAAACTCTGCTTTCTGTAAAAGTCCTTGTGCACCCAAGTCTCCAAACTCTGCTCTCTGTAAAAGTCCTTCTGATCCTCAGTCTCCAATCTCTTCTCTCTGCAACATTTCTTCTGCTCCCCAGTCTCCAAACCCTTTTCTCTGCATTAGTCGTTCTGCACCCCTGTCTCAAAACTCTGCTCTCGGTAACAGTCCTTCTGTACTGCACTCTCCAAACTCTGCTCTCTATAACGGTCCTTTTGCACCCCATTCTCCAACCTCTGCTCTCTGTAACAGTCCTTCTGCACCTCAGTATCCAACCTCTGCTCTCTGCAAAAGTCCTTCTAAACCCAAGTCTCAAACATCTGCTCTCTGCAACAGTCCTTCTACACACAAGTCTCCAACCTCTACTCTCTGCAACGATCCTTCTGCACTCCAGTCTCTAACATCTGCTCTCTGCAACAGTCCTTCTGCACACCAGTCTCAAACTTCTTGTCTCTATAAGATCCTTCTGCACCCCACTTTCTAAACTTTGTTCTCTGTGACATTCCTTCTGCACCCCAGTCTCAAAGATCTACTCTCTGTAACAGTCCTTCTGTACTGCAGTCTCCAAACTCTGCTCTCTGAAACAGTCCTTCTTAAACCGTCTCCAAAACTCTGCTCTCTGCAACAGTCTTTCTGCACCTCAGTCTCCACCTTCTGCTCTCTGTTACAGGCCTTCTGCACCCCAGTCTCAAACAGCTTTTCTCTGTAACAGTTCTTCTGCAACCCAGTCTCCAACCTCTGCTCTCTGTAACACTCCTTCTGCTCCCCAGTCTTCATCGTCTGCTCTCGGTAAGAATCCTTCTGCACCCCAGTCTCCAACCTCTCCTCTTAGTAAAAGTTTTTCTGCACCTAAGTCTGCAACATCTGCTCTCTGTAACGATCCTTTATTACCTCAATCTCCAACCTCTTCTCTTTGGATCAGTCCTTCTGTACCCCAGTAATCTTCAACTGCACTCTGTAACAATCTTTCTGCACCTCAATCTCCCACCTCACCTCTCTGCAACGGTCCTCTGCACCCCAGTCTCTAACCTCTCCTCTCTGTAACAGTTTTTCTACACCCCAATCTCCAACCTCTACTCTCTGCAAAAGTTTTTCTGCACCCCAGTCTCCAACATCTGATCTCTGCAACAGTTCTTCTCCACCCCAGTCTCCAACCTCTGCTCTCTGTAACAGTCCTTCTGTACTGCAGTTTCCAAACACTTCTCTCTGTAACGGTCCTTCTGCTCCCCAGTCTCAAACCTCTGCTTTCTGTATCAGTCCTTGTGCAATCAAGTCTCCAAACTTTTCTCTCTGTAACAGTCCTACTGCACCCCAGTCTCCAAACTCTGATCTCTGTAACAGGCCTTCTGCACCCAAGTCTCCAACCTCTGCTCTCTGTAACAGTCCTTCAGCACTCCAGTCTCCACACTCTGCTCTCTGCAACGATCCTTCTGCACCCAACTCTCCAAACTGTGCTCTCTGCAACAGTCCTTCTGCACCCCAGTTTCCAAACTCTTCTCTCTGTAAGATCCTTCTGCACCTCAGTTTCCAAACTCTTCTCTCTGTAACATTCCTTCTGCACCCCAGTCTCCAAATTCTGCTCTCTGCAATGTTCCCTTTGAACCCCAGTCTCCAACCTCTGTTCTCTACAACAGTTCTTCTGTACAAGAGTCTTTAACCTCTATTCTCTGTAAAGGTCCTTCTTAACCCCAGTCTCCAACCTCTGGTTTCTGTATCAGTCCTTCTGAAACACAGTCTCCAAACTCTGCTCTCTGTGAAAGTCCTTATGCACCTCACTCTGCAACCTCTGCTCTCTGCCACAGTCCATCTGCAACCCAGTCTTCAACCTTGCTCTCTGCAACAGTCCTTCTGCACACCAGTCTCCAAAATCTGCTCTCTGCCACAATCCTTCTCCAGCTCAGTCTCCACCCTCTGCTCTCTGTAACAGTCCTTGTGTACTGCAGTCTCCTAACTCTTCTCCCTGTAACGATTTTTCTGCTCCCCAGTCTACAAACTCTGCTTTCTCTATCAGTTTTTCTGAACCCCAGTCTCCAATCTCTTCTCTCTGTAACTTTCCTTCTGCACTTCAGACTCCAACCTCTGCTCTCTGCAACAGTCCTTCTTCACCACAGTGTACAACCTCTGCTCTCTGTAAGATCCTTCTGAAACCCAGTCTCCAACCTCTGCTTTCTACAATGGTCTTTCTGCACCCGAGTCTCCAACCTCTGTTCTCTACAACACTTATTCTGCACCCCATTGTCCAACCTTTTCTCTCTGTAACAGTACTTCTACACCCCAGTCTCCAAACTCTGCTCTCTGTAACAGTCCTTCTGTACTGTAGTCTCAAAACTCTGCTCTCTGTAATGGTCCTTCTGCACCCCAGTCTCCAAACTCTGCTTTCTGTATGAGTTCTTCTGCACGTCAGACTCCAACCTCTGTTCTCTGCAAGAGTTATGCTGCACCCCAATCTCCAACCTCTGCTCTCTGAAACAGTCATACTGCACCCAAGTCTCCAACCTCTGCTCTCTGTATCAATCCTTCTGCACCTCAGTCTCCAAGTCTTCTTTCTGCAATGGTCCTTCTGCACCCCAGTCACCAACCTCTGTTTTCTAAAACACTTCTTCTGCTCCCAAGTCTCCAAACGTTGCTCTCTGTAACAGTTATTCTGTTTTGCAGTCTCCAACCTCTGTTTTCTTTAATGGTCCTTCTGCACCCTAGTTTCAAACCTGTGCTTTCTGTATCAATCCTTCTGCACCATAGTCTCCAAACTCTGCTGCTGTAACAGTCCTTCTGCACATCAGTCTGCAACCTCTGCTCTCTGCAATAGTCCTTCTGCACCCCAGTCTCCAAACTTTGCTTTCTGTATCAGTCCTTCTGCAACCCACTCTCCAAACACTGTTCTCTGTAACAGGCCTTCTACACTTCACTCTCCAACCTCTGCTCTCTGCAACAGTCCTGTAAATGCTACTCTCTGCAACAGTCTTTCTCCACCCCAGTTTCCAACCTCTACTCTCTGGAAAAGTTCTTCTGCACCCCAATCTCCAACCTCTACTCTCTGCAATAGTCCTTCTAGACCCAAGTCTCTGACCTCTACTCTATGATACAGTCTTTCTGCACCCCAGTCTCCAACATCTGGTCTCTACAATAGTCCTTCTGCACCCCAGTTTCCAATCTCTGCTTTCTGTATCAGTACTTCTGCACTCAAGTCTCTAACCACTGCTCTCTGTAACAGTCCTTCTGCACCTCAGACTCCAAATTTTATTCTCAGCAACAGTCCTTCTCCACCCCAATCTCCAATCCCTACTCTTTGCAACAGTCTTTCTGCACCCCAGTCTCCAACCTCTTCTCTGCAACAGTCCTTCTGCACCCCAATCTCCAACATCTGAACTCTGCAACAGTCCTTCTACACCCCAGTCTCCAACCTCTGCTCTCTGTAACACTCCTTATGTACTGCAGTTTCCAAACTCTTCTCTATGTAACTGTCCTTCTGCACACCAGTCTCCAACCCCTGCTTTCTCTATCAGTCCTTCTGCACTAAAGTTTCCAACCTCTGATCTCTGCAACAGTCCTTCTGCATCCCAATCTCCAACCTATGCTCTCTGCAACAGTCCTTCTACACCCAAGTCTCCAACTTCTGCACTCCGCAACAGTCCTTCTTCACCTCAGTTTCCAACCTCTGCTCTCTGCAATGGTCTTTCTACACTTTAGTCTTCAACATCTACTCTCTGTAACAGTCCTTTTGCACCTCAGTCTCCAACCTCTGCTCTCTGTATGATCTTTCCGAAAATCAGTCTCCAAACTCTACTTTCTGTAACAGTCCTTCTGCACCCCAGTCTCCAACCTCTGCTCTCTGTAATTGTCCTTCTCTTCTGCAGTCTCCAACCTCTGTTTTCTTCAGTGGTCCTTCTGCACCCCAGTTTCCAACCTCTGCTTTCTGTATCAGTCCTTCTGCACCACAGTCTCCAAACTCTGCTGCTTTAACAGTCCTTCCTCACCTCATTCTGCAACCTCTGCTCTCTGCAATAGTCTTACTGCACCCCAGTTTCCATCCTATGCTCTCTGCAACAGTCCTTCTGCACCCCAGTTTCCAACCTCCTCTCTGCAACAATCTTTCTGCACCCCAGTCTCCAACATCTGATCTCTGCAACAGTTTTTCTCAACCCCAGTCTCAAACCTCTGCTCTCTTTAAAAGTCCTTCTGTACTGCAGTTTCCAAACTCTTCTCTCTGTAACTGTCCCTCTGCACACCAGTCTCCATCCCCTGCTTACTCTATCAGTCCTTCTGCACTCAAGTCCTCAACCTCTGCACTCTGTCCAGTCCTTCTGCACCTCAGCCTCCAAATTCTGCTTTCTGCAACAGTCTTTCTTCACCCCAATCTCCAACCTATGCTCTCTGCAACAGTCCTTCTACACCAAGTCTCCAACCTCTGCACTCTGCAACAGTCCTTCTGCACCTCAGTCTCCAAACTCTGCTCTCTGCAATGGTCTTTCAACACCTCAGTCTTCAACATCTACTCTCTGTACCAGTCCTTCTGCACCTCAGTCTCCAACCTCTGCTCTTTGTAACAGTCGTTATGTTCCGCAGTCTCCAAACTTTGTTTTTTGTAATGGTCCTTCTGCACCCCAGTTTCCAACCTCTGCTTTCTCTATCAGTCCTTCTGCACCACAGTCTCCAAACTCTGCTGCTGTAACACTCCTTCTGCACCTCAGTCTGCAATCTCTGCTCTCTGCAATAGTTGTACTACACCCCAGTCTCCAAACTCAGCTCTGTGCAACACTCCATCTGCAACCCAGTCTCAAACATCTGCTCTCAACAACTGTCCTTCTCCACCCTAGTCTCCAACCTCTGCTCTTTGCAACAATCCTTCTGCACCCCAGTCTCCAACCTCTGATTTCTGTATCAGTTGTTCTGCACCCCAGTCTCGAACCTCTGCTCTCTGCAACAGTCCTGTGGATCCCCAATCTCCAAATGCTACTCCCTGCAAAAGTCTTTCTCCAACCAGTCTCCAAACTCTGCTCTCTGCAACAGTTTTCCTGAAACCCAATCTCCAACCTCTACTCTCTGCAATAGTCCTTCTGAACCCAAGTCTCCAACCTCTACTCTATGCAACAGTTTTTCTGCACCCCAGTCTTCAACATCTGCTCTCTACAACAGTCTTTCTGCACCCCAGTCTCCAATCTCTGCTTTTTGTATCAGTACTTCTGCACTCAAGTCTCTAACCACTGCTTTCTGTAACATTCCTTCTGCACCTCAGTCTCCAAAATCTGCTCACAGCAACAGTCCTTCTCAACCCCAATCTCCAACGTCTGCTCTCCCCAACAGTTTTTCTGCACCCCTGTCTCCATCCCCTACTCTCTGCAACAGTCATACTGCACCCCAGTCTCCAACCTTTTCTCTGCAACAGTGCTTCTGCACCCCATTCTCTAACATATGATCTCTGAAACTGTCCTTTTCCACCCTAGTCTCCAACCTCTGCTCTCTGTAACAGTCCTTCTGTACTGCAGTTTCCAAACTCTTCTCTCTGTAACTGTCCTTCTGCACACCAGTCTTCAATTCCTGCTTTCAGAAAAACTGATAAGTCCTTCTGCACTCATGTCTCCAAACTCTGCTCTCTGTACAGTCCTTTGGCACCTCAGTCTCCAAACAGTCTTTCAGCAACCCAATCTCCAAACTCTGCTCTCTGCAACATTCCTTCTACAGCAGTCTCCAACCTCTGCACTCCTCAAAAGTCCTTTTGCACCTCAGTCTCCAACCTCTGCTCTCTACAGTGGTCTTTCTACATTTCAGTCTTCAACATCTACTCTCTGTAACAGTCCTTCTGCACCTCAGTCTCAAATTTCTGCTCTCGGTATGATCCTTCTGAAAAGAAGTCTCCAAACTCTGCTTTCTGTAACAGTCCTTCTGCACCCCAGTCTCAAAACTATGCTCTCTGTAACAGGCCTTGTGCACACCAGTCTCCATCTTCTTATTTCTGTAACAGGCCTTCTGCACCCAAGTCTCTGAACTCTGCTCTCTTTAACAGTCCTTCTGCACCCAAGTCTCCAACCTCTGTTCTCTGTAACAGTCCTTCTGCACCTCAGTCTCCAAACTCTGCTCTCTGTAAAATCCTTCTGCACCCCAGTCTCCAAACTCTGCTCTCAGTATCTGTCTTGCACCCCAGTCTCCAAACACTGCTCTCTGTAACAGTTTTTCTGCATCTCAGTCTTCACCCTCTTCTCTCTAGAACACTCCTTCTATACCCCAGTCTCCATTATCTTCTCTCTGCAACGATCCTTCTGAACCCAAGTCTCCGACCTCTTCTCTCTGCAACAGTCCTGTGGCACCCCAATCTCCAAATGTTACTCTCTGCAACAGTCTTTTTCCACCCAGTCTCCAACCTCTGCACTCTGCAACAGTTCTTTTGCAACCCAATGTCCAACCTCTACTTTCTGCAATAGTCTTCTGCACCCAAGTCTCCAACCTCTACTCTATGCAACAGTCCTTCTGCACCCCAGTCTCCAACATCTGCTCTCTACAACAGTCCTTCGGCACCACAGTCGCCAATCTCTTCTCTCTTTAACTGTTTTTCTGCACCTCACTCTGAAACCTCTGCTCTTTGCAACAGTCCTTCTGTACCCCAGTTTTAAACCTCTGCTCTCTACAACAGTCCTTCCTCACCCAAGTCTCCAAAATATGCTCTCTGTAACAGTCCTTTTCCACTGCAATCTCCAACCTTTGCTCTCTGTAACAGTCCTTCTGTACTGCAGTCTCCAAACTCTGCTCTCTGTAATGGTATTTCTTCACCCCAGTCTCCAATCTCTGCTTTCTGTATCAGTCTTTCTGCACCCCGGGCTCTAAACTCTGGTCTCTGTAACAGTCTTCTGCACCTCAGACTCCAACCTCTGCTCTCTGCAACAGTACTTCTGCGCCCCAATCTCAAACCTCTGCTCTCTGCAACATTCCTTCTGCACCTCAGTGTCCTAATTCTGCTCTCTGTAAGATCCTTCTGAAACCCAGGCTCCAAACTCTGCTTTCTGCAATGATCCCTCTGCACCCCAGTTTTCAACCTCTGTTCTCTACAAAACTTATTCTGCACCCTAGTCTCCATCATGTGCTTTTTGTTACAGTCCTTCTGCACCACAGTCTACAACCTCTACTCTCTGCAATACTCCTTATGCACCCCAGTCTCTAATCTTTGCTCTCTGCAACAGTCCTACTGCACCCTAGTCTCCAACATCTTCTCTCTGCAACAGTCCTTCTCCACCCCAGTCTCAAACCTCTGTTCTCTGCAACAGTCCTTCTACACCCAGGTCACCAAGGTCTGCTATCTGTATCAGTCCTTCTGAACCCCAGTCTCCAACTTCTGCTCTCTGTAACAGTCCTTCTGCACCTCAGTCTCCAACCTCTACTCTCTGCAGCAGTCCTTCTCCACCCCAGTCTCCAACCTCTGCTGTCGGCAACAATCCTTCTGGACGCCAATCTCCAACCTCTACTCTCTGCAACAGTCTTTCTACACACCAGTCTCCAACTTCTGCTTTCTTTAACAGGCCTTCTGCACCTCAGTCTGAAAACTCTGCTCTCTGCAACGATCATTCTGCACTTCAGTCTCCAACCTCTGCTCTCTGTAACAGTCCTTCTGTACCTCAGTCTTCAACCTCTGCTCTCTGTAAGATCCTTTTGCAACCCAGTCTTTAAACTTTGCTCTCTGTAACTGTTCTTCCGCATCCCAGTCTCCAAGCCCTGCTCTCTGTAACAGGTCTTCTACACCCCAATTTCCAAACTCTGCTTTCTGTAACAGGCCTTTTGACCCTAGTCTCCATCCTCTTCTCTCTTCAACGATCTTTCTGCACCCCAGTCTCCAACCTCTGCTCTCACCAACAATCCTTCGGCACCCCAGTCGTCAACCTATGCTGTCTGACAGATCCTTCTGCACACCTGGCTCCAACCACTGCTCTCTGAAACAGTTCTTCTGTACTGCAGTCTCCAACGTCTGGTCTCTGTAAGGGTCCTTCTGCACATCAGTCTCCAACCTGTGCTCTCTGTAAAAGAACTACTGCACCCCAGTCTTCAACCTGTGCTCTCTGTAAAAGTCCTTCTGCACCACAGTCTCCAAACTCTGCTCTCTGCAACTATCCTTCTGCACCCCAGTCTCAAAACTCTGCTCTCTGAAACAGTTCTTCTTCACCCCTGGCTCCAATCTCTGCTCTCTGTAACAGTCCTTCTGTACCGCAGTCTCTGACCTTTGTTCTTTGTTAGGGTCCTTATTCAGCAAAGTATCCAACCTCAGCTTTCTGTATTCTTCGTTTTCCACCACAGTATCCAAACTCTGCCCGCTGTAACAGTCCTTCTACAACTCAGTCTGCAACCTCTTCTCTGTGCAACAGTCCATCTACAATTTTCATCCTCTGCTCTCTTCAACAGTCATTTTGCACTGCAGACTCCAACATCTGCTCTGTGAAACAGTTCTTCTCCACCCCAGTCTCCAACCTCTGCTCTCTGTAATAGTCCTTCTGTACTGCAGTTTCCAACCTCTGCTCTCTGTAAGGGTCCTTCTGCACCCCAGTTTCCAAACTCTGCTTTCTGTATCAGTTCTTGTGCACCCCAGTCTCCAACATCTGCTCTCTGTAACATCCTTCTGCAACCTAGTCTCCAAACTTTCCTCTCTGTAACAGTCCTTCTGCACCCCAGTCTCCAAACTCTGCTCTCTGTAACAGGCCTTCTGCAGCACAGTCTCCAACCTCTGCTTTCTGTAAAGGTCCTTCTTCACCCCAGTCTCCAACCTGTGCTCTCTGCAACGATCCTTCTGCACCCCAGTCTCCAACTTCTTCTCGCTGCAACAGTTTTTGTGCACCCCAGTCTCCAACATCTGCTCTTTGCAACAGTTCTTCTGTACCGCAGTCTGAAAACTCAGCTCTCTACAACAATCCTTCTGCACCCCAGTCTCCAACTTCTTCTCTCTGTAAGAGTCCTTCTCTACCTCAGTCTCCACCCTCTGCTTTCTGTAAAACCCTTCTGAAACCCAGTCTGCAAACTGTGCTCTCTGTAACAGTTCTTCTGCACCCCAGTCTCCAACTTCTGCTCTCTGTAACAGGCCTTCTGCACTCAAGTCTCCAACCTCTGCTCTCTGTAAGAGGCATTCTGCCCCCCAGTCTCTAACCTATGCTCTCTGCAACATTCCTTCTGCCCCTCAGTTTCTAACCTCGCTCTCTGCAGCGGTCTTTGTACACCCCAGTCTCCATCCTCTGCTCTCTGTAACAGTCCTTCTGAACCGGAGTCTTCTACTTCTGCTCTCTGTAACGGTATTTCTGCACCCCAGTCTCCAAAATCTGCTTTCTCTATCAGGCCTTCTGCACTCCAGTCTCCAACCTCTGCTCTCTGTAACAGTCCTTCTGCACCCCAGTCGCCAGCCTCTGCTCTCTGTAACAGTCCTTCTGAACCGGAGTCTCCTACCTCTGCTCTCTTTAACGGTCCTTTTTTACCCCAGTCTCCAACATCTGCTTTCTTTATCAGTCCTTCTGTACCCAAGTATTCAACCTCTGCTCTCTGCAACATTCCTTCTGAACCCCAGTCTCCAACCTTCACTCTCTGTAAGATCCTTTTGCACACCACTCTCCTACCTCTTCTCGCTGTAACAGTCCTTCTGCAACCCAGTCTCCATACTCTGCTCTCTGTAACAATAATTCTGCACCTCAGTCTCCAACCTCTTCTCTCTGCAAAGGTCCTTCTGCACCCCAGTCTCCAACTTCTGTTCTCTTCAACAGTCCTACTTCACCCCAGTCTTAATCCTCTGCACTCTGTAACAGTCCTTCTGCACCCCAGTCTCCAAACTCTGCTCTCTGCAACCGTCTTTCTGCACCTCATTCTCAAACCTCTACTCTTTGTAAGATCCTTCTGCAACCCAATCTCCAACCTCTGCTCTCTCTAACAGTCCTTCTGCACCCCAGTATCCAAACTCCGCTCTCTAGAACAGGCCTTCTTCGCCCCATTCTCTAACCTCTGGTCTCTGTAAGATTATTCCTGAATCCCAGTCCCCAGCGTCTACTCTCTGCAACAGTCTTTCTGCACTGAAGTCTCCAACATCTGCTCTCTGCAACAGTCCTTTTATAACCCAGTCTTCAACTTTTGCTCTCTGCAACAGTCCTTCTACCCCCCATTCTCCATATTCTGCTCACCCCAACAATCTTTCTACACCCCAGTCTCCAATATCTGTTATCTATAACAGTTCTTCTGCACCCCAGTCTTTGAACTTTGCTCTCTGTAAAAGTCCGTCCAAACCGCAGTCTCCATACGTTGTTCTTTGTAAGGGTCCTTTTACACCCCAGTATCCAAACTCTGCTTTCTGTATCCGTCGTTTTCCACCCCAGTCCTCACACTCTGCCCTCTGTAACAGTCCTTCTGCAACTCAGTCTGCAACCTCTGCTGTCTGCAACAGTCCTTCTATATCCCAGTCTCCATCCTCTGCTCTCTGGAACAGTCGTTTTGCACCCCAGACTCCAACATCTGCTCTCTGAAACAGTTCTTCTTCAGCCCAGTCTCCAACCTCTGCTCTCTGTAACAGTTTTTCTGTACTGCAGTCTCCAACCTCTGCTCTCTGTAAGGGTCCTTCTGCACCAGAGTCTTCAACGTCTGTTCTCTGTAACAATCCTTCTGCACCTCAGTTCCCAAACTCTGACCTCTGCAATGGTCCTACTGCACCCCAGGCTCTAACCTCTGCTGTCTGCAAACATCCTTTTGCACCATTGTCTCAAACCTCTGCTCTCTGCAAAAGTCTTTCTGAACCCCAGTCTCCAACATCTGCTCTCTGCAACAATCCTTCTGCACCTCAGTCTGAAAACTTTGCTCTCTACATTATCCTTGTGCACCCCAGTCTCCAAACTCTGCTTTCTGTAGCAGTCCTTCTGCACCTCAGTTTCCAACTTCTGCTCTCTGCAACAGTTCTTCTGCACCCTAGTCTTTAACATCTACTCTATGAAACAGACCTTTTACACCCCTGTGCAAATGCAGAAGAAGGAGACCTGAACTATTGCTCACCTGCAAGAAATCAACTCAAAATGCATTAAAGACCCAGGCACTAGACCAGAAATTATGCAGTTTCTAAAAAAAAAAAAAAAAACAAAGTCAATACTCCAACTTACAGGCAGAGGCAATGACTTTCTCAATAGGATGCCAAAGCTCAGGAGATAACAACAAAAGTTAGCTAATAAGATCGCATGAAATTAAGAAGGTTCTGCACAGCAAAAGAGACAATTAGAATATGAAGAGAGAACCTACAGAAAGGTAGAAAATCTTTATGAGGGCCTCTTCTAAAAAAGGATGAATATTAAGAATATTAATAAAGAACTCAAAGAACTTAACATCAATCCCACAATTATTAAATAACCCAATTATCATATAACCCAATTACCAAATGGGAAACTAAATGATTTAAATAGACATGTCTTAGAAGAAAATATGTGAGTGGCAAAAAAATATATGAAAATACATGCAAGTCAAGACTACCCTGAGATTTCATCTCACTTCAGTGACAAAGGCAACCACCAAGAATGCAAAAAGAAACCAGTGTGACAAGGAGAGAATTGGAGAGAAATGAGCACTCTCACCCTGTTGGTGGGCATGTAAATCAGCACAACCACCACGGAAATCGGGATGGAGGCTTCTTAGAAGTAGCCATGGACCACCCTGCGACCCAGCTCTAGCTCTGCTTGGTATTTATCACAGCGGATCGAAGTCATCATACTATAATGACACATACATGCCCATGAACCAGCCAAGGTGACATCAGTGGACGAATGGATAAAGAACATCTGGTATATGCACACTGGAATTTCATTCAGCCATAAAAAAGAACAAAATTATGTCATGCTGGAAGATGGATGGATCTTCAGAAAATTAAGGGAAAAAGCAACTCAGAAAGTTATGGGCCATATGTTTTTCCTCTGTTAAAGCTAGAGGGGGAAAAGAAAGGAAAGTTGGGAAGGGAGTCTCGTCATGAAAGTTGAAGGAAGATAAGTAGAGTCAAGGCACCAGGGGAGGAGGTGAGGAAAAGGAAAATATTGGAATGGTATTGGCCAAAGTTCATGGTTATTTTGTGTGCATGTTCAAATACGTGTCAGCAAATCCCACCATTATGGACAACTACAATGCACCAATGAAGTGTGAAAAGAAGAGTTTCACATTACATGGGACAGGCACTATTCTAGGAGGGTGCCCATTTTTTCCCATCTATAAATACCATGATCATTTACCACTGTCAAAAATCTCTACAGATTCAAATGTTCTGATCACTGCTCCACCACATGGCCTCTTCTACTTCAGTGTCCCCAATTCTCACTGTAATCAGGGAGCCCGTTTCAACGATGCCATCTGTTAATGTCTTCCCAGGCTGCCGAGGACAGAGGCTGCAGGTTTCACAAGGATCTGGTGCTGCCTTCTGAACGCATGTCCACGAGGCCTTGGCGAAGGCTGGTGCTGGAGGCCCTCCTCCAGATCCAGCTGTGAGGCTAGGGAAGGAGTCACAAAACACGCCATCCAACACCTTATTTTTTCTGATCACCATCCTCTCCATTATTCCAGGATTATATTGGTCATTGAACTTAAGCAAACACTGAGTCCATATTTCAGTCCATCAACAAAAGAGAGTCTAATAGCCACTTCCCGTGGCTCAGAAAAATCCTTGGCCCTAACATTTCTGGTGATTACGTCTCTGTGACTGCATTCAAGATGATCCAGCAATATGTCCTGACTTCTTTGGTCTAGAAGACTCAAACAAATTCTCTTATATATTCTTAAGGCTCCTATTAACAAAATACAGTAAAATATTTACCTTTTATTTTGGTGAGACCCTTATACTCTCCTGGGCTATATTTTATAATCTTACCTGAGGCGTTCTAGGATCAGACCCCAATTAAGATCTGGTGACAATGTGGAATGATGGATGAGCATATTAAAAACAATTGGGCTAGGGATGTGGCTCAAGCAGTAGTGTGCTTGCCTGGCACGCGTACAGCCTGGGTTCGATCCTCAGCACCACATACCAACAAAGATGTTGTGTCTGCCGAGAACTAAAAAATGAATATTAAAAATTATCTCTCTCTCTTTCTCTCTCTCCCCTCTCCTCTCCTTTCCTCTCCTCTCTCACTCTCTCTTAAAAAAAAAGACAACTGCGCAGGTAGAGTCACCAAAGGGTCTTCAATTTAGGGAAAGCTAGTCTCCTCTGAGGAGGAGGGGCTGCTTCTGACAGCAAAGAGGGTTAATGGAGATTTCAGAATTCAAGGCTCTGAGATTTGTCTAATTCCACTGGTATTTTGCCATTCTAATTAACAGGGTCTCAATCATTCTCCCATTAATGTCCTAATTGACATAAGAGAGACCTGGAGAAATTGTGGATTTATAATTTTCTTTGTACTACTGCAATTTGGAGAATTGGATGTTTTATTCTGATATTAACCTTTATCAGTTTCCAGAGAGAAAATATTTCTCATGATCTGAACCTGACTTGAAGGAGGAATATAATGCTTGAACCTATCATTTTCTTTCTGTAAGTCTCCCACTCCAGTCAGTAACAGCAGTCTGTAGTCATGTTGTAATGTTCATTCCCACCCTGAAGGTCGATGGTGTTATTCCAAAGCTCAGTTTTTCATAGACATTTGATTTCAGGCCATGATAACTTAAAGTCTCTGTTGAGTCATTGCACACCAAGAATTATCAGGTCTCCTTTCCCATGGGCTGTGACATCATCAACATATTCAATTCCCTCAGGTCAGACATCAAACCTACCTCCTCAGATCTGTTATCTAGAACCATCTCTGATGTAAAACACTATTGTGGTCAGTGCCACCGTGGTCAGGTAGAGATGAAGAACGACTCTTGATGTCTTAGGGTAGAGGAAGTTGACACAGAAAAAAGTTATAAAATAGTTGGGAGATCTTAAAGAAAGAAAAAAATGCAGGTGACACTACCCCATATATGGAAACCCTAACTTCCCTGGATAGAGACGCTCATTCCATGCTACTTTGACCCACATTCAGGAACAGCTGTCTAGGAGCCTACACACACAGCTCCTGGAACCAAGGAGATTAGTTCCTTCCTCTACAGGGCTGGTTTGCTGCTGCTGCTATGGGATTCAAAAGAACCCGCTTTCTTCTTTTCCTTTCTTCCTCTCTGCCTAGTGTTTGGCTGATCTTGACAGAACTTCCTAAAATGGAGGCCTGCAGGAAGGGGAGTGTGGGAAACGAGGTTCTCATACTTTCTTTTCCTCTGTTGTGGGGAGAACAAAGAAGGACAGAGATGGTGCTTAGCACCCACACAAGGTGACCGACACACTTAAACCTGAAAGTGGGAAAAGGGTGTTTGTGAAAAGAGAGGAGAGAAAGGAGTCTCAGAGATTTTAAAAGCGGGAGTTAGAGTTGAAGCTCCAGATACAGACTCTCTAACCAGGTGCCTTCAAGTCCCTGGGAGGCATCTTTTTTCAGATGACTGTATACTCCAGTTTGAAGTTTGGTCTAGACTTTGATCGTGCAAAGTGATGCACACCCTCCAGCCAGCTTCCTCAGGGCACTCTGGACCTCGTTGCTTCTCAGGCTGTGAATGTCGGGGCTCAACAGTGGGCTCACTACACAGAAGAGCACAGAGACCAGGGTGTCCAGGTACAGCCTTCTCTGGGCCTGTCATAGTGGAAGTTGGCTGTTCAATAGAATACCATAACGACAGTGAGGGGGGACGCACAGGTGGAGAACGCCTTCCTCCTTCCCTGGGCAGAGGGAATCCCCAGGATGGTGACCATGATGAGTGAGTAGGAGCCTGCAGTGAAGAGGCAGGGGCTCAGGCCCATGGTGGCACTGACCACGTGGAGTGCAGACTCGTTGACAGACGTGTCTGAGCAGGAGAGCTTCAGGAGCAATGGGGTGTCACAGAGAAAGTGGCTAATCTGGTGGGGCCCATACAGAGTGGGTGTGATGGCCAGCACCGTGTGTGTGACCAAATTCACCAGCCCACACAGGCAGGACCCAGTCACCAGGCCAACACAGACCTTCACACTCATGATGACTGGGTACTGAGGAGGACGGCAGGTGGCCACACAGCAGTCATACTGGCCACACAGCCAGTATGTCGCCTTCTGTGCCAGCACTTGTCACCAAGAAAAAGATCTGGGAAAGGCAGCCCTCATAAGAAATGGCCTTCTTCACCAGCAGTACTGGGAGAGTGGTGGATGTGTAGCAGACGTCCAAGAAGCTCCAATTGCTGAGGAAAAAGTACATTGGAGTGTGAAGAGAAGGACTGATCCTGGTGGCCACTATTATGAGCATGTTCCCCAGGAGACTGCTCAGGTAAATGACCAGAAAGAGCAGGAAGAACCAGCCCTGTAGTTTGGAGTGGTTGGAAAATCCCAAAAAGATGAATTCAGTGACAAATGATTGATTGCTCATTTCCAATGTTGTCATAGCTACAAAACACAGAAAAAAAGAACATGATGAGAATGGAGTGAGAGCACCCAAACAGGCTTGTTAATCTGTAGCAACATGGCAAATAATATCGAATGAAAAGCAGCCTGGAGACTGATAACCTGTGGGACTGTTCTCAGGAAATCAGACCCATGGAGTCGCACACATTTGCAGGGGTGATAGTGGGTGGGAGTAACCAGAGAATTGCTAGAAGCAAACAGAATGCCATTCGAACTCATCATGGTGTGAAGTCATTTCTCACTGTCTCAGTAATCTCTGTCTCTTGTTGTCCTTTTATGTAAACATAGGATTTTTGGAGAAGTTCATTTTCATTGCAAATGTTAAGAAAAACATTTACAAAGCAGAGTCATCATCCGCAGAAGCAGTCGGTGTTGCATTCAGTGTTTTCCAATGTAGAGTTTTTCTCATTTTACATCAATCTTGATCTCTGTGTTCAGGAAGGCAGAAGTTAACTATTCCTGTACAATGCTGAAATTATCAGGGCTAGAACAAATAGAGGAAAGAAGTTGATGAAGTGGGTTTGGACTGTCTATCTTATGTATACAGGGAAGATCAGTGGAGTAGAAAGAGAATGAGAGGGCGGAGAGGTTTGGGAAGAGAGGAAATGTGAAAGGTCTTTACACAGATCATGTTATGTGCACATGGAAGTCTAAAACAGGAGACTGCACCTGTATGTATATGTAGAAAGCACCAGTCAGAAATTAACAGATAAATGACCCAAAGAAAGATCAGTAGAGAAAGGAGAATGGGGGCGGGAAGAGGAAGGTGATGGGGGGTGGGGACTGAATGGAGTAAATAAGATTCCATGCACGTAGAATCTTTTCCAAATCAACCCAACTTCTATGTATAACTATTATGCTCTAATAAAAAATTTAAGAAGATGACATGATCCTAACAGTAAAGAGTGAGATTTGAATTCTTCTTGACCTATTTGTATACCTTTAATTTCTTTCTTTTGTCCAATGGCTCTGGCAATTTCAAGGATGAAGTTGAATAGAAGTGGTGAAAGAGGGGGCACCATGTCTGCTTCCAGTTTTTAGAGTGAATGCTTTCAAACTTTCTCCACTTAGAATTATGCTGCGTTGGGTTTAGCATAGATAGCTTTTACAATGCTTTTACAAAGTTCCTTCTATCCCTAATGTTTCTACTGTTTTGACAGGTAGGTGTGCTATATTTTGTTAAATGCTTTTTCTGCATCTATTGAGATGATCAATAAACTTACATCTCTCTTAAATAAACTTAATCTCTCCCCTTTGGCTAAACATTCAGATCATCTCCAGTCCTATAAATATATTAATGAACGTTTTCCTAAATAAACATATGTGACCATTTCGAATTATCTCTTCAGAATAAAATTAAATCTGACATAAAATAATTTGTTGTGCAGTTTCTATTTAAAACTAGCTCATGGGAAAAATTATATAAAGTGAAATTAGCCAGACACATAAAGATAAATAGCAGTTTTTCATTTTTTTGTGGAAGCTAAAAAGTTGATCTCAGAGAAGTAGGGAGTAGAGCGGTGGTTATTGGATCCTGGGAGAGAATCAAAAAAATCATTGTGAGTCTTATTTCTCAAAGACGCATGTGAAGGACTGCCTTAAACATGCCCTCTGAGTGTGGTCTTTAAAAAAAATAAGAGTGTATTTCTAACAGGGTCCTCAGAAAATCTCTCTTTTCTCCTCAGTGGGCAGAAGGAGGTCCATGGGTCTGGCTGCCTAGGAGCTAGCTGTGGTGTGCAAATGGGCAGGACCAGGACAGCTGGAGAATCTCAATAATCACTAGGTAATAATCACTAGGTGAGGGCAGGCTGGAAACAGGCCATCCAGAAGGAAATGGCTTGAGCTCTGAAAATGACAGAATCTGTGGATTTAGGAAATGGTTGTGGGTCCAATCCACTGATAATACCTACTCCCTGGGTCAGTCCAAGGTTGCCACAGTTACCACATACCTGACCAGAACAACCCGGAAGGGGAGATGCACACTTGCCTCCTGGGTTGGAGGTTTGGTCTGGGGCCAGCTGACCCATTGCTGCCTGCCTGTGATGAGGTGGGACTCCAAGGTGGAAGGGGGGAAGCATCCCTAGCTCATGGCAGCCAGAAGGTTGGGTGGGGGAGGGGACATGAGGAGACAGGGGACAAGATGTGATTCCCCAGGGCATGTCCCCAGCCACACTCCACCTGCCCACACTCCTCTCAGTATAGTGGGCCTTTCAGATAATTAACGCACAAAATGGATGGATCCACAGATTAGGTCACAAGTCTCACTGTCTAATCATTTCACCTCTGAACACTGCTACTGTGGCTGACCCTGAGCTTTTGGTGGGGGGATACCTTATTTCTAAACCATAATAGTACCTACAGCCCATGTGCTTTGGTTAGAATACCTTCATGTAGTCAGGGAGAGTAATCGGGTGCCAAAACAAGATTAAAAAGAAATATCTGGTAACTGAAGATGTGACATTTGGAGCTTGGGGACAAGCTCTGAAGAGGAGCCCTGGGTGGAGCACTTTAAAGTCCTGGTTACGAGGACACAAGAGGGCACCTGGACTGTGGGGTAGCTGAGTGGCAGTGGGATCACTCATTAAAACATAAAAAAAAATGAGAAGGAGCGTGTCTGGGGAGAGGAAAAGAGGAAAGGAGGCTGGGCATGGAGTCTGGGTACCTGCGGGGTCTCCCCAAGGAGATTCCAGGAGGCAGCGGGACAGGTTCCCAGGACATAGGCCTAGGAGTCATGGCTTAGAGTGACTGTGAAAGTCACAGTAGCTCACAAAGCCAAAAGAGAGCAGGGTGAGAAGAGAGGGCCTGATGGACTGTGCGGAAGAGAAGGTGTCCAGAAGGAGGCTCACCAGCTATCAGCAATCATTCTGCACCACAGTGTAAAAGCTCTGCTCTCTGTACCAGGCCTTCTGCACCCCAGTCTAAAACCTCGGCTCTCTATAACAGTCCTTCTGCACCCCAGTCTACAACCACTGCTCCCTGCAACAATCCTTCTCCACCCAAGACTCCAATTTCTGCTCTCTGAAACACTCTTTATGCACCCCAGTCTCGAACATCTGCTCTCTGCAACAGTCATTCTGCACCACAGTCTGAAAACTCTGCTCTCTGCAACAATCATTCTGCAACCAAGTCTCCAAACTCTGCTCTCTGTAACAGTCCTTCTGCACCTCAGTCTCCAAACTCTGCTCTCTATAATATCCTTTTGCACACCAGTCTACAAACTGTGATATCTATAACAGTCCTTCTGCACCTTAGTCTCCAACCTCTGCTCTCTGTAACAGGCCTTCAGCACCCCAGTCCCCAAACTCTGTTCTCTGTAACACGCCTTCTTCACCCCAGTCTAAAACCTCTTCTCTCTGAAACGATCATTCTGCACCTCAGTCTCCAACCTCTGCTCTCTGCAACAGTCCTTCTGCACCTCAGTCTCCAAACTCTGCTCTCTATAACAGTCCTTCTGCACCCCAGTATCCAACCTCTGCTCTCTGTAACAAAACTTCTGCACCCCAGTCTCCAACTTCTGCTCTCTGTAACAGTCCTTCTATACCTCAGTCTCCAAACTCTGCTCTCTGTAACGGTCCTTCCGCACCCCAGTCTCCAAACTCTGCTTTGTGTATCAGTCGTTCTGCAACCTAGTCTTCAAACTCTGCTCTCTGTAACAGTCCTTCTGCACCTCAGTCTCCAACCTCTGTTCTCTGTAACAGTCCTTGTGCCCCAGTCACAAATCTATGCTCTCTGCAACATTTCTTCTGCACCCCAGTATCCAACCTATGCTCTCTATAACTGTCTTTCTGCACTCCAGTCTCCAACCTCTGCTCTCTTTAAGATCATTCTGCACCTCAGTCTCTAAACTCTGCTCTCTGCATCGATACTTCTGCACCCCAGTTTTCAAACTCTGCTCTCTGTAACAGTCCTTCTGCACCTAAGTCTCTAAACTCTGCTCTCTGTAAAAATCTTTCTGCATCTCAATCTCCAAAATCTGCTCTCTGTAACAGTCCTTCTGCAACTCAGTATCCAAACTCTGCTCTCTGTAATGATCCTTCTGCACCTCAGTATCCAACCAGTGCTCTCTGTAACAAGCCTTCTGCACTGCAGTCTCCAAACTTTTCTCTCTGTAACAGTTCTTCTGCAACCCAGTCTTCAATCTCTACTCTCTGTTACAGTCCTGCTGCACCTGAATCAAACTTCTGCACTCTGTAACGATCCTTCTGAACCCCAGTCTCAAAACTCTGTTCTCTTTAACAGTTCTTCTAAACCAGAATCTCCAAACTCTACTCTCTGTAACACTCCTTATGGAACCCAGTCTCCATCCTCTGCTCTCTTTAAGAATTATTCTGCACCCCAGTCTCCAACCTCTGCTCTCTGTAAAAGTCTTTCTGCACCTCAGTCTCCATCCTCTGCTCTCTAAGAATTATTCTGCACCCCAGTCTCCAACCTCTGCTCTCTGTAAAAGTCTTTCTGCACCTCAGTCTCCAACCTCTGCTATCTGTAACAGTCCTTCTGCATCTCAGTCTTCAACATCTTCTCTCTGCAATTATCCTTCTTCTCCCCAGGCTCCACCCTCTGCTCTCTGCAATGGTCCTTCTGCACCCCAGTCTCCAAACTCTGCTCTTTGTAACAGTCCTTATGTACCACAGTCTCCAAACTCTTTTCTCTATAAGGGTCCTTCTGCACCCCAATTGCCAAACTCTTCTTCCTATAATAGTGCTTCTGCACCTCAGACACCAACTTATGCTCTCTGTAACAGTCTATCTGCACCTCAGTCTGAAACCTCTGCTCTCTGCAACGATCCTTCTGTACCCCATTCTACGAACTGTGCTATCTGTAACAGTCTTTTTGCACCCCAGTCCCCAACATCTGCTCTCTGCAACAGTCCTTTTGCACAACAGTCTCCAACGTCTGCTCTCGGTAAGATCCCTCTAAACCCCAGTCTCCAACCTCTGCTCTCTGAAACAGTCCTTCTGCACCCCAGTCTCCAACCTCTGCTATCTGCAACAGTCCTTCTGAACCCCATCTCCAACCTCTGCTCTCTGCAACAGTCCATCTGCACCCCAGTCTCCAACATCTGCTCTCTGCAACAGTCCTTCTACACCCCATTCTCCAAACTCTGCTGTCTGCAACAATCTTTCTGGACCCCAGTCTCTAACGTCTGCTCACTTCATGAGTCCTTCTGCATCTCATTCTCCCAACTCTGCTTTCTGTAAGATCCTTCTAAAACAAAGGCTTTAAACTCTGCACTCTGTAACAGTCCATCTGCACAACAGTCTCCAACCTCTGCTCTCTGTAACAGGACTGCTGCAACCCAGTGTCCAAACTCTGGTCTCTGTAGCATCCTTATAAAACCCAGTCTCCAAAATCTACTCTCTGTAACAGTCTTTCTGCACACCAGCCTCAAAACTCTGCTCTCTGTAATGATACTTCTTAATCCCAGTATCCAACCTCTGCTCTCTGCAACAGTCCTTCTGCACCCCAGTCTCCAACATCTACTCTCTGTAGCATCCTTCTAAAACCCAGTCTCCAAACTCTCCTCTTTGTAACAGTCCTTCTGCACACCAGCCTCAAAACTCTGCTCTCTGCTATGATCCTTCTTAACCCCAGTATCCAACGTCTGCTCTTTGAAACAGTCCTTCTGCATCCCAGTCTCCAACATCTGCTCTCTGAAACAGTCATTCTGTACCTCAGTCTGAAAACTCTGCCATCTGCAACGAACCTTCTGCACCCCAGTCTCCTACCTCTCTGTCTGTTACAGTCCTTCTTCACCTCAGTCTCCCAATTCTGCTCTCTGTGAGATCCTTCTGCAACCCAATCTTTAAACACTGCACTCTGTAACAGTCCTTCTGCACAACAGTCTCCAAACTCTGCTCTCTGTAACAGGACTTCTGCAACCCACTCTCCAACCACTGCTCTTTGTAACAGGCCTTCTGCACCCCTGTCTCCAAACTCTTCTCTCTGCAACGATTCTTCTCCACACCAGTCTCCAACCTTTGCTCTTTGTAACAGTCCTTTTGCACCACAGTCTCCAAAGTCTGCTCTCGGTAAGATCCCTCTGAACCCCAGTCTCCAACATCTGCTCTCTGTAACACTCCTTCTGCACCCGAGTCTCCAACCTCTGCTCTTTGCAACAGTCCTTCAGAACCCCATCTCCAAACTCTGCTCTCTGCAACAGTTTATCTGCACCCCAGTCTCAACCATCTGCTCTTTGCAACAGTCCTTCTACAACCCATTCTCCAAACTCGGTTCTCTTCAAGGATCTTTCTGGACCCCAGTCTCTAACGTCTGCTGACTTCATGAGTCCTTCTACACCTCATTCTCCCAACTCTGCTCTCTGTAAGATCCTTCTAAAACACAGACTCTAAACTCTGCACTCTGTAACAGTCTTTCTTCACAACAGTCTCCAAACTCTGCTCTCTGTAACAGGACTGCTGCAACCCAGTGTCCAACCTCTTCTCTCTGTAACAGGCCTTCTGCACCCCCGTATCCAACCTCTTCTTTCTGCAACGATTCTTCTCAGACACAGTCTCCAAACTCTGCTTTCTGCAAGTATCCTGCGGGACCCCAGTTTCCAACCTCTGTCCTTTGCAACAAGCCTTCTGCTCCCCAGTCTCCAAAATCTTCTCTCTGTAACAGTACTTCTGTACCACCGTCTCCAACCTCTGCTCTCCAGAACGGCCCTTCTGAACCCCAGTCTCCAAATTCTGCTTTCTGTATCAGTCCTTCTGAAGCCCAGTCTCAAAATTCTGCTCTCTGTATCTATCCTTCTGCACCTCAGTCTCCAACCTGTGCTCTCTGTAACATTTCATCTGCATCCCAGTCTCCAACCACTGTAACAGTTTTTCTATACCGCAGTCTCCAAACTCTGGTCCCTATAATGGTCTTTCTGCACCACTATTTCCTACCACTGCTCTCTGTAACAGTCCATCTGCACCTCAGTCTCCAACCTCTGCTCTTTGTAAGATCCTTCAGCAACCCTGTCTAAAAACTCTGCTATCTGTAGCAGGCCTTCTGCACCTGATTCTCCAACCTCTTCTCTTTGCAAGGATCCTTCTGCACCCTAGGCTCCAACCTCTGCTCTCTGCAGTGATGCTACTGCACATGAGTCTCCAACCTCGGATCTCTGCAACAGTACTTCTGCACCTCAGTCTCCAAATTCTGCTCTCTGTAAATTCCTTCTGCACCCCTGTATCCAACCACTGCTCTCTGTAACAGTCCTTCTGCACATGAGTCTCCAACCTCTGCTCTCTGTAACAGGACTTCCGCACCTCATTCTCCAACCTCTGCTCTGTGCAACAGTCCTTCTGCACCCCAGTCACCAACCTCTGCTTCCTACAACAGTCTTTCTGCACCCTAGTTATTAACATCTACTCTTTACAACAGTTCTTCTGTACCTCAGTCTGAAAACTCTGCTCTCTGCAATAACACTTTTGCACCTCAGTCTCCCACTTCTGCTCTCTGTAACAGTCCTTCTGCATCTCAGTCTCTCAACTCTGCTCTCTAAGATCCTTGTGATACCCATTCTTTAAACTCTGCACTCTGTAACAGTCCTTCTGCACAACAGTCTCCAACCTCTGCTCTCTGTAACAGGACATCTGCAACCCAGCCTTTAACCTCTGCACTCTGTAACAGGCCTTCTGCACCCCAGTCTACAACCTCTTCTCTCTGCAACGATTCTTCTCCACCCAAGTCTCCAACATCTGCTCTCTGCCAAAGTCCTTTGCACCCCAATTTCCAACCTCCACTTTCTGTAACAGTCATTCTGCACGTCAGTATCCAAACTCTGCTCTCTGTAAAACTCATTCTACACCTCAGTCTCAAACCTCTTCTCTCTGTAAAAGTCCTTCTGCACACCAGTCTCCAAACTCTGCTCCTTGTTTCTGTCCTTCTGCTCCTCAGTCTCCAACCTCTACTATCTGTAACAGTCCATCTGGACCCCAGTCTCTAACATAGGCTCACTGAAACAGTTTTTCTGCACCCCAGTCTCTAACATCTGCTCTCTTAAACAGTCCTTCTGCACCCAAGTCTCCAAACTCTGCTCTCTGCAACGATCCTTCTGGACCCAGGTCTTCAATGTCTGCTCTCTGCAACAGTCTTTATGCACCAAAGTTTCCAACCTCTGCTAGGTGTAAGATGCTTCTGCACTCCAGTTTTAAAACTCTGCTCTCATTAACATTCCTTCTCCACCACAGTCTCCAACCTCTGTTCTCTGCAACAGTCCTTCTGCTCCCCAGTCTCTGAGATCTGCTCTCTGTAACAGTCATTCTGTACCGCAGACTCCAAACTCTTCTCTCTGTAACGGTCCTTCTACACCCCAATTTCCAAACTCTGCTTTCTGTAAAAGTCCGTCTACACCTAAGTCTCCAAACTCTGCGCTCTGTAACAGTCCTTCTACACCTCAGTCTCCAACCTCTGCTCTCTGTAACAGTCCTTTTACACCCCAGTCTCCAACCTCTGCTCTCGGTAACAGTCCTATACCGAAGTTTCCAACCTCTGCACTCTTTAACGGTCCTTCTGCACCCCAATTTCAAAAATCTTAATCCTGTAACAGTCCTTCTGCACCTGAGCCTCCAAACTGTGCTCTTTGTAACAGTCCTTCTAATCCCCAGTCTCCAACCTCTTCTCTCTGCAACAGAGCTTCTTCACCTGAGTCTGAAAACTCTGCTGTCTGCAACGAACCTTCTGCACCCCAGTCTCCTAACTCTGTTCTCTGTAACAGTCCTTCTGTACCTCAGTCTCCAAATTCTGCTCTCTGTAGGATCCTTTTTCACCGCTGTATCCAACCACTGCTCTCTGTAACAGTCCTTCTGTACATGAGTCCCCAACCTCTGATCTCTGTAACAGGACTTCTGCACCTCATTCTAAAACCTCTGCTCTGTGCAACCGTCCTTCTGCACCACAGTCTCCAAACTCTGCTCTCTACAACAGTCCTTCTGCACCCTAGTTATTAACATCTACTATTTACAACAGTTCTTCTGTACCTCAGTCTGAAAACTCTGCTCTCTGCCATGACCCTTCTGCACCTCAGTCTCCTACTTCTGCTCTCTGTAACAGTCCTTCTGCACCTCAGTCTCTCAACTCTGCTCTCTATAAGATCCTTGTGATACCCATTCTTTAAACTCTGCACTCTGTAACAGTCCTTCTGCACAACAGTCTCCAACCTCTGCTCTCTGTAATAGGACTTCTGCAACCCAGTTTCCAAACTCTGCTCTCTGTAACAGGCCTTCTGCACCCCAGTCTCCAACCTCTTCTCTCTGCAACGATTTTTCTCCACCCCAGTCTCCAACCTCTGCTCTCTGCCAAAGTTCTTTGCACCCCAGTCTCCAAATTCTGCTCTCTGTAAGATCCCTCTGAACCACAGTCTCCAACCTCTGCTCTGTGTAACAGTCCTTCTGCACCCCAGTCTCTAAAGTCTGCTCTCTGCAAGAGTCTTTCTGCACCACAGTCTCCAAACTCTGCTCTCTGCAATGATCCTTCTGGACCCCTGTCTCCAACGTCTGCTCTTTGCAATAGTCCTTCTGCACCACAGTCTCCAACGTCTCTATCTGAAAGATCCTTCTGCACTCCAGTTTCCAAACTCTGTTCTCTGTAACATTCCTCTTCCACCCCAGTCTCAAAGCTTTGTCCTCTGCAAAAGTCCTTCTGCTCCCCAATCTCCGAGATATGCTCTCTGTAACAGTCCTTCTGTACCGCACTCTCCAACCTCTGCTCTCCATAATGGTCCTTCTACACACCAGTCTCCAAACTCTGCTTTCTGTATCAGTCTGTCTGAACCCCAGTCTCCAACTTGTCTGCTCTATCGATCCTTCTGCACCTCAGTCTCCAACCTGTGCTCTATGTAAGTGTCGTTCTGCACCCCAGTCTCCAAACTCTGGCCTTGGTAACAGTCCTATACCGCAGTCTAAATCCTCTGCTCTCTTTAACGGTCCTTCTGTACCCCAATTTCCATACTCTGCTTCCTGTAACAGTCCTTCTACACCTCAGTCTCCTACCTCTGCTTTCTGTTACAGTCCTTCTGCACTTCAGTCTGAAACCTCTGGTCTCTGCATGATCGTTCTGAACCGCAGTATCTAATATCTGCTCTCTGTAACAGTCCTTCTGCACTGCAGTCACCAAACTCTGCTCTTTGTAAGATCCTTCAGCAACCCATTCTCCAAATACTGCTTTCTGTATCATTCCTTCTTAACCACAGTCTCCAACCTCTGCTCTCTGTATCTATCCTTCTGCACCTCAGTCTCCAAACTGTGCTTTCTGTAACAGTCCTTCTGCTACCAAGTCTCCCAACTCTGCTCTCTTTAACAGTCCTTCTATACCGCAGTCTCTAACCTCTGGTCTCTGTAACTGTCTTTCTGCACCCCAATTTTCAACCTCTGCTTTCTGTAACAGTTCCTCGGCACCTCAGTCTCCAAACTCATCTCTTCATAACATTCCTTCTACAACTCAGTCTCCAACCTCTGCTCTCTGCAACAGTACTTCTGCACCTGAGTTCTGAAACCTCTGCTCTTCATGATCCTTCTGCACCCCAGTCTCCAACCTCTTCTCTCTGCAACGATTCTTCTCCACCCCAGTCTCCAACAACTGCTCTCTGCAACAGTCCTTTTGCACCCCAGTCTCCAAACTCTGCTCTCTGTAAGATCCATCTGAACCCAAGTCTCCAACCTCTGCTCTCTGTAACAGTCCTTCTGCACACCAGTCTCCAAATTCTGCTTTCTGTATCTGTCCTTCTGCACTTCAGTCTCCAACCTCTGCTCTCTGTAACAGTCCATCTGCACCCCAGTCTTTAAAGTATGCTCTCTGCAACAGTCCTTCTGCACCCGAGTCATCATGATCTGCTCTCTGCAAGAGTCCTTTTCCACCCCAGTCTCCAAACTCTGCTCTCTTCAACGATTCTTCTGGACCCCAGTCTCCAACGTCTGCTCTCTGGAACAATCCTTGTGTACCATAGTGTCCAAACTCTGCTATGTGTAAGATCCTTCTGCACTCCAGTTTCCAAACTCTGCTTCCTGTAACATTTCTTTTCCACCGCAGTCTCCAAACTCTGTCCTCTTCAACAGTCCTTCTGCTCCCCAGTCTCCGAGATCTGCTCTCTCTAACAGTCATTCTGTACCACAGTCTCCAACCTCTTCTCTCTGTAACGGTCCTTCTACACCCCAATTTCCAACCTCCGCTTTCTGTAACAGTCCTTCTGCACTTCAGTTTCCAAACTCTACTCTCTGTAAAAGTCAATCTACACCACAGTCTCCAACCTCTGCTCTCTGTAACACTCCTTCTGCACACCAGTCTCCAAATTCTGATCCTTGTGTCTGGCCTTCTGCACCCCAGTCTTCAACATCTGCTCTCTGTAACAGTCCATCTGCACCCTAGTCTCTAACATCTGCTCACTGAAACAGTCCTACTGCATCCCAGTCTCTAACATCTGCTCTCTGCAAAAGTCCTTCTGCACCCAAGTCACCAAACTCTGCTCTCTGCAACAATCCTTCTGGACCCAGGTCTTCAATATCTGCTCTCTGCAACAGTCCTTGTGCACCAAAGTCTCCAATCTCTGCTAGGTGTAAGATCCTTCTGCACTCCAGTTTCCAAACTCTTCTCTCTGTAACATTCCTTCTAAACCACAGTCTCCAACCTCTGTCCTTTGTAACAGTCCTTCTGCTCCCCAGTCTCCGAGATCTGCTCTCTGTAACAGTCATTCTGTACTGCAGACTCCAAACTCTTCTCTCTGTAACGGTCCTTCTACACCCCAATTTCCAAACTCTGCTTTCTGTAACAGTCCTTCTGCACCTCAGTCTCAAAACTCTGCGCTCTGTAACAGTCCTTCTACACCTCAGTCTCCAACCTCTGCTCTCTGTAACAGTCCTTCTGCACCCCAGTCTCCAACCTCTGCTCTCGGTAACAGTCCTATACCGAAGTCTCCAACCTCTGCTCCCTTTAACGGTCCTTCTGCACCCCAATTTCCAAACTCTTAATTCTGTAACAGTGCTTCTGCACCTGAGTCTCCAAACTGTGCTCTCTGTAACAGTCCTTCTAATCCCCAGTCTCCAACCTCTGCTCTCTGCAACAGTCCTTCCACACCTCAGTCTCCAACCTCTGCTCTCTGTAACAGTCCTTCTGCACCTCAGTCTCAAAAATCTGCTCTCTGTAAGATCCTTGACTAACCCAGTCTCCAAACCCTGCTCTCTATCACAGTTTTTCTGCACCCCAGTCTCCAACCTCTCCTCTTTGTAAAAGGCCTTCTGCACGCCAGTCTCCAAACTCTGCTCTCTGCAAGGATCCTTCTGCACCACAGTCTCCAACCTCATCTCTCTGCAATGATCCTACTGCACCCAAGTCTCCAACGTCTGATCTCTACAACAGTCCTTTTGTACCTCATTCTCCAAACCCTGCTCTCTGTAGGATCCTTCTCCAACACAGTCTCCAAACTCTGGTCTCTGTAAAAGTCCTTCGGCACCTTAGTCTCCTACCTCAGCTCTCTGTAAGACCCATCTGCAACCGAGTCTCCAAACTCTGCTCTCTGTAACAGTCCTTCTTCACAACAGTTTCCAACATCTGCTTTCTATAACAGGAAATTGGCAACCCAGTCTCGAACCTCTGCTCTCTGTAACAGGCCTTCTGAACCCCAGTCTCAAAACTCTTCTCTCTTCAACGATTCTTCTCCACCCCAGTATCCAACCTCTACTCTCGGCAAGAGTCCTTTTACACCCCAGTCTCCAACCTGCTCTCTGTAAGATCCTTATGCACTCCAGTCTCCAAACTCTGCTCTCTGTAACAATACATCTGCACCAAAGTCTCTAACCACTGCTCTCTTTAACAGTTCTTCTGCACCCCAGTCTCCAATATCTGCTCTCTGCAACAGTCCTTTTGCACCCCAGTCTCCAAAATCTTCTCTCTGCAACAATTCTTCACCATCCCACTCTCCAAATTCTGCTCTCTGCAACAGTCCTTCAGCACCCCAGTCTCTAACCTCTGCTCTCTTTAACAGTTTTTTTGCAAACCAGTCTCCAACATCTGCTTTCTGTAACAGTCCTTCTCCACCCCAGTCTCCAACCTCTGCTTTTTGTTTCAATCCTTCAGCAAAACAGTCTCCAACCTCTTCTTTCTGTAACATTCCTTCTGCACCTTAGTTTCCAACCTCTACTTCTGCAACAGTCCTACTGCACGCCAGTATCCAAACTCTGCTCTCTGCAACAGTCCTTTTGCACCCTATTTACCAACATCTGCTCTCTGCAACAGTCCTTCTGCACCCCAGTCTCCACCTCTGCTCTTTTTCTTTCCTTCTGTACTGCAGTCTCCAACCTCTGCTCTCTGTTACCGTCTTTCTTAACCACAAACTCCAATCTCTGCTTTCTCTATCAGTCCTTCTGCACCCCAGTCTCCAAACTCTGCTCTCTGTGAAAATCTTACTGCACATCAATCTCCAACCTCTGCTCTCCGTAAGATCCTTCTGTGACCCAATTTCCAAACTCTGCTCTCTGTAACATTCCTTCTCCACCCCAGTCCCCAATATCTGCTCTCTGTAAGAGTGCTTCTGCACCACAGTCTCCAACATCTGCACTCTGTAATAGACCTTCTGCACCTTAGTCTTCAAACTCTGCTCTCTGTTACAGTCCTTCTATACCGCAGTTTCCAAACTCTGCTCTCGGTATTGGTCTTTCTGCACCCCAATTTGCAACCTCTGCTCTGTAGCAGTCCTTCTTCACCTCAGTCTCCAAACTCTGATCCCTGTAACAGTCCTTCTGCACCTCAGTATCCAACCTCTGCTCTCTGTAACAGTCCTTCTGCAGCTCAGTATGAAACCTCTGGTCTCTGCACGATCCTTCTGTACCCGAGTCTCCAACCACTGCTCTCTTTAACAGTCCTCTTGCACCTCAGTCTCCAACTTCTGCTCTCGTTAAGATCCTTCTGCATCCCAGTTTGTAAACTCTGCACTCTGTCTCAGTCCTTCTGCACAACAGTCTCCAACCTCTGATCTCTGTATCAGGCCCTCTAAAACCCAGTCTCCAAACTCAGCTCTGAGTAACAGGCCTTCTGCACCCCAGTCTCCAACCTCTTTTCTCTGCAACGATTCCTCTCAACACCAGTCGCCAACCTCTGCTCTCTGCAACAGTCCTTTTGCACCACAGTCTCCAACCTCTACTCTCTGTAAGAACCATCTGCATCCCAGTCTTCAACCTCTGATCTCTGCAATAGTCCTACTGAAACAGAGTCTCCAAACTCTCCACTCTTCAACGATCGTTCTGGACCCCAGTCTCCAATGTCTGCTCTCCGCAACAGTCCTTCTGCACCACAGTCTCCAACCTCTGATCTTTGTAAGATCTTGTTGCACTACAGTTTTCAAACTCTGCTCTCTCTAACATTCCTTCTCCACCCCAGGCTCCAACCAATGCTTTCTGCAAGTGTCCTGGGGCACCCAAGTCTCTATCATCTGTCCTCTGCAACAGTCCTTCTGCTCCCCAGTCTCCAATATCTGCTCTCTGTAACAGTCCTTAAGTAACGCAGTCTCCAAACTCTCCTCTTTGTAAAGGTCCTTCTGCAACCCAGTCTGCAAACACTGCTTTCTGTATCAGTCTTTCTGAACCCCAGTCTTAAAACTATGCTCTCTGTAACAGTCCTTCTATTCCGCAGTCTCCAAACTCTGCTCTCTGTAACGGTCCTTCTGCACCCCAATTTCCAACCTCTGCTTTCTGTAGCAGTCCTTCTGCACCTCAGTCTCCAAACTCTTCTCTTCGTAACAGTCCTTCTGCACAACTGTCTGAAACCTCTGCTCTCCAAGATCCTTCTACAGCTCAGTCTGCAACCTGTGCTCTCTGTAACAGTCCTTCTGGACCTTAGTATCCAATCTCTGCTCTCTGTAACAGTCCTTCTATACCGCAGTCTCCAAACTTTGCTCTCTGTAACGGTCCTTCTGCACCCCAATTTCCAACCTCTGCTTTCTATAACAGTCCTTCTGCACCTCAGTCTTCTAACTCTGCTCTCTGTAACAGTCCTTCTACACCTCAGCCTCCAAACTCTGCTCTCTGTAACAGTGTTTCTGCACCTCAGTCTGAAACCTCTGCTCTCCAAGATCCTTCGGCACCCCAGTCTCCAAACACTGCTCTCTGTAACAATCCACCTGCACCTCAGTCTCCAACCTCTGCTCAATGTAAGATTATTCAGGAACCCAGTCTCCAAACTCTGCTCTCTGTAACAGTCCTTCGGCAGCACAGTCTCAAAACTCTTCTCTCTTTAACCGTCCTTCTGCACTTCAGTCTTAACCTCTGCTCTCTGCAACAGTCCGTCTGCACCCTAGTTACCAACATCTGATCTCTTCAACAGTCCTTCTGCACCCCAGTCTCTAACCTCTGCTCTCCGTAACAGACTTCCTGTACTGCAGTCCAACCTCTGCAACCTGATACCTTCTTTCTTCACACCAAACTCCAAACTCTTCTTCTTTATGAGTCCTTTTGCACCCCAGCATCCAAACTCTGCTCTCTATTAGAGTCGTACTGAACCTCAGTCTTTAACCTCTGCTCTATTTAAGATCCTTCTGAACCCCAGTTTCCAAACTCTGCTCTCTGTAAAATTACTTCTGCACCCTAGTCTCCAACCTCTGCTTTCTGCAACTGTCCAGCTGCACCCGAGTCTCTAACCTCTGTCCTCTGCAATAGTCCTTCTGCTCTCCAATATCCAAAATCTAGTCTCTGGAACAGTTTTTCTGTACCAAAGTCTCATAACTCTGCTCTCTGTAAAGGTCCTTTTGCACCCCAGTCTCCAACCTCTGCTTTCTCTATCAGTCCTACTGTACCTCAGTCTCCAACCTCTGCTCTCTGTAACAGTCCTTCTGCACCTCAGTCTCCAACCTCTGCTCTGTGCAAAAGTCCTTCTGCACCCTATTCTCCAACCTCTGCTCTTTAAAACAGTCCTTCTGAAAAACAGTCACCAACATCTACTCTCTGCAACAGTACTTCTGTAACCTATTCTCCAAACTCTGCTCTCTGCAACAGTTCTTCTGAACCTCACTCTCCAACCTCTGGTCTCTGTAGGATCCTTCTGAAACCCAGTCACAAAACTCTGTTCTCTGTAACATTTCTTCTGCAATCGAGTCTCAAAACTCTGCTCTCTGTAACAGGCCTTCTGCAAGCCAGTTTCCAACCTCTGCTTTCTGTAGCCATCCTTCTGCACCTCAGTCTCCAACATCTGCTCTCTGCAACAGTCCTTCTGCATCTTAGTCTGAAAAATCTGCTCTCTGCAACAATCCTTCTGCACCTCAGTCTCCAAAGTCTGCTGTATGTAAGATCCTTCTGCAATATAGTCTTTAAAATCTGCTCCCTGTAACACTCCTTCTGCATCTCAGTCTCCAATCTCTGCTCTCTGTAACAGTCCTTTTACATCTCAGTCTGAAACCTTTGTGCTCTGCATGATCCTTCTGATCCCAGTCTTCAACCACTGCTGTCTGTAACCGTCCTTCTGCACCTCAGTCTCCAAACTCTGCTTTATAATAGATCTTTCTGCCACCCAGTCTCCTAACTCTGCTATATATAACAGTCCTTTTGCACCCAATTCTTCAAACTCTCCTCTCTTTAACAGGCCTTCTGCATCCCAGTCTCAAAACTCTTCTCTCTGCAACGATCATTGTACACCCCTGTCTCCAACCTCTGCTCTCTGCAACAGTTTTTCTGCACCCTAGTCTCCAAACTCTACTCTCTGTAAGATCCTTCTTCACCCCAGTTTCCAACCTCTACTCTATGTAACAGTAATTCTGAACACCAGTCTCCAAAATCTGCTCTTTGAAACACTCCTTTTTGACACCAGTCTCCAACCTCTGTTTTCTGAAACAGTCCTTCTGCACCGCAGTCTGCAAACTCTGCTCTTTGTAACAGTCCTGCTGTACTGCAGTCTCCAAACTCTGCTCACTGTATCAGTCCTTCTTCACCACAGTCTCCAACCTCTGCTCTCTATAACAGTCCTTCTGCACCTCATCTCCAACCTCTGCTGTCTGCAAAGGTCCTTCTGATCCCCAGTCTCCAAAATCTGCTCTCTGTAACAATCCTTCTGCACCACAGTCTACATACTCTGCTCAATGTAACAGTCCTTCTGCACCTTAGTCTGCAACCTCTGCTCTTTGCAATAGTCCTCCTGCACCCCAGGCTCCAACCTCTGCTCTCTACAACAGTCCTCCTCCACACCAGTCTCCAACCTCTGCTCTTTTCAAAAGCCCTTCTGCACCCCAGTCTCCAACCTCTGCTTTCTGTATCAGTCCTTCTGCACCCAAGTCTAGAACCTCTGCTCTCTCTAACAGCCCTTCTGCACCCCAGTCTCCAACCTTTGCTCTCTGCAACAGTCATTCTGCAACCCAGTCTCCAAATACTGCACTCTGCAACATTCCTTCTCCACCCCAGTCTCCAAACTCTGCTCTCTGTAACGTCCTTCTGCACATCAGTCTCCAACCTCTGCTCTCTGAAACGTTCTTCTGCACATCAGTCTCCAAACTCTGCTTTCTGTAAGGGTCCTTCTGCACCCCATTCTCCAACATCTGCTTTCTGTATCAGTCCTTCTGCACCACAGTCTCCAAACTCTTCTCTCTCTATCAATGCTTCTGCACCTCACTCTGCCACCTCTGTTCTCTGCAAGAGTCCTTCTGCACTTCAGTTTTAAACCTCTGCTCGCTGCAACAGTCCTTCTGCACCCCAGTCTCTAAACTCTGCTCTCTGTAAGGGTCCTTGTGCACCCGAGTATCCAACCTCTGCTTTCTGTATCAGTCCTTCTGCACCCCAGTCTCCAACCTAGGCTCGCTGTAACAATCCTTCTGCACCTCAGTCTCCAACCTCTGCTCTCTGTAACATCCTTCTGCAACCCAATATTCAGACTATGCTCTCTGTAACAGTCCTTCTACACCACAGTCTCCAAACTCTTTTCTGTATCAGGCCTTCTGCACCCCAGTCTTCAACCTCTGATTTCTGTATCAGTGTTCTGCACCCCAGTCTCCAAACTCTGGTCTCTGCAACGATCCTTCTGCACGAGTCTTCAACCTCTGTTCTCTTCAACACTTCTTCTGCACCCTAGTCTCTAAACTCTGCTCTCTGTAACAGTCCTTCTGTTCCGCAGTCTCCAAACTTTGTTTTTTTAAGGGTCCTTCTGCACCCCAGTTTCCAAACTCTGGTTTCTGTATCAGTCCTTCTGCACCACAGTGTCAAAACTCTGCTCTCTTAACAGTCCTTCTGCACCTCAGTCTGCAACCTCTGATCTCTGCCATAGTCCTATGAAACCCAGTCTCCAAACACTGCTCTCTGCAAGAGTCCTTCTGCACCACAGTCGCCAACATGTGCTCTCTACAACATTCCTTCTCCACCCCAGTCTCCAACCTCTGCTCTTTGCAACAGTCCGTCTGCACCCCAGTCTCCAACCTTTTCTTTCTGTATAAGTCTTTATGCACCTGAGTCTCCAACCTCTGTTCTCCGTAACAGTCCTTCTGCATTTCAGTCTCCAAACTCTGCTTTCTGCATCAGTCCTTCGGCACCCCAATCTCCAGTCTCTACTCTCTGCCACAGTTTTTCTCCATCCCAGTCTCCAAACTCTGCTCTTTGCAACAGTCCTTCTGCACTCCAATCTCAAACCTCTACTCTCTGCAACTGTCCATCTGCACACCAGTCTCAAACCTCTGCTCTGTGCAATAGTCCTTCTTCACCCCAGTCTCAAACCTCTACTTTCTTCAACAGTCTTTCTGCACCCCAGCCTCCAAACTCTGCTTTCTGTATCAGTCCTTGTACACTCAAGTCTCTAACATCTGCTCTCTGTAACAATCCTTCTACACCCAAGTCTCCAACCTCTGCACTCATCAACAGTCCTTCTGCACCTCAGTTGCAACCTCTGCTCTCTGCAATACTCCTATGCACCCCAGTCTCCAAACACTCCTGTCTGCAAAAGTCCTTCTGCACCCCAGTCGCCAACATCTGTTCTCTACAAAATTCCTTCTCCACCCCAGTCTCCAAACTCTGCTCTTTGCAACAGTCCTTCTGCACCCCAGTCTCCAACCTCTTCTTTCTTTATAAGTCCTTCTGCTCCCGAGTCTCCAACCTCTGTTCTCCGTAACAGTCCTTCTGCACTTCAGTCTCCAAACACTGCTTTCTGCATCAGTCCTTCAGCACCCCAATCTCAAACCTCTACTCTCTGCAACTGTCCATCTGCACACCAGTCTCAAACCTCTACTCTCTGCAACTTTCCATCTGCACACCAGTCTCCAAACTCTGCTCTCTGCAACAGTCCTTCTGCACCCCAATATCAAAACTCTACTCTCTGCAACTGTCCATCTACACACCAGTCTCAAACCTCTGCTCTGTGCAATAGTCTTTCTGCACCACAGTCTCAAACCTCTAATCTCTTCAACAGTCTTTCTGCACCCCAGCCTCCAAACTCTGCTTTCTGTATCAGTCCTTCTGCACTCAAGTCTCTAACATCTGCTCTCTGTAACAATCCTTCTACACCCAAGTCTCCAACCTCTGCACTCATCAACAGTCCTTCTGAACCTCAGGTTCCAACCTCTTCTCTCTGTAAGGGTCTTTCTGAACCACAGCCTTCAACATCTACTCTCTGTAAAAGTCCTTCTGCACCTCAGTCTCCAAATTCTGCTCGCTGTAATATCCTTCTGTAAACCAGTCTCCAAACTCTGCTTTCTGTAACTCTGCTTTCTGAACCGAGTCTCCTAAGTCTGTTCTCTGTAGCAGTCCTTCTGAACCCAAGTCTCCAACCTCTGCTTTCTGAAACAGATCTTTGGCACCCCCAGTCTCCACCCTCTGCTCTCTGCAACGATCCTTTTGCACCCAAGTCTCCAACCTCTGTTCTCTGCAACAGTCCTTGTAAACATCATTCTGAAAACTCTGCTCTCTGCATCGATCTTTCTGGACCCCAGTCTCCAATCTCTGCTCTTTTTAACAGTCCTTTGGCACCGCAGTCAACAACCTCTGCTCTCAGTAAGATCTTTCTGCCACCCAGTCTTTCAACTCTGCTCTATGTTACAGGCCTTCTGCACCCCAGTCTCCAAGCTCTGATCCCTGTAACAAGGCTCCTGCACCTCAGTCTCCAACCACTTCTCTCTGCAAGGATCCTTATGCACCGCAGTCTCCAACCTCTGCTCTCTGCAACAGTCCTATTGCACTGCAGTCTCCAACCTCTGCTCTCTGTAATATCCTTCTGCACACCTGTCTCCAACCTCTGCTCTCTTTAACAGTCCTTCTATTACGCAGTCTCCAAATTCTATTCTCTGTAACTGTCCCTCTGCTCTCTGTAACTTTTCTCTTGCACCCCAGACTCTAACCTCTGCTTTCTGTATCAGGCCTTCTGCACTCAAGTCTCCAACTTCTGCTCTCTGTAACAGTCGTTAAGAACCTCAGTCTTCAAATTCTGCACTCTGCAACAGTCCTTCTGCACCCCAATCTACAACCTCTGCTCTCTGCAACAGTCCTTCTACACCCAAGTCTCCAACCTCGGCTCTTCAACAGTCCTTCTGTACCTCTGTCTCCAAACTCTGCTCTTGGCATTGGTCTTTCTGCACCTCAGTCTCCAACCTCTACTCTCTGTAACAGTCTTTCTGCACCTCAGACTCCAACCTCTTCTGTCTGTAAGATTCTTCTGCAACCCAATCCCCAAACTCTGCTTTCTGCAACAGTCCTACTGCACCCTTCTCCAAATTCTGCAATCTGTAACAGGCGTTCTGCACCCCAGTCTACAATCTCTGCTCTCTGGAACGATCATTCTGCACCCAAGTCTCCAACCTCTTTTCTCTGCAACAGTCTTTCTGCACCCCAGTCTCGAACATCAACTGTCTGCAATAGTCCTTCTGCACCTCAGTCTGAATACTCTGCTCTCTGCAACGATCCTTCTGCACCCCAGTCTTCAAACACTGTTCTATGTAACACTCCTTCTGCACTTCAGTCTCAAACCTCTGCTCTCTGTAAGATCCTTCTACTACCCAGTCTCCAAACTCTGCTCACTGTAACAGTCCTTGTGCACCCCAGTCTTCAACCTTTTCTCTCTTTAACAGGCCTTCTACACCCAAATCTCTAACTTCTGCAATGTGCAACGGTCCTTCTTCACACCAGTCTTCAAACTCTGTTCTCCAAAACAGTTGTTCTGTACCACAATCTTCAACCTCTGTTCTCTGTATGGGTCCTGCTTCACCCCAGTCTCCAAACTCTCCTTTATGTATCAGTCCTTCTGCACTACAGTCTCCAAACTCTGCTCTCAGTTACAGTCCTTCTGCACCTCACTCTGCAACCTCTTCTCTCTGCAACAACCCTTCTGCACCCCAGTCTTCAACCTTGCTCTTTTCAACACTCTTTCTGCAACCCAGTCTCCAAAATCTACTCTCTGCAACAGACCTTCTGTACTGCAGTCTCAAAACTCTGCTCTCTGTAATGGTCCTTCTGCACCCCATTCTCCAAACTCTGCTTTCTGTATAAGTTTTTCTGAACCCCAGTCTCCATCCCCGCTATCTGTAACTTTTTTTCTGCACCTCAGACTCCAACCTCTGCTCTCTGTAAGATCCTTTTGAAACCCAGTATCAAAATTCTGCTTTCTGCAATGGTCCTTCTGCACCCCAGTCTCCAAACTATGTCCTCTACAACAGTTATTCTGCACCCCAGTCTCCAACCTCTACTCTCTGTAACGCTCCTTCTGCACTGCAGTCTCCAACCTCTGCATTCTGTATCAGTCCTTCTGCACTCAAGGCTCTAACCTCTACTCTCTGTAACAGTCCATCTGCACTGCAGTTTCCAAACTCTTCTCAACGTAAGGGTCCTTCTGCAACCCAGTCTCCAAACTCTGCTTTCTGTATCAGTCTTTCTCCACCCCAGTCTCCAAACTCTTCTCTTTGCAAAAGTCATTCTGCACCATAGGATCCAACCTCTGCTCTCTGTAAAGGTCCTTCTGAACCCCAGTCTCCACACTCTTCTTTCTGTATCAGTTCTTCTGCACCCTAGTTTTCAATTTCTGCTCTCTTTAACAGTCCTTCTGCACCTCAGTCTCCAACCTCTGCTCTCTTCAACAGTCTTTCTGCACCCCAGTCTCAGACCTCTGCTCTCTGCAACAGTCATTCTACACCCAAGTTTCCAACCTCTACTCTCTGCAGTGATCCTTTTTCACCCCAGTCTCCAATGTCTGCTCTCTGTATCAATCCTTCTGCACCACAGTCTCCAACGTCTGGTCTCTATAAGATTCTTCTGCAAACCAGTTTCCAAACTCTACTCTCTGTGACATTCTTTCTGCACCCCAGTCTCCAACCTCTACTCTCTGTAACAGTCCTAATGTTCCGCATTCTCCAAACTCTGCTCTTTGCAACTGTCCTTCTGCAACACAGGCTCCAACCTCTGCACTCTGCAAAAGTCTTTCTGCATCCCAGTCTCCAAACTCTGCTCTCTGCAACATTTCTTCTTCACCCCAGTCTCAAAACTGTGCTCTCTGTAACTGTCCTCTGCACCACACTCTCCAACGTCTGCCCTGTGTTACAGTCCTTCTGTACTGCAGTCTCCAACCTCTTCTCACTGTAACTGTCCTCTTGCACCCCAGACACCAACCTCTGCTTTCTCTATCAGTCCTTCTGCACTCAAGTCTCCAACCTTGGCTAACTGTAACAGCACTTATGAACTTCAGTCTTAAAATTCTGCTCTTTGCAACAGTCATTCTGCATCCCAATCTACAACCTCTGCTCTCTGCAACAGTCCTTCTACACCCAAGCCTCCAACCTCTGCTCCTCAACAGTCCTTCTGCACCTCAGTCTCCAAAATCTGCTCTCTGCATTGGTCCTTGTGCACCCAAGTCTCCAAACTTTTCTTTCTTTAACAGGCCTTCTGCATCCAAATCTCCAACATCTGCTCTGTGCAACGGTCCTTCTGCCCCCCTTCTTCAAACTCTTCACTCTGTAACAGGCTTTCTGCACCCCAGTCTCCAACATCTCCTCTCTGAAACAGTCCTTTTGCACACAAATATCCAACCTCTGCTCTCTGCAACAGCCCCTCCTCACCCCAGTCTCCAACATCTGCTCTCTGAATTTATTCTTCTGCACCTCATTCTGAAAACTCTGCTATCTTCCACAATCCTTCTGCACCCCAGTCTTCAACCTCTGTTCTCTGCAGCAGTCCATTTGTATCCCAGTATCCAATCTCTGCTCTCTGTAACAGTCCTTCTGCAACTAAGTCTCCAAATTCTGCTCTCTGCAACAGTCCTTCTGCAACCCAGTCTCCAACCTCTGCTTTCTGCAACCATCATTCTGCACCCCAGGCTCCAACATCTGATTTCTGTATCAGTTTTATACCCCAGTCTCCAAAATCTGCTCTCTGTAACAGTCCTTCTGCACCTCAGTCTCCAACCTCTGCTCTCTGCAACGATCCTTCTAAATGTCAGACTGCAACCTCTTTACTCTGAAACGATCCTTCTGCACCCAAGTCTCCAAACTCTGCTCTCTGCAACAGTGCTTCTGTACCCCAGTCCCCAACCTCAGCTTTCTTAAAGATTCTTCTGCACCCAAGTCTCAAAACTTTACTCTCTTTAACAAACCTTCTGCAAATCAGTCTCCAACATCTGCTCTCAGCAACGGTCCTTATGCACCCCAGTCTCCAACTTCTGTTCTCTGCAACACCCTTTCTGTACCACAGTATTCAACATCTGCTCTCTGTAACAGTCCTTCTGTACTGCAGTCTCGTTCCTCTGCTCTCTGTAACGGTCCTTCTTGACCCCAGTCTCCCACCTGTGCTTTCGGTATCAGTCCTTCTGCACCCCAGTCTCCAAGCTCTGCTCTCTGTAACTTTCTTTCTGCACCTCAGTCTCCAACCTCTTCTCTCTGTATAAGTCCTTCTGCACCCTAGTCTCCAAACTCTGCTCTCTGAAAAAGTCCTTCTGCACCTCAGTCTTCAACAACTGCTCTCTGCACCAGTCTTTCTGCACCCCAGTCTCAAACCTCTGCTCTCTGGAACCGTCCTTCTATAACCCAGTCTCCATAATCTGCTCTCTGCAACGATCCTTCTGCAAGCCAGTCTCCAACGTCTATTCTACAACAGTCTTTCTGCAACCCAGTCTCCAAATTTTGCTCTCTGTAAGATCATTCTGTACCCCAGTTTCCAACATCTGCTCTCTTTAACATTCCTTCTGAACCCCAGTCTCCAAGCTCTGCTCTCTTCAATGTTCCCTCTGCACCCCAGTCTCCAACCTTGTTCTCAAAAACACTTCTTCTGTACCACAGTCTTCAACCTCTGTTCTCTGTAAGGGTCCTTCTTCACCCCAGTCTCCAAACTCTGCTTTTTATATCAGTCCTTCTGCACCACAGTCTCCAAACTTTGCTCTCTGTAAAAGTCCTTCTGCACCTCACTCTGCAATATCTACTCTCTGCAACAGTTCTTCTCCACCCCAGTCCCCAACCTCTGCTCTTTGTAACAGTCCTTCTGTACTGCAGTCTCCAACCACTGCTCTCTGCAATGGTCCCTTCGCACCCGAGACTCTAACCTTATTCTAAACAAGAGTTTTTCTGTACCGCAGTCTTCAACCTCTGTTCTCTGTAAGAGTCCTTCTCCAACCCAGTCTCTAACCTCTGCTCTTTGTAAGGGTCCTTCTGCATCCGAGTTTCCAAACTCTGTGTTATGTATCAGTCATTCTGCACCCCAATCTCCAAACTCTGCTCTCTGTAACAGTTTTTCTGTACCTAAGACTCCAACATCTGTTCTCTGCAACAGTCCTACTGCGCCCCAATCTCCAACCTCTGCACTCTGCAACAGTCCTTATGCACCTCAGTGTCCAAACTCTTCTCTCTGTAATATCCTTCTTTTTTTTGTAATGACCTCAAAATGTCCTTTATTGAAGCTAAATAATATTCCACTGTATGCCTAGACCAAATTTTGCCTATCCCTTCATCTCTTTTTTTTTATTGTTGGTCGTTCAAAACATTACACAGTTCTTAATACATCATCTTTCACAGTTTGATTTAGTGGGTTATGAACTCCCAACTTTAACCCTTATACAGATTACTGTATCACATCAGTTACCCTTCCATTGATTGACATATTGCTTTTCTAGTGTCTGATGTATTCTGCTGTCAGTCCTATTCTCTACTATCCCCCCTCCCCTCCTCTCCCCTTTTCTCTCTCTACCCCTTCTACTGTAAATCATTTCTTCCATTTGTACTATCTTGTCTTACCCCTCATTTCCTCTTATATATCATTCTCATTCCCTTTCCCTCTCACCTCTCATCCCTGTTTAATGTAAATCTTCTTTTCAAGGTCTTCGTCCTTACCCTGTCCTTGTTTACTCCCCTTATTTCAAAGAGGTCATTTGTTATTTGTTTTTTAACGATTGACTAGCTTCACTTAGCATAATCTGCTCTAATGCCATCCATTTCCCTCCAAATTCTATGATTTTGTCGTTCCTTAATGCAGAGTAATACTCCATTGTGTATAAATGCCACATTTTTTTATCCATTCATCTATTGAAGGGCATCTAGATTGGTTCCACAATCTTGCTATCCCGAATTGTGCTGCTATGAACATCGATGCAGCAGTGTCCCTGTAGCATGCTCTTTTTAAGTCTTTAGGGAATAGAACGAGAAGGGAAATAGCTGGGTCAAATGGTGGTTCCATTCCCAGCTTTCCAAGAAATCTCCATACTGCTTTCCAAATTGGCTGCACCAATTTGCAGTCCCACCAGCAATGAACAAGAGTGCGCTATTCCCCGCATCCTCTCCAGCACTTATTGTTGTTTGACTTCCTAATGGCTGCCAATCTTACTGGAGTGAGATGGTATCTTAGGGTAGTTTTGATTTGCATTTCTCTGACTGCTAGCGATGGTGAGCATTTCTTCATGTATTTATTGATTGATTGTATGTCCTCCTCTGAGAAGTGTCTATTCAGATCCTTGGCCCATTTATTGATTGGATTATTTGTTATCTTATTGTCTAATTTTTTGAGTTCTTTGTATATTCTGGTTATTAGGGCTCTATCTGAAGTGTGTGGATTAAAGATTTGTTCCCAGGATGTAGGCTCCCTATTTTTCTCTCTTATTGTTTCTTTTGCTGAGAAAAAACTTTTTAGTTTGAGTAAGTCCCATTTGTTGATTCTAGTTGTTAACTCTTGTGCAATGGGTGTCCTATTGAGGAATTTGGGGCTCGATCCCACAGTATGTAGATCGTAGCCAACTTTTTTTTCTATCAGATACCGTGTCTCTGATTTAATATCAAGCTCCTTGATCCATTTTGAGTTAACTTTTGTGCATGGCGAGAGATAGGGATTCAGATTCATTTTGATGCAAATTGATTTCCAGTTTTCCCAGCACCATTTGTTGAAGATGCTATCCTTCCTCCATTGCATGCTTTTAGCCCTTTATCAAATATAAGGTAGTTGTAGTTTTGTGGATTGATTACTGTATCCTCTATTCTGTACCATTGGTCCACCCGCCTGTTTTGGTACCAGTACCATGCTGTTTTTGTTACTATTGCTCTGTAGTATAGTTTGATGTCTGGTATCGCTATACCACCTGATTCACACTTCCTGCTTAGCATTGTTTTTGCTATTCTGGGTCTTTTATTATTCCATATGAATTTCATGATTCTTTTATCTATTTCTACAAAAAATGCCGTTGAGATTTTGATTGGTATTGCATTGAACTTATAGAGAACTTTTGGTAATATCGCCATTTTGATGATGTTAGTTCTGCCTATCCATGAGCAGGGTATATTTCTCCATCTTCTAAGGTCTTCTTCTATGTCTTTCTTTAGGGTTCTGTAATTTTCATTATATAAATCTTTCACCTCTCTTGTTAGGTTGATTCCCAAGTATTTTATTTTTGGGGGGGATATTGTGAATGGACTAGTTGTCCTCATTTCAGTTTCAGAGGATTTGTCGCTGATATACAGGAACACCTTTGATTTATGAGTGTTGATCTTATATCCTGCCACTTTGCTGAATTCATTTATTAGCTCTAGTAGCTTCTTTGTAGAACCTTTTGGGTCTGCTAGGTATAGGAACATATCATCTGCAAATAGTGATAATTTAAGTTCTTCTTTTCCTATTTTTATGCCTTTAATTTCTTTCGTCTGTCTAATTGCTCTGGCCAGTGTTTCAAGGACTATGTTAAACAGAAGTGGTGATAGATGGCATCCCTGTCTTGTACCAGATCTTAGAGGGAATGCCTTCAATTTTTCTCCATTCAGAATGATGCTGGCCTGTGGCTTATCATAGATTGCTTTTACAATGTTGAGGTATGTTCCAGTTATCCCTAATTTTTCTAGAGTTTTGAACATAAGAGGATGCTGAACTTTGTCAAATGCTTTTTCTGCATCTGTCGAGATGATCATATGGTTCTTATTTTTAAGTCTATTGATGTGGTGAATAACATTTATTGATTTCCGTATATTGAACCAGCCTTGCATCTCAGGGATGAATCCTACTTGATCATGGTGTATAATTTTTTTGATATGTATTTGAATCGGATTCGCCAGAATTTTATTGAGGATTTTTGCATCAAGATTCATTAGAGATATTGGTCTGTAGTTTTCTTTCTTTGAAGTGTCTTTGTCTGGTTTCGGAATCAGGGTGATGTTGGCCTTGTAGAATAAATTTGGAAGTTCTCCCTCTTTTTCTATTTCCTGAAATAGCTTGAAAAGTATTGGTGTTAGTTCCTCTTTAAATGTTTTGTAAAACTCTCCTGTATACCCATCCGGTCCTGGGCTTTTCTTAGTTGGTAATCTTTTGATTGTTTCTTCTATGTCCTCTATTGTTATTGGTCTGTTTATGTTGTCTATATCCTCCTGACTCAATCTGGCAGATCATAAGACTTAAGGAATTTATCTATGCCTTCACTATCTTCTATTTTATTGGAGTATAAGGATTCAAAATAATTTCTGATTATCTTCTGTATTTCTGAAGTGTCTGTTGTGATATTGCCTTTTTCATCCCGTATGTTAGTAATTTGAGTTCTCTCTCTTCTTCTCTTCGTTAGCATGGCTAAGGGCCTGTCGATTTTATTTATTTTTTCAAAGAACCAACTTTTGGTTTTGTCAATTTTTTCAATTGTTTCTTTTGTTTCAGTTTCATTTATTTCAGCTCTGATTTTAATTATTTCTTGCCTTCTACTTCTTTTGCTGTTGTTTTGCTCTTTTTTTCTAGGATTTTGAGATGAAGTATGAAATCATTTATATTTTTTATTTTTTTTTTTTTGAGGAATGAACTCCAAGCGATGAATTTTTCTCTTAGAACTGCTTTAAATGTGTCCCATAGATTCCGATATGTTGTGTCTGTGTTTTCATTTAACTCTAGGAAGTTTTTAATTTTCTCCTTGATGTCTTCTAAAACCCATTGATCATTCAGCATCCTATTGTTAATTCTCCAAGTGATGCTTGATGTTTCCTTCCTTCTTTTATCATTGATTTTCAGTTTTATTCCATTATGATCAGATAAGATGCATGGTATTATCTCTACCCCTTTGTATTGTCTAAGAGTTGCCCTATGACATAATATGTGGTCTATTTTTGAGAAGGTTCCATGTGCTGCTGAGAAAAAGGTGTAACTACTTGATGTTGGGTGGTATAGTCTACATATGTCAATTAAGTCTAGGTTGTTAATTGTGCTATTGAGTTCTATAGTTTCCTCATTTAACTTTTTTTTGGAAGATCTGTCCAGTGGTGAGAGAGGTGTGTTGAAGTCTCCCATGATTATTGTATGGTGGTCTACTAGACTCTTGAAATTGAAAAGAGTTTGCTTGATGAACACAGCTGCACCATTATTTGGGTCATATATATTTGTGATTGTTATGTCTTGTTGGTGTATGGTTCCCTTGAGCAGTATGAAGTGTCCCTCTTTATCCCTTTTAATTAACTTTGGCTTGAAATCTATTTTATTAGATATGAGTATGGACACTCCTGCTTGTTTCCGCAGTCCATATGAGTGGTATGATTTTTCCCAAACTTTCACCTTCAGTATATGAATATCTTTTTCTATCAGATGTGTCTCCTGTAGGCAGCATATTGTTGGGTCTTGTTTTGTGATCCATTCTACTAGCCTGTGTCTCTTAATTGGAGAGTTTAAGCCATTAACATTTAGGGTTATTACTGAGATCTGGTTTGTTCTTCTAGCCATATATTTTTATTGATGTTACTAAACCTGATTTGTTATTCACTTTGACTACTTTCCCCCCTTTACTGTCCTACCTCCCATTGTTGGTTTTCAATGTTATTGTCCATTTCCTCTTCCTGTAATGTTTTGCAAAGGATTTTTTGAAGAGATGGTTTTCTAGCTGCAAATTCTTTTAACTTTTGTTTATCATGGAATGTTTTAATTTCATCTTCTATCCTGAAGCTTAATTTCGCTGGATACACGATTCTTGGTTGGAACCCCTTTTCTTTCATTGTTTGAAATATGTTATTCAAGGATATTCTAGCTTTCAGAGTCTGTGTTGAGAGATCAGCTTTTATCCTCATTGGTTTGCCCCTAAATGAAATCTGCTTTTTTTTTCTTGCAGCTTTTAAAATTTTCTCCTTATTCTGTATGTTGGTCATCTTCATTATAATGTGTCTAGGTGTGGATCTCTTATGATTTTGCACATTCGGCGTCCTGTAGGCTTCTAGGATTTGAGATTCTGTCTCATTCTTCAAGTCTGGGAAGTTTTCTCGTATTATTTCACTGAATAGACTGTTTATTTCTTTGGTATGGAGCTCTGTGCCTTCTTGTAACCAATGACTCTTAAATTTGGTCTTTTGATATTGTCCCATAATTCTTAGATGTTCTGCTCATGGTTTCTTAGCAGACTTGTTGTGCTGTCTATGTTCTATTCCAGTTGAAATACTTTGTCTTCATTGTCTGATGTCCTCTTTTCTAAGTGATCTACTCTGCTGGTAGTATTCTCAATTGAGTTTTTAAGTTGGTTTATTGTTTCCTGCATTTCTAAGATTTGTATTTGTTTGTTTTTTATTACCTCTATCTCCCTGTGAAATTGATCTTTTACTTCCTGGATTTGTTTGTGAATGTGATCTTTCATTGTCTGATTTTGCTGTCTCATGTCTTCCTTGAGACTCCAGATCATCTGAAGCATATATATCCTGTACTCTTTATCTGACATTCATTCTGTTGCAGTTATTACCTCTTCTAAAGTTGAGTTGACCTGCATTGCTTGTGGTCCTTTCTTTTCTTGTCTTTTCATACTGCTCGCGTTTCTTTCTGCTTGGTGCAACTGTTGTGTTTTTGAAATTTACCCTCTATTTATTTATATTGCTCTTGTATAGTTGGGAAGTCTCCCTCGCAGGGCGGGTAGTGGCTGTGCTCCTCCTCTAATTAGGGTGGTCTGTCTACCACGCTGATCGGTTGCAGGTCAGCCCCCACTGCGGTCACGGGTGACTGTTCTGCTCTGACCCTACTCCAATTGTGGTAGCGTAACTACCACACCCTGGGGTCGTTGGTTTTGATCTGGATGTGGGTGGCGGCTCTGCTGGGTCCCCACTCCAATTTGTGTGACGTGTCTACCACGCTGGCAGGCCTCTAGGCCAGTGGGTCGCAGTTCTGCACAGCCCCCACTCCCAATGGGGGTACCTGACTACCTCTCCAACGGGTCGCTGAGCCTCCCCCGGACCGGGCGGCGACCCTGCTCCCCCCCCCACTCCAACCAGTGTGACGCGACTGCCTCGATGTTACGTGTCCACCACGTTGGCAAGCTACCTGGCCTGTCTTGCCAGTGGGCCGCTGGTCTGCCTGCCCTGCTTGCTCAGATAGCAGCTCTGCACAGCCCCTACTCCAAATGAGGTTACTTGGCTACAGCGCCGCGGGGTCGCTGGTCCTATTCTAGGCGTGGGCGGCTTCTCTCTTAAGCCCCAGCTGCATTTGGGGTGTCATGATACCACACTGGCGGGTCACTTGGCCTGCTCTGGGCGCAGGTGGAAGCTCCACTCTGCCCCCACAGCACCCAGCAGAACCCTGGCTGAGAAGCAGTCACCGGCGGTTCCCTAGCCTTGGGCCAAAGCAGCTTAGGTAGCAAGAACCCTGCCTTTCCGAACCCATGCACTCTCCGCTGGGGAGCTGGCTCCAGCGAGCGACACCCAAGGGTTCCCCAGCCCCAGGCCAAAACTGTTCCAGGAGTCAGAAACCAGTCGCCCCATGGTCAGCGCACTCTCCACTTGGAGCTGGCCTCCACCGGCAGTCTCCGCAGATTCCTCAGACCTGGGCCAGGTTAGCCCGGGGAACCCGAGTCCCGCTCTCAGTGCCCAGCACAAGCCTTACCAGGCACGAGCCTCTGAGAGTATTCTCCACAGGATACCCAGTCCCGATTCTGAGCAAGAAATCTGTCTGCTAGACGCAGGCAAATACCAGCCTGAAATCACCTGTTCCGTATCTGAATGAGCTGAGATCATTAGAACAATGAGATGATTACATCATCTCTCCGAAATGGCGGCTGCTGTCCTCCTCTGTGGTCCGACCATTGACTGGAACCACCGCTTCTCTCCTCTGTCTCAAAGCCAAAACTCAGCACTAAGCACTGCCAATGTACCACTGGCGGGAGCCCCCCGTGTCGCCATTCCCCCGCTCCCGGCACCTTGACGATCCCCAGCGCGCGCCACAGACTCAGCCACGGGGCAATCACCTATCAGGCTATGCGACCCTCCATGTGAAGAAATGGAGCTCCCACAGCCGAACCTCGCACGATGGAAATCTGTCCACTAGATTCTGGAGCGCCTCAATTTCACTGGAAATTCCCAACAAGATAGCCTTCAGCCGTTTCTCATTGTCTTTCTCCGGCTCAGTGACGCGGCGCACTGGGGTGATGCACTCCCTTCGCTGCCATCTTCTGGTCCCGCTGAACCTCTGCTTTCTGTATCAGTCCTTCTGAACCCCAATCTCCAACCTCTGCTCTGTGTAACTGTACTTTTGCACCTTAGTCTCCAAATCTGCTCTCTGCTACAGTCCTTCTGGACCCCAATCTCCAACGTCTACTCTCTGCAACAGTCCTTCTACATCGCAATCTAAAACATCTGCTCTCTACAAAAGTCCTTCTGCACACCAGTCTCCAAACTCTGCTCTCTGTACAATCCTTCTGCACCTCTGTCTCCAACCTCTGCTCTCTGCAACTGTCCTTTTGCACCTCAGTCTCCAACCTCCACTCTCTATAACAGTGCTTCTGCACTTCAGTCTCCAAACTCTGCTCTCTGTAAGATCTTTCTGCAACCCAGTCTCCAAACTCTGCTCTCTGTAACAGTCCTTCATCACCCCAGTCTCCAAACTCTGCTCTCTGTAAGAGGCCTTCTGCACCCCAGTCTCCAAACTCTGCTCTCTGTGTCAGTCCATCTGCACCCCAGTCTCCAACCTCTGCTCTCTGCAACCATCCTTGTGCACCCCAGTCTCATACCTGTGCTCGCTGTAAAGTCCTTGTGTAACCCAGTCTACAACTTCTTCTCTCTGCAACAGTTCCTGTGTAACTCAGTCTGAAATCTCTGCTCTCTGCAATAATCCTTCTGCACCCAGTCTCCAACCTCTGCTCTTAGTAACAGTCCTTCTGTACCTAAGTCTCCAAACTGTGCTCTCTGTAAGACCCTTTGGAAACCCGGTATTCAAACTCTGCTGTCTGTAACAGTCCTTCTGCAACCAGTCTCTAAACTCTGCTCTCTGTAATAGGCCTTCTGTATCCCAGTCTCAAATTCTGCTCTCTTTAAGACGCCTTCAGAACCCCAGTCTTCAACTTCTACTCTCTGCAACGATATTCTTCACTCTAGTCTACAACCTCTGCTCTCTACAACAGTTCTTTTGCACCCCAGTCTCAAACATCTGCTCTCTGGAAGATCTTTCTGCACACCAGTCTCCAACCTCTGCTCGCTGTAACTGTCCTTCTGTACCGGTTTCTCCAACCATTGCCCTCTGTAACGGTCCTTCTGCACCCCAGTCTCCAACATCTGCTTTCTCTATCAGTCCTTCTGCACCCCAGTCTCTAAACTCTGCTCAATGTAACAGTCTTTCTGCACCTCAGTCTCCAAACTCTTCTTTCTACAACAGTCCTTCTGCACCCAAGTCTCCAAATACTGCTCTCTACAACATTCCTTCTGCACCACAGTCTCCAAACTGTGCTTCTGCAATGATCCTTCTGCACCTCATTCTCCCACTTCTGCTCTCTACAAAGATCTTTCTGAACACCAGTCTTCAACCTCTGCTCTCTGCAACAGTTCTTGTGAACTCCAGTCTCCAACATCTTCTCTCTGCAAAAGTTCTTCTGTACCTCAGTCTAAAAACTCTTCTCTCTGAAATAATCCATCTGCACCCCAGTCTCCAAACTCGGCTCTCTGTAACACTTCTTCTGTTCCTCAGTATCCAATCTCTTCTCTATGAAACAGTCCTTCTGCACACAAATTTCAAACATCTGCTCTCTGAAACAGTCTTTTTGCACCCCAGTCTCCAACGTCTGCTCTCTGCAACAGTCCTTCTGTATCTAGTCTCCAACCTCATCTCTCTGTAAGACCCTTCTGAAATCCAGTCTGCAAACTCTGCTCTCTGTAACAGTCCTTCTGCACCCCAGTCTCCCACCTCGGCTCTCTGTAACAGTTCTTCTGTACCGCCGTCTCCAACCTTTGTTCTCTGTAAAGGTCCTTATGCACCCCAGTATCCAACCTCTGCTTTCTGTATCAGTCGTTTTGCACCACCTTCTCCGAACTCTTCCCTCACTAACAGTCCTTCTGCAACTTAGTCTGCAACCTCTGCTCTCTGCAACAGTCCTTCTGCACCCCAGTCCTCATCCTCTACTCTCTGCAACAGTGCTTTTGCACCCCAGTCTCCAACATCTTCTCTCTGCAACAGTCATTCTCCACCCCAGTCTCCAACCTCTGCTCTCTGTCACAGTCCTTCTGTGCTGCATTCTCCAAACTCTGCTTTCGGTAAGGGTACTTCTTCACCCGAGTCTCCAAACTCTCTTTTCTGTATCAGTCTTTCTGCACCCCAGTCTCCAAACTGTGCTCTGTTTAACTGTACTTCTGCACCTTAGTCTCCAACCTCTGCTCTCTGCTACATTCTTTCTGGACCCAAATTTCCAAACTTTACTTGTGCAATAGTCCTTCTATATTGTAGTCTAAAACCTAGGGTCTCTGTAACAGTCCTTCTGAACGCCAATCTCCAACCTCTACTCTCAGCAACAGACTTTCTGAACCCCAGTCTTCAAACTCTGCTCTCTGCAACATTTCTCTTGCACCCCAGTATCAAACCATTGCTCTCTGTAAAAGTCCTTCTGCACCCCAGTTTCCAACATCTGCTCTCTGAAATGATCCTTCTGCACCTCAGTCTCAAACCTTCGCTTTCTGTAACAGTCCATCTGCACCTCAGTCTCCAAACTCTTTTCTCTGTAAGATCTTTATGAAACCCAGTCTCCAATGTCTACTCTCTGTAACAGTCCTTCTGCAACCCAGTCTTTAACCTCTGCTCTCTGCAACAGTCCTTCTGCACCTCAGTCTCCAACATCTGTTTCCTGCAACAGTTCTTCTGTACCTCAGTCTGAAAACTCTGTTCTCTGCAATTATCCATCTGCACCCCAGTCTCCAAATTCTCCTCTCTGTAACAGTCCTTCTGTACCTCAGTCTCCAATCACTGCTCTATGCAACAGTCCTTCTGCACCCAAGTCTTCAACTTCTGCTCTCGGGAAAAGTCCTTCTTCACCCTAGTCTCCATACTCTGCTCGCCTAAACGATCCTTCTGCAACCCAGGATCCAACATCTGTTCCCTACATCAGTCCTTCTGCAACTCAGTCTGCAACCTCTGGTCTCTGCAACAGTCCTTTTTCGCCCCACTCTAGATCTTCTGCTCTCTGCAGCACTTCTTTTGCACCCCAGTCTCCAACATCTGCTTTCTCTAACAGTCATTCTCCACCCCAGTCTCCAATCTCTGCTCTCTGTAACAGTTCTTCTGTACTGCATTCTCCAACCTCTGCTCTCTCTAAGGGAACTTGTGCACCTGAGTCTCGATCCTCTGCTTTCTGTATCAGTCCTTCTGCACCCCAAACCGCAACCTCTGCTCTGTGTAACTGTACTTCTGCACCTCACTCTCCAAGTCTGCTTTCTGCTACAGTCCTTCTGGACCCCAATCTCCAACGTCTACTTTCTGCAACAGTCCTTTTACATCCCAGTCTACAACCTCTGCTCTCTGAAACAGTCCTTCTGCACCCCAGTCTCCAACCTCTGCTCTCTGTAACAATCCTTCTGCACCTCAGTCTCCAACCTCTTCTCTCTGCAACTGTCCTTCTGCACCTCAGTCTCCAACCTCCACTCTCTGTAACAGTGCTTCTGCACTTCAGTCTTCAACCTCTGCTCTCTGTGAGAACCTTCTGCAACCAGGTCTCCAAACTCTGCTCTCTGTAACAGTCCTTCATCACCCCAGTCTCCAAACTCTGCTCTTTGTAACAGGCCTTCTGCACCCCAGTCTCCAAACTCTGCTCTCTGTGTCAGTCCATCTCCACCCCAGTCTCCAACCTCTGCTCTCTCCAACCATCTTTCTTCACCCCAGTCTCTAACCTGTGCGCGCTGTAACAGTCCTTGTGTAACCCAATCTAAAACATCTGCTCTCTGCAACAGTTCTTGTGTACCTCAGTCTGAAATCTCTGCTCTCTGCAATAATCTTTCTGAACAAGTCTCCAACCTCTGCTCTTAGTAACAGTCCTTCTGTACCTCAGTCTCCAAACTCTGCTCTCTGTAAGACCCAGTATTCAAACTCTGCTGTCTGTAACAGTCCTTCTGCACCCAATCTCTAAACTCTGCTCTCTTTAACAGGCCTTCTGTATCCTAGTCTCAAAACTATGCTCTCTGTAAGAGGCCTTCTGCACCCCAGTCTGTAATCACTACTCTCTGTAACATTCGTCCTGCACCACACTCACCAACCACTGCTCTCTGTAAGATCCTTCTTCAACCCAGCCTCAAAACTCTAGTCCCTATAACAGTCCTTCTGCAACCCAGTCTCCAACCTCTGCTCTCTGTAGCAGGCTTTATGCACCCCAGTCTCCAAACTCTGCTCTCTGAAACAGTCCTTCTGCACGCCAGTCTGCAACCTCTGCTCTCTGTATCAGTCCTTCTGCACCCCAGTCTCACACCTCTGCTTTCTGTATCATAATTCTTCACCCCAGTTTCCAGAAATTGCTCTGTATAACAATACTTCTGCATCTCAGTCTCCAAACTCTGCTCTCTGAAACAGTCCTTCTGCACCCCAGTCTCCAACCTCTTCTTTCTGCAACATTCCTTCTGCACCCCAGTCTCCAACCTGTGCCCTCTGTAACAGTCCTTCTGCACCGCAGTCTCCCACCTCTTCTCTCTGTAACAATCTTTCAGCAGCCCAGTCTCCACCTCTACTCTCTTCAACGATTCTTCTGCAACTCAGTCTCCAACTTCTGCTCACTTCAACGATCCTTCTGCACCCCAGACTCCACCTCAGGTCTCTGTAACTGTTTTTGTGCACCTCACTCTCCAACCTCTGCTCTCTGCAACCGTCCTTCTGCACCCCTGTCTCTAACCTCTGCTCTCTGCAACGATCCTTATGCACCCCTGTCTCCAAAGTCTCCTCTCCTTAACACTCCTTCTTCACCCCAGTCTCCAACCTCTGTTCTCTGTAAGGTCCTTCTGCACCCCAGCTTCCAAACTCTGCTCTCTGTATCATTTTTCTCAAACCCAGTCTACAACCTCTGCTTTCCTCAATGGTCCTGCTGCAACCCAGTCTACAACATCTATTCTCTGCAACAGTCCTTCTACTTTCCAGTATCAAACCTCTGCTGTCTGTAACAGTCCTTCTGTACCATTGTCTCCAACCTCTGCTTTCTATAACGGTCCTTCTGCACCCCAGTTTCAAAACTATGCTTTCTGTATAAGTCCTTCTGAACCACGGACTCCAACCTCTGCTTTCTGTTACAGTCCTTCTGCAACTTGTCTCCAACCCCTGAACTCTGCAACCTTACTTCTCCACCCCATTCTCAAACCTCTGCTCTCTTTAACAGTACTTCTGTACTACCATCTCCAAACTCTTCTCTCTGTAACATTCTTTCTGCACCAAAGTCTCCAATCTCTGCTCTCTGCGACAGTTCTTTTGCACCCCAGTCTACAAACTCTGCTCTCAGCAACAGTTCTTCTGAACCCCAGTCTCCAACATCTGCACTCTGAAACAGTTCTTCTATAAACCATTCTCCAACCTCTGCTCTCGGTAACAGTTTTCCTGTATTGCAGTCTCCGAACGATGCTCTCTGCAATGGTTTTTCTGGACCTCAGTCTCCAACCTCTGCTCTCTTTATCAGTCCTTCTGAACCTCAATCTCCAAACTCTGCTCTTTGTAACAGGTATTCTGCACCTCAGTCTCCAAATTCTGCTCTCTTCAAGAGTCCTCTGCACCCAAGTCTCCAACACCTGCACCGGGCAACAGTCCTTCTTCAGCTCATTCTCCCAACTCTGCAATTTGCAACAGTTTTTCTGCACCTCAGTCTCCAACCTCTTCTCTCTGTAACAATCCTTCTGCACCTCTGCTTCCTGCAATGGTTTCTGCACCTCAGTCTCCAAGCTCCACTCTCTGTAACAGTCCTTCTGCACCTCAGTCTTCAACCTCTGCTCTCTGTAAGATCCTTCTGCAACCCAGTCTTCAAACTCTGCCCTCTGTAACACTCGTTCTGCATCCTTTCACCAAACTCTGCTCTCTATAATAGGCATTCTGCACCACAGTCTCCTACCTCTGTTCTCTGTAACAGTCCTTCTGCAACCCAGTTACAAACCTCTGCTCTCTGCAAAGATCCTTCTTCACCCCAGTCTTCAACCTCTGTAATCTCCAACAGTACTTCTGCACCTCAGTCTTAAAACTCGGTTCTCTGCAATGATCCTTCTGCACCCCAGTCTCCAAACTCTGCTCTCTGTAACAGTCTAGTTCCACCTCAGTCTCCAACCTTTGCTCTCAGTAATATCCTTCTGCAACCCTGTCTGCAAACTCTGCTCTCTGTAACAGTCTTGTTCCACCTCAGTCTCCAACCTCTGGTCTCAGTAAGATTCTTCTGCAACCCTGTCTCCAAACTCTGCTCTCTGTAACAGTCTTTCTGCACCCCAGTATCCAACTTCTGTTCTTTGTAACAATTTTTCTGCACCTCAGTTTTCAAACTCTGACCTATGCAATGGTCCTATTGCACCCCAGTCTCTAGCCTCTGCTCTCTGCAACGATCCTTCTGCACCCCAGTCTCCAACATCTGCTCTCTGCAACAGTCCTTGTGTACATCAGTCTGAAAACTCTGATCTCTGCAAGGATCCTTGTGCACCACAGTCTCTAAACTCTGCTTTGTGTAACAGTCCTTCTGCAACTTAGTCTCCAACTTCTGATCTCTGAAACAGTCTTTCTGAACCCCAGTCTCCAACCTCTTCTCTCTGTAAGATCCTTCTACACCCCAGTTTCCAAATCTGCTCTCTGTAACATTCCTTCTCTACTCCAGTCTCCAACCTCTGCTCTCTGCAACGGTCCTTCTGCATGACAGTCTCCATCCTCTGGTCTTGGCAACAGTCCTTCTGCACCCCAGTATCCCAACTCTACTCTTGGTATCATTTCTTCTGCACCTCAGTCTCCAATCTCTGCTTTATGTAAGATCTTTCTGCAACAAAGTCTCGAAACTCTGCTCTCTGTAACAGTCCTTATGCACCCAAGTCTCAAACCTCTGCTCTGTGCAACAGTCTCCTACCTCTGCACTCTGAAAGATCCTTCTGCACCCCAGTCTCCAAACTCTGATCTCTGTAACAGTCCTTCTTCACCCCACTCTTCAACATCTGCTCTCTGTAACAATCTTTCTGCACCTCAGTCTCCAACATTTGCTCTCTGTAATAGTTCTTCTGAACCCCATTCTCCAACCTCTGTTTTCTGCAAGAGTCCTTCAGCATGTCAGTCTCCAACCTCTGCTCCCTGCAAAAATCGTTCTGCACCTCAGTCTCCAACCATTGCTCTCTGTAACATTTCTTTTGCACTTCAGTCTCCAACCTCTGCTCTATGTTAGATACTTTTGCCACACAATCTCCAAACTCTGCTCTCTGTAACAGTCCTTCTGCAACCCAGTCTCCAACCTCTGCTCCGTGCAACAGTTCCTCTGCACCCCAATCTCCAATCTCTGCTCTCTCTAGGATACTTCTGCACCCCAATCTCCAAACTCTGATCTCTGTAACAGTTTTTTCTCACCCCAGTCTCAAACCTCTGCTCCCTGCAACAGTTTTTCTGCACCCCAGTCTTTAACATCTACTCTGTGAAACAGTCCTACTGAATCCCATTCACCCACCTCTGCACTCTGCAACAGTCCTTCTGTACTCTGGTCTCCAAACTGTGCTCTCTGTAACAGTCCTTCTGTACTGCAGTCTCCAAGCTCTGCTCTCTGTAAGGTTCATTCTCGACCCAAGTCTCCAACCTCTGCTTTCTGTATCAGTCCTTCTGCACCCCATTCTCCAAACTCTGCTCTCTGTAACACTCCTTTTCCATCTCAGTCTTTAACATCTGCTCTCTGTAACAGTTCTTCTGCACCCCATTCTCCAACCTCTGCTCTCTGTAACACTCCTTTTCCATCTCAGTCTTTAACATCTGCTCTCTGTAACAGTTCTTCTGCACCCCAGTATCCAAACTCTGCTATCTGCAGCAGTCCTTCTACACTCCAGTCTTAAACCTCTGCTTTGTGTAACAGTCCTTCTGCAACCCAGTTTCCAATATCTGCTCTCTGCAACGATCCTTCTCCATTCCAGTCTCCAACATCTGCTCTCTGCAACCATCTTTCTGCACCCAAGTCTCCAACCTCTGCTCTCTGCAACTATCCTTCTGCACACCAGTCTCTAACCTCTTCTCCCTGCAATAATCCTGCTGCACGCCAGTCGCCAACCTCTGCTCTCTGAAACAATCTTTCTGCACAACAGTCTCCAAACTCTGCTCTATGTAATATTCTTCTGCGACCCAGTTTCCAATCTCTGCTCTCTGCAATGATTCTTCTGCATCCTCGTCTCCAACATCTGCTCTCTGCAACCGTTATTCTGCACCCAAGTCTCCAACCTCTGCTCTCTGCAATAATCGTACTGCACCCCAGTCGCCAACCTTTGCTCTCTCTAACAATCCTTCTGCACGGCAGTCTCCAAACTCTGCTTTCTGTAACAGCCTTTCTGCACCCAGTCTCCAAACTCTGCTCTCTGTAAATCCTTCTGCACCCCAGTCTCCAAACTCTGCTCTCTTTAACAGTCCTTCTGCTTCTCAGTCTTTAACAACTGCTCTCTATAACAGTTTTTCTGCATCTCAGTCTTTAACATCTGCTCTCTATAACAGTTCTTCTGCACCCAGTCTCCAACCTCTGCTCTCTGTAACAGTCCTCCTGTATTGCAGTCTCCAAACTCTGTTGTCTATAATGGTTCTTCTGAACCTCAGACCCAAATATCTGCTTTATGTATCAGTCCTTCTACACCCCAGTCTCCAACCGCTGCTATCTGTAACAGTCCTTCTGCACATCAGTCTCCAAATTCTACTCTCTGCAAAAGTCCTTCTGCACCCATGTCTCCAACACCTGCTCCCTGCAACAGTCCTTCTTCACCCCAGTTTCCAACCTCTGCTATCTGCAACAGTCTTTCTGCACACCAGTCTCCAAACTCTGCTCTCTGTAACAGTCCTTCTGCACCTCCGTCTCTAAATTCTGCTCTCTGCAACAGTCCTTCTGCACCCCAGTCTTCAAACTCTGCTCTCTGTAACAGTCCTTCTGCACGATATTCTTCAACCTCTGCTCTTTGTTACAGTCTTTGTATACCGCAGTCTCCAACCTCTACTCTCTGTAATGGTCCCTCTGCACCCCAATTTCAAAACTTCTGCTTTCTGTAACAGTCCTACTGCACCTCAGTCACCAAAATCTGCTCTCTGTAACCGTCCTTCTGCACCCCAGTCTCCAACAACTGCTCTCTGTAACAGTCGTCCTGCACCTCAGTAACCAACCTCTGCTCTCTGTAAGATCCTTCTGCAACCCATCCTCAAAACTCTGCTCTCTATAACAGTCCTCTTGCAACCCAGTCTTCAAACTCTACTCTCTGTAGCAGGCCTTTTGCACCCCAGTCTCCAAACTCTGCTCTCTGAAATAGTCCTTCTGCACGACAGTTTCCAACCTCTGCTATCTTTAACGGTCCTTCTGCACCCAAGGCTCCCACCTCAGCTTTCTGTATCATAATTCTCCAAACCAATCTCCAACGTCTACTCTGTGTAACAGTCCTTCTTCATCTCAGTCTCCAAACTCTGCTCTCTGCAACAGTCCTTCTGCACCCCAGTCTCCAAACATTGCTTTCTGCAACATTCCTTCTGCACCCCAGGGTTTAACCTGTTCTCTCTGTAACAGTCCTTCTGCACACCAGTCTCCTCCCTCTGCTCTCTGTAACGATCCTTCTGCAGCCCAGTCTCTACCTCTGATATCTGCAATGATTCTTCTGCAACTCTGTCTCCAACTTCTGCTTTCTTCAACGATCCTTCTTCACCTCACTCTTAAAACTATGCTCTCTGTAACAGTTTTTCTGCACCTCAGTCTTTAACCTCTGCTCTCTGCACCCGTCCTTCTGCACCCCAGTCTCCAACCTCTGCTCTCTGCAACGATCCTTCTGCACGATAGTCTCCAACGTCTCCTCTTCTTAACACTCCTTCTGCACCCCAGTCTCCAATCTCTGTTCTCTGTAAGGTCCTTCTTCACCCCAGTTTCAAAACTCTGCTCTTTGTAACATTCCTTCTTCATGCCAGTCTCCAACGTCTGCTTTCTTACATGGTCCTGTTTCAACCCAGTCTCCAACTTCTTTTCTCTGAAACAGTCCTTCTGCTCTCCAGTTTCCAATCTCTGCTCTTAGTAACAGTCCTTCTGTTCCGCAGTCTCCAACTTCTGCACTCTGTAATGGTTCTTCTGCACCCTAGTCTCCAACCTCTGCTTTCTGTATCAGTCCTTCTGCACCACAGTCTCCAAACTCTGCTCTCTGTTACAGTCCTTCTGCGCCTCAGTCTCCAAACTCTGCTTTCTGTAAGATCCTTCTGCAACCAAGTCTCCAAACTCTGCTCTATGTTACAGTCCTTCTGCACACCAGTCTCCAACCTCTGCTCTCTACAACAATCCTTCTTCACCCCAGTCTCCAACCTCTGCTCTCTGCAACAGTCATTCTGAACCCCAGTCTCCAACATCTGCTCTCTGAAACAGTCCTTCTGCACCTCAGTCTGAAAACTCTGCTCTCTGCAACGATCCTTGTGCACCCCAGTCTCTAAACTCTGCTTTCTGTAACAGTCTTTCTGCACCTCAGTCTCCAACTTCTTCTCTCTGCAACAGTTCTTCTGCACAACAGTCTTCAACATCTACTCTCTGAAACAGTTCTTCTACACCCCTGTCCAAATGCAGAAGAATGAGACCTGAACTATCACTCACCCTGCAAAATATCAACTCAAAATGCATTAAAGACCCAGGCACTAGACCAGAATTATGCAGTTTCTAGGAAAAAACAAAGTCAACACTCCAAACTACAGGCAGAGGCAATGACTTTCTCAATAGGATGCCAAAGCTCAGGAGATAACACCAAAAGTTAGCTAATAGGATGGCATCAAATTAAGAAGGTTCTGCACAGCAAAGGAGACAATTAGAATATAAAGAGAGAACCTACAGAAAGGGAGAACATTTTTATGAGGTGCTCTTCTATAAAAGGATGAATATTCAGAATATTAATAAAGAACTCAAAAACTTAACATCAAACCAACAATTATTAAATAACCCAATTATTAAATAACCCAATTACCAAATGGAAACTAAATGAACTAAACAGACATTTCTTAGAATAAAATATGTGAGTGGCCAACAAATATATGGAAAATACTTGCAAGTCAAGACTACCCTGAGGTTTCATCTCACTTCAGTGACAAAGGCAACCACCAAGAATACAAACAGAAATGAGTGTGACAAGGAGGGAATTGGAGAGAAAGGAGCACTCTCACCCTGTTGGTGGGCATGTAAATCAGCACAACCACCACGGAAATCGGGATGGAGGCTCCTCAGGAGTAGTCATGGACCACCCTGCGACCCACCTCTACCTCTGCAGGAATTTATCACAGCGGATCGAAGTCATCATACTATAATGACACATACATGCCCATGAACCAGCCGAGGTGACATCAGTGGAAGAATGGATAAAGAACATCTGGTATATGCACACTGGAATTTCATTCAGCCATAAAAAAGAACGAAATTATGTCATGCTGGAAGATGGATGGATCTTCAGAACATTAAGGGAAATAAGCAACTCAGAAAGTTAAGGGCTGTATGTTTTTCCTCTTTTAAAGCTAGAGGGGGAAAAGGGAGGAAAGTTGGGAAGGGAGTCTCATCGTGAAAGTTGAAGGAAGATCAGTAGAGTCAAGGCACCAGGGGAGGAGGTGAGGAAGAGGAAAATATTGTAATGATATTGGCCAAAGTTCACGGTTATTTTGTGTGCATGTTCAAATATGTGTCAGCAAATCCCACCATTATGGACCACTACAATGCACCAATGAAGTGTGAAAAGAAGAGTTTCACATTACATGGGACAGGCACTATTCTAGGAGGGTGCCCATTTTTTCCCATCTATAAATACCATGATCATTTACCACTGTCAAAAATCTTTACAGATTCAAATGTTCTGATCACTGCTCCACCACATGGCCTCTTCTACTTCAGGGTCCCCTTATTCTCACTGAAATCAGGGAGCTCGTTTCAACGATGCCATCTGTTAATGTCTTCCCTGGCTTCCGAGGACAGTGGCTGCGGGTTTCACAAGGATCTGGTGCTGCCTTCTGAATGCATGTCCACGAGGCCTTGGCGAAGTCTGGTGCTCCAGGCCTTCCTCCAGATCCAGCTGTGAGGCCAGGAAAGGGGTCGCATAACACGCCATCCAACACCTTATTTATTTCTGATCACAATCCTCTTCATTATTCCAGGATCATATTGGTCATTGAACTTAAGCAAACACTGAGTCCAGATTTCAGTCCATCAACCAAAGAGAGTCCAATAGCTACTCCCCGTGGCTCAGGAAAATCCTTGGCCCTAACATTTCTGGTGATTAAGTCCCTGTGACTGCATTCAAGATGATCCAGCAGTATGTCCTGACTTCTTTGGTCTAGAAGACTCAAACAAATTCTCTTATATATTCTTAAGGCTCCTATTAAAAAAATACAGTAAAATATTTACCTTTAATTTTGGTGTGACCCTTATACTCTCCTGGACTTTATTTTATACTCTTACCTGAGGCGTTCTAGGATCAGACCCCAATTAAGAGTCTGGTGTCAATGTGGGATGATGGATGAGCATCTTAAAGACAATTGGGCTGGGGATGTGGCTCAAGCAGTAGTGCGCTTGCCTGGCACGCGTACGGATTGGGTTCGATCCTCAGCACCACATACCAAAAAAGATGTTGTGTCCACCAAGACTAGAAAATGAATATTAAAAATTCTCTCTCTCTCTCTCTCTCTCTCTCTCTCTCTCTCTCTCTCTCTCTCTCCCCTGTGCTCTCCTCTCCTCTCCTTTCTCACTCTCTCTTAAAAAAAAAGACAACTGGCCAGGTAGAGTCATCATAGGGTCTTCAATTTGGGAAAAGAAAGTCTCCTCGGGGGAGGAGGGGCTGCTTCTGACAGCAAAGAGGGTTAATGGAGATTTCAGGGTTCAAGGCTCTGAGATTTGTCTAATTCCACTGGTATTTTGCCATTCTAATTAACAGGGTCTCAATCATTCCCCCATTAATGTACTAATTGACATTAGAGAGACCTGAAGAAATTGTGGATTTATAATTTTCTTTGTACTTCTGCAATTTGGAGAATTGGATTTTTATTCTTATATTAACCTTTATCAGTTTCCATAGAGAAAATATTTCTCATGATCTGAACCTGACTTGAAGGAGGAATATAATGCTCGAACCTATCATTTTCTTTCTGTAAGTCTCCCACTCCAGTCAGTAACAGCAGTCTGTAGTCATGTTGTAATGTTCATTCCCACCCTGAAGGTCGATGGTGTTATTTCAAAGCTCAGTTTTCCATAGACATTTGATTTCAGGCCATGATAACTTAAAGTCTCTGTTGGGTCATTGCACACCAGGAATTATCAGGTATCCTTTCCCATGGGCTGTGACATCATCAACATATTCAATTCCCTCAGGTCAGACATCAAACCTACCTCCTCAGATCTGTTATCTAGAACCATCTCTGATGTAAACCACTATTGTGGTCAGTGCCACCGTGGTCAGGTAGAGATGAAGAACGACTCTTGATGTCTTAGGGTAGAGGAAGTTGACACAGAAAAAAGTTATAAAATAGTTGGGAGATCTTAAAGAAAAAAGAAAAATAGGGCAGGTGACACCACCCTATATATAGAAACCCTAACTTCCCTGGAAAGAGACGCTCATTCCACGCTATTGTGACCCACATTCAGGAACAGCTGTCTAGGAGCCTGCACACACAGCTCCTGGCACCAAGGAGATTAATTCCTGCCTCTACAGGGCTGGTTTGCTGCTACAGCTATGGGATCCAAAAGAACCCACTTTCTTCCTTCTTTTTCTTCCTCTCTGCCTAGTGTTTGGCTGATCCTGACAAAACCTCCTAAAATGGAGGCCTGCAGGCAGGGGAGTGTGGGAAACGAGGTTCTTGTACTTTCTGTCCCTCTGGTGTGGGGAGAACACAGAAGGACAGAGATGGTGCTAAACACCTACACAAGGTGTCCGACACACTTGAACCTGAAAGTGGAAAAAGGGTTTTGTGAAAAGAGAGGAGAGAAAGGAGTCTCAGAGATTTTAAAAGCGGGAGTTGGAGTTGAAGCTCCAGATACAGACTCTCTAACCAGGTGCCTACAAGTCCCTGGGAGGCATCTTTTTTCAGATGATTGTATACTCCAGTTTGAAGATTGGTCTACACTTTGATCATGCAAAGAGATGCACACCCTCCAGCCATCTTCCTCAGGGCACTCTGGACCTCGTTGCTTCTCAGGCTGTGAATGACGGGGCTCAACAGGGGGCTCACCACACAGAAGAGCACAGAGACCAGGGTGTCTGTGTCCATCCTTCTCTGGGCCTGTCATAGTGGAAGTTGGCTTTACCATAGAAAACCAGCACGACAGTGAGGGGGGACTCACAGGTGGAGAAGGCCTTCCTCCTGCCCTGGGAAGAGGGAATCCCCAGGATGGCCGCCATGATGAGTGCGTAGGAGCCTGCAGTGAAGAGGCAGGGGCTCAGGCCCATGGTGGCACTGACCACGTGGAGCACAGACTTGTTGACAGAGGTGTCTGAGCAGGAGAGCTTCAGGAGCAATGGGGTGTCACAGAGCAAGTGGCTGAACTGGTGGGGCCCACACAGAATGAGTGTGATGGCCAGCACTGTGTGTGTGACCAAATTCAACAGCCCACACAGCCAGGACCCAGTCACCAGGCTAACACAGACCTTCACACTCATGATGACTGGGTACTGAGTAGGACGGCAGGTGGCCACACAGCAGTCATACTGGCCACACAGCCAATAAGACGCCTTCTGTGCCAGCACTTGTCACCAAGAAGAAGATCGGGGAAAGGCATTCCTCATAAAAAATGGCCTTCTTCTCCCAGAAGAAGTTCACCAGCAGTACTGGGAGAATGGTGGATGTTTAGCAGATGTCCAAGAAGCTCAAATTGCTGAGGAAAAAGTACATTGGAGTGTGGAGAGCAGGACTGACCCTGGTGGCCACTATTATGAGTATGTTTCCCAGGAGAGTGGTCAGGTAAATGACCAGAAAGAGCAGAAAGAACCAGCCCTGTAGGTTGGAGTAGTTGGAAAATCCCAAGAAGATGAATTCAGTGACAAATGATTGATTGCTCATTTCCAATGCTATCATAGCTACAAAACAGAAAAAAAGAGACCATGATGAAAATGGACTGAGAGCACCCCAAACAGGCTTGTTAATCTGCAGCATCATGGCAAATAATATTGTATACAGAGATGCCTGGACTCTGAAAAGAGACGTATAGTAGTGACTTTAAAGAGAGCATAACTTCTCACAGACTTTTGCATGGGTGCTCTTTCGTAAGAATAAATGGAGTCTTGGTCAAAATGCACGACCAGCTATCAACCTCTATGTCTCATTGAATCTGCAGTATCTCCCTTCTAACACTGTGCTTCACTGTGATGAATTCTTTTTTGTATGTCTGTTATTTCAAGTAATAAGTTTTCATTGTGGAAATATTAGGAAAATGCAGAAAGTTATTCAGAAGAGTAGAACAGGTCACAAAATCAAAGCTCTCTTTGCATTCATCCCAGTCTACCTCTATCTATCTTTAAAATATCCAAAGCAAAATTTCTCAATATTGTTGTACTCTATTTAGTTGTTTGCCTTGTAATCTTAATTTCCTAACATGAAATTAAGTTAATATCTCCCTTTTTATTGAACACAGAAACCTTCCATTCCATTTACTATCATAAATATTGGAATAGAAGCTTTCATACATATGTATCTGTGATCATCTCTGATTATTTCTTAAAAGTAAAATTATAAGTCACATGCTTTTAAATACATTGATCTATTTTTTCCGTAGAAACTTTTATTTGTTTAAGTTTTATAAGATACAAGAAATTTTGACAAATGATATATACTTAGGTATTTTTCTTCTTTTGTATTATAAGATTTACCTAACCAAACATTACATTTCCTGAAAAAAAATGATTGATACAATTACTGATTTTCTATCATGTTACCCATGATAATCTGTGATCCATTGTTTTGAACTAAAATTTCTGTTTCTTTTTCAATCTTAAATGAAAATTATTATAGTAAAACTGTAGGCTCTTGGTCCAGATAGATGTGGATTGAAATCTATCTGTTTTTTACTATATGTTGTTTGTAAAAAAGTCAGCTCATCTCTATTCCTCAGTTTGTTCCTTGCTTAAGATATTAATGATGTCTATTTCACAACTGCTGAAAAAAGTTTTGAGATAATACAAGCTATGTGTCTGGCACATTACTTTTACTCAATGCCTTTTATCAAGTTAGAAAATGTCTATCCATTTTTTTACTAGTAGTTTTTTTTTTGGTGTATGTGTGCTGGGTTTTTAATTCAGAGCCTTATGCATACTAAGCATGCACTCTACCACTGGACTTTGCCCCTAGTTTCATTTAGTTATAGTTTTTATCATAAATAGATATTGAATTTTCTTATTTTCTCTGCATCTATTGAAATGATATATATTTTTTCCTATTTAGTCTGTTACTATGGAAATTCAGTTGATTGAATTTTTGAATACTGAACCAGCTTTGCATTCTGGGATTGATCTCAATTGACTGTAATGTTATCCTTATTCTATATGGCTGAGTTGAGTTAGTTAATATTGTTCCCTGCTTGCTTTTGTGTATTCTATTTTCGCTGTTCTCCAGAGATAATCTATTTCTTGAAGAATTCTCAGCTGTATTCTATTGTTATTTTCAGTCAATGCATGTTAGTGGACTAGTAGGAAACAGAGAAGGGATTTCTGATGTTTCCAGGAAGCCCTGCCTTAGGTACTGTAAACTCAGTCACAGGGATATGTTTTTCACAGTGACCCACTTTCTAGCAATATGGCTGAGCCTAGTTCTTATTCCTTCCGACGTTAGACATTTTGGCTTGTTCCTTTCCATAGCTGCAAAGGTTTTCCGTTGAGTGTCCTAATGTAACAGTTTCTGCTACTCTTGCCCCTGAAGATTACAGCTTTTGTTCTATGCAAAAAATCAGGAAATGGGTCTGGGATTTGTTTTGGCTACTGTTGCTGCTCTTTGTCCCTCCACCTATCCAAGAAATGATACAGTTAAAGACACTTTCTCAGAATACTTCCCTATCTTCCTGGGAGCATTTGGTGGAATCCATGGAGAAAAAGAAAAAAATACAAACATCTTATGTCTATAGCCCTCTTGGTCTTTATGCTCTTAAACCAGTCTATACTTAGTCTTTAGCAATCCATTAACCATTTTTTATTTGAGTTTATTTTATAAATAAACTCCTATGTATCCAGTGGGTTCTCTCATAGTTAAAAAAATGCCTGGATTATTTTGGTTGCTTATCTCTCCCCAGACTTCGGTTAGTTGTTTGCCTTATATTCTTCATCCCTAATAAAGTCAAGGAAAGTCATTAATTTGCATTTTCTTCTGCTCTTTTTGGTTATTATAATGATGAAAACAACATGCTTTCTAGCTATTTCGATAGATACTCAAGGTGAAATTTGAAGTCTATACACTTACTTTTCAAAAATATTTAGTAATTTCTAATTTAGTTAAATATGTAGTTATTCTATTCAAAACAATCCCATTCCTGGCATATTTCCAAGAAAATTAATGCGCAGTTCACAAAAATTCTTGTTAAAAATTCATAATAACTCAAACCAATATTATGCCTTCAGCAGAAGGACAGAATACAAATCACGGTTTATTATGCAGTGGAATAATTCAGTTACTTTAGAAACACAAATACTGGAACATTAATAACATTGACCAATCTAAAAAAAATTTTCTAGGTGAAAGAAGCCAGATACAAATATATACTGTATGTTATCTTTAAATAAAGTTCAAAAATTAGCAAAACAGCGATAATGGTCAAGTAATAATGGTGGTCTTTTTTTTTTTTTTTTTTGGAGCTCAGGGGTGATATCAGTTGAAGCATGAAGGAATTATCTAAAGTGATGGAAATGTTTTGTATCCTGATTTTTGGTAGTTTATATATATGTAAAATATTATAAACCTGTACACTTTAGATCTGTGCATTCTTTAGTACAAATTATAGTTCAATTTTTAAAAATAGCCTTATTTTTATTTATTTATTTATTTATTTATTTATTTATTTATTTATTTATTTATTGTTGGTCGTTCAAAACCTTACACAGTTCTTAATACATCATATTTCACAGTTTGATTCAAGCGGGTTATGAACTCCCAACTTTACCCCGTATACAGATTGCTGTGTCACATCAGTTACCCTTCCATTGATTTACATATTGCCTTTCTAGTGTCTGTTGTATTCTGCTGCCTTTCCTATCCTCTACTATCCCCCATCCCCTCCCCTCCCCTCCCCTCTTCTCTCTCTACCCCCTCTACTGTAATTCATTCCTCCCCCTTGTATTATTTTTCACTTTCCCCTCAATTCCTCTTGTATGTAATTTTGTATAACCCTGAGGGTCTCATTCCATTTCCATGCAATTTCCCTTCTCTCTCCCTTTCCCTCCCACCTCTCAACCCTGTTTAATGATGGTCTTCTTGTCGTGCTTTTCTTCCCTAATCTGTTCTTAATTACTCTTCTTATATCAAAGAAGACATTTGACATTTGTTTTTTAGGGCTTGGCTAGCTTCACTTAGCATAATCTGCTCTAATGCCATCCATTTCCCTCCAAATTCTATGATTTTGTCATTTCTTAATGCAGAGTAATACTCCATTGTGTATAAATGCCACATTTTTTTTATCCATTCGTCTATTGAAGGGCATCTAGGTTGGTTCCACAGTCTTGCTATTGTGAATTGTGCTGCTATGAACATCGATGTAGCAGTGTCTCTGTAGCATGCTCTTTTTAGGTCTTTAGGGAATAGACCGAGAAGGGGGATAGCTGGGTCAAATGGTGGTTCCATTCCCAGCTTTCCAAGAAATCTCCATACTGCTTTCCAAATTGGCTGCACCAATTTGCAGTCCCACCAACAATGTACAAGTGTACCCTTTTCCCCACATCCTCGCCAGCACTTATTGTTGTTTGACTTCGTAACTGCTGCCAATCTTACTGGAGTGAGATGGTATCTTAGGGTGGTTTTGATTTGCATTTCTCTGACTGCTAGAGATGGTGAGCATTTTTTCATGTACTTGTTGATTGATTGTATGTCCTCCTCAGAGAAGTGTCTGTTCAAGTCCTTGGCCCATTTGTTGATGGGATTATTTGTTATCTTATTGTCTAATTTTCTGAGTTCTTTATATACTCTGGATATTAGGGCTCTATCTGAAGTTTGAGGAGTAAAGATTTCTTCCCATGATGTAGGCTCCCTATTTACCTCTCTTATTGTTTCTTTTGCTGAGAAAAAACTTTTTAGTTTGAGTAAGTCCCATTTGTTGATTCTAGATGTTAACTCTTGTGCTATGGGTGTCCTATTGAGGAATTTGTAGCCCGCCCCCACAGCATGTAGGTCGTAGCCAACTTTCTCTTCTATCAGATGCTGTGTCTCTGATTTGATATCAAGCTCCTTGATCCATTTTGAGTTAACTTTTGTGCATGGCTAGAGAAAGGGATTCAGTTTCATTTTGTTGCATATGGATTTCCAGCTTTCCCAGCACCATTTGTTGAAGATGGTATCCTTCCTCCATTGCATGCTTTTAGCCCCTTTATCAAATATAAGAAAGTTGTAGTTGTGTGGGTTGGTTTCTGTGTCCTCTATGCTGTACCATTGGTCCACCCGCCTGTTTTGGTTCCAGTACCATGCTGTTTTTGTTACTATTGCTCTGTAGTATAGTTTGAAATCTGGAATCGCTATACCACCTGATTCACACTTCCCGCTTAGTATTGTTTTTGCTATTCTGGGTCTTTTATTCTTCCATATGAATTTCATGATTGCATTCTCTATTTCTACAAAAAATGCCGTTGGGATTTTGATTGGCATTCCATTAAACCTATAGAGGACTTTTGGTAATATCGCCATTTTGATGATGTTAGTTCTGCCTATCCATGAACAGGGTATATTTTTCCATCTTCTAAGGTCTTCTTCAATTTCTCTCCTTAGGATTCTGTAGTTTTCATTGTATAAGTCTTTCACCTCTTTTGTTAGGTTGATTCCCAAGTATTTTATTCTTTTTGAGGATATTGTGAACGGAGTAGTTTTCCTTGTGTCCATTTCAGAGAATTTGTGGCTGATATACAGGAATGCCTTTGATTTATGTGTGTTGATTTTATAACCTTCCACTTTGCTGAATTCATTTATTAGCTCTAACAGTTTCTTTGTAGACCCTATTGGGTCTGCTAGGTATAGAATCATGTCATCTGCAAATAGTGATAATTTAAGTTCTTCTTTTCCTATTTTTATGCCTTTAATTTCTTTCGTCTGTCTAATTGCTCTGGCCAGTGTTTCGAGAACTATGTTGAACAGAAGTGGTGAGAGAGGGCATCCCTGTCTTGTTCCAGATTTTAGAGGGAATGCCTTCAATTTTTCTCCATTCAGAATGATGCTAGCCTGAGGCTTAGCATAAATTGCTTTTACAATGTTGAGGTATGTTCCTGTTATTTCTAGTTTTTGGAGAGTTTTGAACATAAACGGATGCTGTACTTTGTCGAATGCTTTTTCTGCATCTATCGAGATGATCATATGTTTCTTATTTTTAAGTCTATTGATGTGGTGAATAACATTTATTGATTTCCGTATATTGAACCAGCCTTGCATACCAGGGATGAATCCTACTTGATAATGGTGCACAATTTTTTTGATGTTTTTGTATCCGATTTGCCAGAATTTTATTGAGGATTTTTGCATCTAGGTTCAGTAAAGATATTGGTCTGTAGTTTTCTTTCTTTGAAGTGTCTTTGTCTGGTTTCGGAATCAGGGTGATGTTGGCCTCGTAGAATGAATTTGGAAGTTCTCCCTTTTTTCTATTTTCTGAAATAGCTTCAAAAGTATTGGTATTAGTTCCTCTTTAAAGGTTTTGTAAAACTCTGCTGTATACACATCCAGTCCCGGGCTTTTCTTAGATGGTAATCTTTTGATGGTTTCTTCTATTTCCTTAATTGATATTGGTCTGTTTAGGTTGTCTATATCCTCATGACTCAATCTGGGCAGATTATATGACTTAAAAAATTTATCGATGCCTTCACTATCTTCTATTTTATTGGAGTATAAGGATTCAAAATAGTTTCTGATTATATTCTGTATTTCTGAAGTGTCTGTCGTGATCTTGCCTTTTTCATCGCTTATGCTAGTAATTCGAGTTCTCTCTCTTCTTCTCTTCGCTAGCATGGCTAAGGGTCTGTCAATTTTATTTATCTTTTCAAAGAACCAACTATTCGTTTTGTCAATTTTTTCAATTGTTTCTTTTGTTTTGATTTCATTCATTTCAGCTCTGATTTTAATTATTTCTTGCCTTCTACTTCTTTTGCTGTTGTTTTGCTCTTCTTTTTCTAGAATTTTGAGATGAAGTATGAGATCATTTATTTGTTGGTTTTTTTCTTTTTTAAAGGAATGAACTCCAAGCAATGAATTTTCCTCTTAGAACTGCTTTCAATGTGTCCCATAGATTCTGATATGTTGTGTCTGTGTTTTCATTAAACTCTAAGAATTTTTTAATTTCCTCCTTGATGTCTTCTAAAACCCATTGATCATTCAGTAACCTATTGTTCATTCTCCAAGTGATGCATGATTTTTCCTTGCTTCTTTTATCGTTGATTTTTAGTTTCATTCCATTATGATCAGTTAAGATGCATGGTATTATCTCTGCTCCTTTATATTGTCTAAGAGTTGCCCTGTGACATAATATATGATCTATTTTTGAGAAGGATCCATGTGCTGCTGAGAAAAAAGTGTAGCTGCTTGATGTTGGGTGGTATATTCTATATATGTCAATTAAGTCTAGGTTGTTAATTGTGTTATTGAGTTCTATAGTTTCCTTATTCGACTTTTTTTTGGAAGATCTGTCCAGTGGTGAGAGAGGTGTGTTGAAGTCTCCCATTATTATTGTATGGTGGTCTATTAGACTCTTGAACTTGAGAAGAGTTTGCTTGATGAACCAAGCAGCACCGTTGTTTGGGGCATATATATTTATGATTGTTATGTCTTGTTGGTGTATGGTTCCCTTGAGCAGTATGTAGTGTCCTTCTTTATCCCTTTTGATTAACTTTGGTTTGAAATCTATTTTATTTGATATGAGTATGGACACTCCTGCTTGCTTCCGCAGTCTATATGAGTGATATGATTTTTCCCAACCTTTCACCTTCAGTCTATGTATATCCTTTCCTATCAAATGCGTCTCCTGTAGGCAGCATATTGTTGGGTCTTGTTTTGTGATCCATTCAACTAGCCTGTGTCTCTTAATTGGTGAGTTTAAGCCATTAACATTTAGGGTTATTATTGAGATATGGTTTGTTCTTCAATCCATATTTGTTTATTAATGCTGCTAAACCTGATTTGTTTTTCTTTTTGATTATTTTCCCCCCTTTACTGTCCTACCTCCCACTGTTGGTTTTCATTATTGTTTTCCATTTCCTCTTCCTGTAGTGTTTTGCAAAGGATTTTTTGAAGAGATGGTTTTCTAGCTGCAAATTCTTTTAACTTTTGTTTATCATGGAATGTTTTAATTTCATCTTCCATCCTGAAGCTTAATTTCGCCGGATACACGATTCTTGGTTAGAACCCATTTTCTTTTAGCGTTTGAAATATGTTATTCCAGGATCTTCTAGCTTTTAGAGTCTGTGATGAGAGATCAGCTGTTATCCTGATTTGTTTACCCCTAAATGTAATCTGCTTCCTTTCTCTTGTACCTTTTAAAATTCTCTCCTTATTCTGTATGTTGGACATCTTCATTATAATGTGTCTAGGTGTGGATCTCTTATGATTTTGCAGATTTGGCGTCCTGTAGGCTTCTAGGATTTGGTGTTCTGTCTCATTCTTCAAGTCTGGGAAGTTTTCTCGTATTATTTCACTGAATAAATTGTCTATTCATTTGGTTTGTAGCTCTGTGCCTTCTTGTATCCCAATGACTCTTAAGTTTGGTCTTTTGATATTATCCCATATTTCTTGGATGTTCTGCTTATGGTTTCTTACCAGACTTGCTGAGCTGTCTATGTTCTTTTCAAGTTGAAATACTCTGTCTTCATTGTCTGATGTTCTATCTTTTAAGTGATCCACTCTGCTGGTAGTATTCTCAATTGAGTTTTTAAGTTGGTTTATTGCTTCCTGCATTTCTAGGATTTCTATTTGTTTGTTTTATATTTCCTCCATCTCCCTGTGAAATTGATCTTTTACTTCCTGGATTTGTTTATGTAGTTCCTTGTCAATGTGATCTTTGATTGTCTGATTTTGCTGTCTCATGTCTTCCTTGAGACTCCAGATCATCTGAACCATGTATATCCTGACCTATCTGTCTGACATTCCATCTGTTGCAGCTATTACCTCTTCTAGAGTTGAGTTGACCTGCATTGCCTCTGGTCCTTTCTTTCCTTGTCTTTTCATACTGCTGACGTTTCTTTCTGCTTGGTGAAAGTGTTGTGTTTTTGAAATTTTCCCTCTATTTATTTATATTGCTCTTGTATAGTTGAAAAGTCTCCCTTGCAGGACAGGTGGTGGCTGTGATCCTCCACCAATTGGTGCGATCTATCTACCACGCTGGCGGGATCTAGGTCTGCTCTGCTGGCCGGTCGAAGGTCCTTCTACCCAGCAGGCACAAGGGGCACCTCTGTCTCTCCGCAGGTTGCTGGGCCTAACCTCCCGATGGGTCCCCGGTAGGCCTACCTTGCAGGCACTGGGGGTGGGGCCGGCTCTGGCCCGCAACAAGCCGCTGGGCCTGATCTGCCAGTGGTCACAGTCCCGCCTACCTTGCAGGCACTGGGTGAGGGGACGGGCCTGCCCCACAGAAGGCCTCTGGTGGGTCGCAGGACCGCATTCCCTGCAGGCGTGTGTGTCAGCTCTGTCTCTCCGCAGGTTTCTGGGCCTGACCTGCCCGTGATCTGTGCATTATTTGAGTACAAATTATAGTTCAATTTTTTAAAATAGCCTTATTTTAAAAATAAGTAATTAATGGGGAAGAGTGATACCTGACTGTAATCCCAGGTACTTGGGAGAATAAGGCAGGAGGATGATGAATTTGATATTCTTCAAGGCCCCCGCCCCAAATAATTGAAAAGGCTGGGGATATAGCTTCATGGTAGAGTGCCACTGGGTTCAATCCCCAGTAGTGCAGTAAGTAAGTAAGTAAGTAAGTAAGTAAGTAAGTAAGTAAATTGATAAATAGAAGTGAAAGCATTTTTTCAAGATAATTTTTAACTAAGGATTGGTTGGAACAACATCTAAATATTTTTTTAGGTCTCTAAGAGGTTAAGTATTTTCTCCCATTTTTTTGCATTTCTCTAGTTCTTTTTTTTACCACAGTGGTAGTTCAGGACATATCATATTTTACAAGTGACATCAGTTGTTTCCTGATCACGATCTGTTTGAAACAGTGAATGTGATTGGTGGTTGCATTCGGTCTGTATCACAGATACAAAGCCTTGCTCACCATGATGGATGGGCGTGTGCATATGTGTGTGTGTGTGTGTGTGTGTGTGTGTGTGTGTGTGTGTTATTGGTCTTGGGATTGGTCTTGACTGAGAACACTGTCTTATAGTTAGTGGGATGGCAAGTTGGCATCTCAGGCAAAATTGATGGCAGAAATCTCAAAGAATATAGCAGGAATCTGCCATCTAAGGCTCAGCAAGCTCAGAACACTTGGTTATCCTAATTGCTATAAATGGAAGACCCTCACTATTGAGCTTCTCTGAGAGCTGCTTCACACTAGGGCGGGAGGAGGGAGCCCATTTCCATAGAGATGTACCCTGTTTCTATGGAGACTCCAGCTAGGCTTTAAGGGGCTGGTGGGATAGTACCAGTGGATGTTGCCAAGCCCTGGGTCATTCTGAGGAGCCTGCTACTTCAGGGGAGGTGGCAGGGTATCAGCCTATGGGGCCGGGACAAGGCTCTGTGAAGCTCTGTCAGGCCTGATTTCTAAGCAAGGTACTTGGCAATAGAAACCTCGGAAAACGTCCCACCCCCCACCATGCCATGGGCCACCAGAAAGCCCAGGTGTGTCTCTGGAAGCCAGGCTTGGGTATGAGCATAAACATCAATGATTGCAGAGTATTAAGAATAGAGGACCATAAATCTCTTTCAGGTGAGTGCAGACTGAAAACAGGGACATCTGGAGGGAGATAGACTGGGTTATAGAAAATCATCAGATCTCTAGGTCTAGAACAAGCAGAGAGACCCACTCATGGAATTATGCGTGTGAGTCCAAAGAGCAGGGGTCGATAACTGTGAAACCTGGTTCCCCAGGTTTTAGACACACCTGTTTAGTTCAAAAGAGTGTTCTGAGTGCTAAAACAAGATCAAAATGAAGTGGTCTGTATCTAAAGACGTGCTGTGTTGAAGGTGGGAGAAAATCTCTGAAGCCCTCATGGAGAAGGATATGGAGAACTTTAAAGTCCTAGTTGAAGAGGACACGGTAAAGACAACAAATCAGTTTGGGCAGGCTGGCTAGCTGGTGGGATCACTCAGAAAAACAGGAATATGTGAGGAATAGCAGATGTAGAGGAGGCTTTGGTGGATTTGATTTGAGTAATGTTGAATGTGAGTTATCTGTGGGATAATTACGTGGAAATGCCCTTCACAGACAGCCTAGAACTGCAGGTGTGGATTTGGGAGTCATTGTCTTGAAGGCAACTGTTACAGCAAAGTGTGAATATGAAATTCCCCAGGAGAATAGAGAAAGTAGAGAAGGAAATAGAGAAAGTAGGGATTCTTGTGATACTTGGTGTTCACGAAAATTGTAGTAAAAGTTTATCCAGAAATGACTAAAAACACCACACTATCTAGTTCAGTTGTAGGTATTGCTTTCTCTAAATAACCTCCCTAAACAAGAGGTTACCTTATTAGCATTGATGTACAATAAATCAACTTTGAAATGGAGCTGGAAGCTAAATGTACTTGACATTTCTTACGTTCTCTGTTTTCTCAATCAACTACCTGGATGAACTTCAAGTCATTTAGAAATCAGTGACATGTACTTTCTTTTAACTCCCCATATCAAAAAGATCAATATGACAATCTCTTTTATAGGTAGATATCTAGATGTTTTCAGAAAAAGAAATAAAATTCTATATAGAAGGCACTTCCAACAAATTTTACTATGAGAAAATGGTACATGGTCTGTGGATGTGTAAAAGGGAAAACTAAATGTAAATGTTCAGGGATTTAAAAATACAATCTCTGAAGTTGTGCATACTGCTATTGTAAAGGTCTTAAATATAAAGGTCGGTTCAGGAGGGACAATTTCATGGGGCATTAAAACAATCTCCCAATGTATGTTTATATAATTTTATCTACATATAAGTTTTTCCTTGGTTCTACTGGCTAATTTCTTGTAGGTAACGGGTGTGGGGTAGGGTTAAGATGATACCCAAACAATTTTCCTTATCCTCTATGCTCTTTATTAATGTAAGTCATTAGATTGAATCATCATCATGGTCACCATTAGAATCCATTATTAACAATCATAACTCATGAATGACACTTTGTGACACAATATGTACTTGCTCCTTAGAATTTATATAATGCAGCATAGGAATTAGATCTACTTAATAGTAAACCCTCTTCACTGCAATAAAAAAACATAATCATCATAATCATCTAGGGCATATTTCATAGAAAAATAATTTGAGTGTGAGTCTTCTTAGATTGCTTCAATACACATAAATGTCTGACGTTATAAACCTCGTTTAATGTAGTTTAAAAGTGGCATGGTTTCTGTAAAAATTACATTGAATTTCGGACAATCCATTCTATCAAAACAGTGAATTTCTTTGAAAAGATGAATTTTTACATACCCGAATCCAATCAGGATTTTTCAAATTGAGTAACGAATAGAGACACACATTAGATAAAAATACCTAACACTATGTAATGGAGGGGTAAGACAAGATAATACAAATGGAAGAAATGATTTACAGTAGAAGGGGTAGAGAGAAAAGGGGAGGGGAGGGGAGGGGAGGGGGGATAGTAGAAAATAGGACTGACAGCAGAATACATAAGACACTAGAAAGGCAATATGTGAATCAATGGAAGGGTAACTGATGTGATACAGCAATCTGTATACGGGGTAAAGTTGGGAGTTCATAACCCGCTTGAATCAAACTGTGAAATATGATGTATTAAGAACTGTGTAAGGTTTTGAACGACCAACAATAAAAAAAAAAAAAATACCTAACACTTATTAAATGCCTATAAGACTTTTACATGCATTAACTTATTTGGTTTACACAACAACCTAAAAGATAACCTATTATCCCCATTTTACAGAAAAAAGAATTGAAATTAATGCACAATATATTAATGCAAGTAGGGAAACATCAATGAATGCCTTTAATTTGCATAATGTACATTAATTTGTACATTTAATATGTATTAACAATTATGATTTAAGAAATAAAAAAGAAATTGACTCAGAAAATTTATCATGTAATAACTATTATTTGTAGTGATACTTTGTTACCTGATGATAATACCATACATTAGTAAACTGTCTTATTATCTTCAATGCCCAGACATTCTTGTCTTTGGTTCTAATAATTCATTGCACATGATTAATAGGCCAACACAGCTTTCATTAAAATTCCAAATCTCAGGGCCTTAATAAGCTTAAAGTATTTAAATTTCAATAGAAAGTGGGTGCTTCAGTTAAGCACAACTAATTTTAAAATCTAAATATAAACAAAATAAAATAAATAAGTCTAGAGTCTTAAAAGAAGAACTTTTTTTTTTTGCTTTGGCAATAAATGAAATGTTTTGCTTACTAACATTAGGGATTCATTTCCTCAAACGAAAAAAAAAATGGGCATGACTAAAACGAGGAAGAATGGTGTGATCATGAAAACCCTTATGCACATCAGGGAAACAATGATTCCTATTTGATCTCAATAGCACAAGCAATGATTAAAATTTTTAAATCCAATTTTCATGTTGCCCAGTAAATTGCTTAAAACACACACACACACACACACACACACACACACACACACACTCAGTACAAGTTTAATTTATTCAGAAAAATATCTGAATGATTTCAGGTGCTTGTGGCAATGTGAATTTATTACTGTGAAATCTATGTGCTATCTGGCCTGGCCCAGAGTTGTCCTAATATCCTTCCATGTGGTGTGGGTGCTTGGAGCCGAGGGAAAGATCAGAGGTCATTGTGCAGAACAGTTGGCCTCAGTCAGTGAGTTCCAAGTGTTCCCAGTGATGCTGGTCCAAAGACACACAATGGAGGAGGCTGGGCTCTTTCACCTAACATGCAGGGATGCCCTTATCCCTAACTGGTAGGTTTAAAATCTTTACAAATTCACCAGGAAAGAGCCTCCCTCCTGTCTTGGAGATTCAGCACTCAATTCAGCATTTAACATCTCTTTCATTTCTGTTTCTTTGGGGCCAGGGTGTAGGGGTGCAGTTACCGGAGATTGAACTCAGGGGCTTGACCACTGAGACACATCCCCAGCCCTATTTTATATTTTATTTAGAGACAGGGTCTCACTGAGTTTCTTGGAGCCTTGTTTTTGCTGAGGCTGTCTTTTAACTCACTATCCTCCTGCCTCAGCCTCCTGAGCTGCTGGGTTACAGGCGTGCACCACTGTGCCAGCTTTTTCAGTTCTTTTTATTTCACCTGTGCTTCTTCTAGCATTAAAAAGGAAAGGGAAGACAAATTATTACCTCTTATGATATGTCAGAGCCTTCTAGTTATAAAATTATTCAAAATAAAAAATTCTTTTTTCCATTTAGGATTTTAAAATTTCTTTTCTTTTTAGTGGTTAGTTTCAATTCAAACCAATTTTGTTCCTATACAGGGTCTAATTTAGTCCTAAGCCAGATCTACTAAGAAACACAAAGAGGATAAGATCTGATCCCTGTCCTGCTGCGCCCCTCCCCTGACTCAGGCAATGGCAAGGCCCTACTGAGGTGGATGGCCCAAGGTGTCCATCCTCTGGAGGAGCGCAGTATGTTTCTGGGAATGGGCTGATTTGTTTTTGTATTCCTTTAATAAGTATTGTTTTGATTTCTCATATGACCATTAAGTATAAAGGAAAAATCATGACTTTCCCAATTAATGCAACTAATTCTAAAGCATAGATCTGTTTGCTCTAAATGCAATGATTCAGCTGTGGAGTGTAAATTGTTAATGTCTAAAGAAAAACTCCCTGTATTCCTGTCAAGGAAGTTTTTGAGAAATTAAATTAAAATCTAGAGAAGGAAAATTAATGTTAAGAAGATACATTAGTGCTTAGTACTGGGCAACTTGTTCTTGTTTCTGTGCACAATGGTTTGTTCTCTTACTTTTGTTTGATTACAAGTAATAAATCAACTACTTGCAGTAACCATGGCACCGGTTCCAGTCAGTAAGTCAAGAAAGAATAGTCAAGGTATAGGCCAATAGTTTGGGACATTTGTAATTATTATTAAAATTTAACTAAGCAGAAACAGCTCAAAGCAAAACTCGAACTGAAAGTACAAATGCTTGCTTATGCTTAAGCCAAGATACATTCTTCTATTCTAATTGTAGCTACGTAATATTTTGTTTTGTTTGAATAATGATTCCTGTTTTGTAACCACAAAGTACTGTAAGCCTGCCAAAATAAAATGTATATATGATCAACTTCACAAGTAAATATTGGGATCAACACCTTCACTTTGGTGTCTGTGTTGTTTCTCCACCCCCTCTTTCGCTGACTCCTCACCATCCATTCGTCTCCTGAGACCCCATGTTGGAGCTGGTCTCTGACACTGTCATTCAACAAACATACAATCTAATGGGAAGATGAAATCAATATGTGCAGGAAACTTGGTAACAATTCTATGTAATCTACAAATTATCATTATTTTCTCTTAGTGTTTCCTTGGGCAGCTCTGGGAATGGAGCACTTAATACTTGTCAAAGCCCCTCATTCCATCTTGAATATGCGCTCCTCCAGGTCCTACCTGGGCTTCTCAATTGTGTGCTAAACACTAGGGCAACACCTTGTGTAAATGTGCACTCAGTAAAGGTTTGAAGAATGAAGAAGGTCTGTCAAGTACATCCATGGAGCAGAGTTTTTAAAAGATTCTTTAAAGACGGTACTGTGTGGGACCTAAAGGATCTAACAGAGACTTGACAGAGGCGAGAGGACATTTCTGTTCAGTGGTTCTGGTGGAGATATCTTGCTGAGAAAAATAAAGCCTTTTATTTTTCTCAGCAAGATATCTGAGCATAAGTGAGGCAGCATAGCCCAGCGGCTTCTGAGGAACTCAGTGTCTCCTGTCTCCTAAACATATCCCTTAGGGAGACCATCGGCTCAGTTCCCACAGAACAAGCAGCTCTGCATCTTTCTTTCTCAATCAGTCATCTCAAAGACAGGTGACCGAGAATGAAGTCACTTATGAGTGACCCCAAAATATAATATTTCTAAAGGAGGGGGGTTTTGTATGAAGTAGATTACTCACAAGCTTCAGGGAGTTATTACAGTTAATAAATTGCTTGCAACTCCCATCCCCAAGCATCCATGTGTTGTAAGATTAAAATGAAAACCCCTAGTTAGTGAATGAATACGTTTCTAAACATAACTTCTTTTACAATAATGATTTTTATTTAAACAGATATTTTGGTAGGTCTATTGTTATGCTATATTGTATCATACTGGGAATGTGTTCCTATACTTTCTCCCTAAAAATTATTCCTTTCTGTCCTGCTCATCAAAAGCAGAGGATTAACACTTAGCATTATCTATTGTTTACCATAAGTAATTTTCCACACACATCATCTCACTTAAGGAATTTAGGCATCCCAGGGTTTCTGGTCATGTTTTGGTTTTTTTCAAGTACTGGAGGCATCATGCCAAATCCCTCAGGTTTTGTGATAACCTCTGAGGTTATTTCTACTCTGGCAATACAAGTAGTTTTGTGGAAACTTAGACACACATAGAAAAGGTGCTACGATAGGTCATTACATAAATTCCATCAAAATGGTAATTAAAATATGTACAATATTCTGAAATATGTTTTTAAGGTGTAGGTAAATTCTGATTCTGGGATAGTGTTTTTGAAAATTGTGATGGTACATAAACTATATACCAGCAACTCTCACAGAGAGGCGTAGATTTTTGGTTTTGGTGTGGCCCTTGCTGCTCTCCATACTAGGACCTGGGCTGCAAAGAAAGCTCTTGCTAAAACTGGCTGTTTGTCTCCATTCACCACAAAACGGACCTGTTATTCTGAAAGTTGCCTGTCGCATATCTGTGGCCTTCTGAAGGAGTCAAAATCCTCTGATCTCTCACAATTCATTTTCTTGTGATGGACATTTATAGAGGTCTGGGGCCGACCTGTTGGGAATATGCATCGAGCCTTTCCTCTGCAGCTGCTCTGGGACTCCTCAGTGTGCAAACACAACTCAAGGGCAACTGCTTGAGTTCAACTGCAACAATGGAGAGCAGTTAATTCGCTGTTGGATTTATTAATGTCTTGGCAATCACCTGTTCCAGCATGCAGCGAGAAGATCAGCGTCCTCTCTCTCCTGGGATGTGGGTGAGCGAAGTTCAGAGTGAGATTTCTGCTAAGAAGTTGTGGGTGGCTGAAACCTCAAGACTGCCTTTCCTTCCCGCTAGGGAGAGAAGGGGTCAGGGAGTATGTACACTTATTGGGATGGATTTCCCAAGGCATATGAAGTTTTTCCTTCATGTTACATACTTTGCCAGATGGACTGATTTCAGAAGCCACAATATTAAAAGCATCCCCACTATCTTCAGCTGATCCACTGCTGCTAAGGGCTTATCCTTACCAAACCCTGTATGACTTTGTGCCCCTTAATTTTTATGATCCTGATGATACTCATGACCTGGTGAATAAATTGTTTGCTATGGAGTTTAAAAGTAGGGGGAAAAAAAGAGTCATCAAACAGCTCTTTCGGGGCACAGATAGAGAAAAGACAACAAGCATGAAAGTCTTGTAGTATTTTACTGCACAAAAATAAAAATAAAAATATTAGATAAAGAGGTAAGTCTCTATAACTTAAAATTTCCCATAATACAATGGGGTTTTCCTCATGCTTAGAAGAGACACATTAACAGTACTCCTATAAGATCTTAGAATGATTAGCCATCAGGGAAAGGCAAAGCTAAATCACATTTGATGAAGCACTTAACACATTCCAGGATCTTCACAATAAAAGGAATGATAATGATGTGTTGTTAAGAAAATGAGGAAATCAGAAGCTTTATTCACCACTCTTAATAATAAGGTAAGCTGTTCCACTGGTCTGAAAATGATCTGGAACTTCTTCAGAAAGTTAAATATGGAGTTAACGATCCACCTCTTCCACTCTTACTTACAAACTCAAGATAATAAAAAAGTTGTCCACCAATGATTTGTACATGAATGTTCATATAATTTTCATATTATATATAATGTTCATATTATATATACAAATCTTATCCATATTAGTCAAAAGTGAAAAAGACCAGGCAGGTCTGTAATATAGCTACTCAAGGAGCTGAGGCAGGAGGATCACAAATTCAGGGACAACCTGGGCAAATTTGCAAGACCCTGTCTCAAAACAAAATTTTTAAAAGGGTTGGGCATTGGCTTAGTGGTAGAACATTGTTTTGTGTGCAGGAGGCTCCGGGTTCAATCTGCAGTACGACACCCACAAAGACACAAAGTAAAAATTACTATCCATTGGGAAATGAACAAAGAAATGTGGCATTTTCATAAGGTGGAAATCACTCACAATAAGGAGGAATAAACTAAAATACTTATACAAGCTACAATATAACTGAAAATTGCAAACATCCTAAGTGAAAAGAGTCAGATCCAAAAGGCGTATACGGTATTACTTCATTAAAAATATCCACAGAAACTCGAGTGTATACAAGGGTCTTTCCACATGTGAAGGAGAAACACAGAAATGGTGTTTATTTAAAACTTAGAATCAAGATCCATTAGGAAAATGCAAGTCAAAGTCACATTGCACATAGCACTTCACATTCACTAGTGTTGGCTAGAGCTGCAATATTGGGGGAATGGAGATTGATTGCTTTGGGTATAGGCTTTTTTTGGAGAGAAAAGTAATAAAAATATTCTGATATATCTGTGGATTAGAGAACCCAGGTTAGGTCACAATGTGTCACATACTTAGCACAGTGTGTTTCCCCTGGTTGGAGGGGCACCACAGTGGTCATGAGACACTGTGTATAGAGAGAGCGCTCTGGTAATTGCGGCTGAAGAGTTCACATATTTCTACATCTAAGACATTTCCTAGAATGAAACCATCATCTAGTTCTAATCTCACTATACAGTCTGTCTCCCAGCAAACTTCCTCAGGGCACTCTGAACCTCATTGCTTCTCAGGCTGTTAATGATGGGCTTCAACATGGGAGTCACCATACAGAAGAGCACAGAGACCAGGATGTCCGTGTCCAGCCTTCTCTGGGCCTGTCATAGTGGAAGTTTGCTGTTCCATAGAAGACCAATACGACAGTGACTGGGAACGCACAGTGGAGAAGGCCTTTCTTCTGCCCTGGGAAGAGAGAATCCACAGGATGGCCGCCATGATGAGTGTGTAGGAGCCTGCAGTGAAGAGGCAGGGTCTCAGGCCCATGGTAGCACTGACCATGTGGAGCGCAGATTCATTGACAGAGGTGTCTGAGCAGGAGAGCTTCAGGAGCAATGGGGTGTCACAGAGAAAGTGGCTGATCTGGTGGGGCCCACACAGAGTGAGTGTGATGGCCAGCACCGTGTGTGTGACCAAATTAACCAGCCCGCACAGCGAGGACCCAGTCACCAGGCTAACACAGACTTTCACACTCATAATGACTGGGTAATGAGGAGGATGGCAGGTGGCCACACAGCAGTCATGCTGGCCACACAGCCAGTAAGATGCCTCTGTGCCAGCACTTGTCACCAAGAAGAAGATCTGGGAAAGGCAGCCCTCATAAGAAATGGCCTTCTTCTCCCAGAAGAAGTTCACCAGCAGTACTGGGAGGGTGGTTGATGTGTAGCAGACGTCCAAGAAGCTCAAATTGCTGTGGAAAAAGTACATTGGAGTGTGGAGAGCAGGACTGACCCTGGGGGCCACTATTATGAGCATGTTCCCCAGGAGAGTGGTCAGATAAATGACCAGAAAGAGCAGGAAAAACCAGCCCTGTAGGTTGGAGTGCCTGGAAAATCTCAAGAAGGTTAATTCAGTAACAAATGATTGATTGCTCATTTCCAATGACATCATAGCTAAAAAACAGAGAAAAAGAGACCATGATGGAAATGGACTGAGAGCACCCCAAAGAGGCTTGTTAATCTGCAGCAACATGGCAAATAATATCAAATGAAAAGGAGCCTGAAGACTGATAACCTGTGGGACTGGTCTCAGGGAATGAGACCCATGGAGCCGCATACATTTTTCAGGGTGATGGTGGGTGAGAGTAACCAGAGAATTGCTAGAAGCCAACAGAAAGCCATTTGACCTCATCATGGTGTGAAGTCATTTCTCACTGTCTCAGTAATCTCTGTCTCCTGTTGTCCTTTTATGTAAACATAGGATTTTTTGAGAAGTTCATTTTCATTGCAAATGTTAAGAAAAACATTTACAAAGCAGAGTCATCATCTGCAGAAGCAGTTGGTGTTGCCTTCAGTGTTTTCCAATGTAGAGTTTTCTCATTTTACATCAATCTTGATCTCTGTGTTCAGGAAGGCAGAAGTTAACTATTCCTGTACAATGCTGAAATTATCAGGGCAGAGCAAAATAGAGGAAAGAAGTTTATGAAGTGGGGTTGGACTTGCTATCTTAAGTATACAGAGAAGATCAGTGGAGTAGAAGGAGAATGAGAGGGGGGAGAGGTTTGGGAAGGGAGGAAATGTGAAAAGACTTTACGCAGATCATGTTATGTGCACATGGAAGTCTAAAACAGGGACTGCACCTGTATGTATATTTAGAAAGCACCAGTCAGAAATTAACTGATAAATGACCCAAAGAAAGATCAGTAGAGAAAGGAGAATGGGGTCAGGAAGGGGAGGGAGATAGGGGGTGGGGACTGAATGGAGCAAATAAGATTCCATGCACGTAGGATCTTTTCCAAATCAACCCAACATCTATGTATAACTATTATGCTCTAATAAAAAAATTAAGAAGATGACATGATCCTATCAGCAAAGAGTGAGATTTGAATTCTTCTTGACCTATTTGTATACCTTTAATTTCTTTCTTTTTTCCAATGGCTCTGGCAATTTCAAGGATAAAGTTGAATAGAAGTGGTGAAATAGGGGGCACCCTGTCTGCTTCCAGTTTTTAGAGTGAAAGCTTTCAACCTTTCTACACTTAGAATAATGTTGCCTTGTGTTTAGCATAGATAGCTTTTAAAATGCTTTTACAAAGTTCTTTCTGTCCCTAGTGTTTCTACTGTTTTGACAGGTAGGGGTGCTATATTTTGTTAAATGCTTTTTCTGCATCTATTGAGATGATCAATAAACTTACACTTAAATAAACTTAATCTCTCCCCTTTGGCTAAAAATTCAGGTCATCTCCAGTCCAATAAATATTTTAATGAACATTTTCCTACATAAACATATGTGACCATTTCGAATTATCTCTTCAGAATAAAATTTAAATCTGACATAAAAGAATTTGTTGTGCAGTTTCTATTTAAAACTAGCTCATGGGAGAAATTGTATTAAGTGAAATAAGCCAGACACATAAAGAGAAATAGCAGTTTTTCCCTTCTTTGTGGAAGCTAAAAAGTTGATCTCAGAGAAGTAGGGAGTAGAGCGGTGGTTATTGGATCCTGGGAGAGAATCACAAAAATCATTGTGAGTCCGATTTCTCAAAGACGCATATGACGGACTGGCTTAAACATGCCCTCTGAGTGTGGTCTTTAAAAAAAAAATAAGAGTGGACTTCTAACAGGGTCCTCAGAAAATCTCTCTTCTCTCCTCAGTGGGCAAGAGGAGGTCCATGGTTCTGGCTGCCTAGGAGCTAGCTGTGGAGTGCAAATGGGCAGGACCAGAACAGCTAAAGAATCTCAATAATCACTAGTATACCACATTCTAGGTGAGGGCAGGCTGTAAACAGGCCATCCAGAAGGAAAGGGCTTGAGCTCTGAAAATGACAGAATCTGTGGATTTAGGAAACAGTTGTGGGTTCAGTCCACTCATAACACCTACTACCTGGGTCAGTCCAAGGTTGCCACAGTTACCACAGGCCTGACCAAAACAACCCGGAGGGGGAGATGCACTCTGGCCTCCTGGCTTGGAGGTTTGGTCTGGGGCCAGCTGACCCATTGCTGCTGGCCTGAGATGAGGTGGGACGCCAAGGTGGAAGGGGGGAAGCGTCCCTAGCTCATGGCAGCAAGAATGTTGGGGCAGGGGAGGGGACAGAATAAGACAGTTCGCAGGGGACAAGATGTGATTCCCCAGGGCCTGTCCCCAGCAACACTCCACCTGCCCACATTCCTCTCAGTACAGTGGGCCTGTCAGATAATTAACCCACAAAATGGATGGATCCACAGATTAGGTCACAAGTCTCACAGTCTAATCATTTCACCTCTGAACACTGCTACTGTGGCTGACCCTGAGCTTTGTGGGGGATATCTTATTTCTAAGCCATAATAGTCTCTACAGTCCATGTGCTTTGGTTAGAATACCTTCATGTAGTCAGGGAGAGTAATCAGGTGCCAAAACAAGATTAAAAAGAAATATCTGGTAACCGAAGATGTGACATTTGGAGCTTGGGGAAAAGCTCTGAAGAGGAGCCCTGGGTGGAGCACTTTAAGTCCTGGTGACGAGGACACAAGAGGGCACCTGGGTCTGTGGGGTAGCTGAGTGGCAGTGGGATCACTCATTAAAACATAAAAAAAATGAGAAGGAGCTTGTCTGGGGAGAGGAAAGGAGGAAAGGAGGTTGGGCCTGGAGTCTGGGTACCTGCGGAATCTCCCCAAGGAGATTTCAGGAGGCAGCGAACAGGTTCCCAGGAGATAGGCCTGGGAGTCATGGCTTAGAGTGACTGTGGAAGTCACAGTTACTCACAAAGCCAAAAGAGAGCAGGGTGAGAAGAGAGGGCCTGATGGACTGTGCGGAAGAGAAGGTGTCCAGAAGGAGGCTCACCAGCTATCAGCAATCATTCTGCATCACAGTGTAAAAGCTCTGCTCTCTTTACCAGGCCTTCTGCACCCCAGTCTAAAACCTCTGCTCTCTATAACAGTTTTTCTGCACCCCAGTCTACAACCACTGCTCGCTGCAACAATCCTTCTTCACCCCAGTCTCCAAGTTCTGCTCTCTGAAACACTCTTTCTGCACCTCAGTCTCGAACATCTGCTCTCTGCAACAGTCATTCTGCACCTCAGTCTGAAAACTCTGCTCTCTGAAACAATCATTCTGCACCCCAGTCTCCAACTTCTGCTCTCTGTAACAGTCCTTCTACACCTCAGTCTCCAAACTCTGCTCTCTATAATGTCCTTCTGCATACCAGTCTCCAAACTGAGATATCTGTAACAGGCCTTCTGCACCCCAGTCTCAAACCTCTGCTCCCTGCAAGAAAACTTCTGTACCCCAGTCTCCAAGTTCTGCTCTCTGAAATTGTACTTCTGCACCCCACTCTCGAACATCTCCTCTCTGCAACAGTCTGTCTGCACCTAAGTCTGAAAACTCTGCTCTCTACAAAAATCATTCTGCAACCCAGTCTCCAAATTCTGCTCTCTGTAACAGTCCTTCTGCACCTCAGTCACCAAACTCTGCTCTCTATAATATCGTTCTGCACACCAGTCTCCAAACTGTGATATCTGTAACAGGCCTTCTGAACCCCAGTGTCCAACCTCTGCTTCCTGCATGAATCCTTCTGCACCCCAGTCTCCAAGTTCTGCTCTCTGAAAGAGTCCTTCTGCAACACACTCTCGAACATCTGCTCTCTGCTACAGTCCTTCTGCACATAAGTCTGAAAACTCTGCTCTCTGCAACAATCATTCTGCAACCAAGTCTCCAAACTCTGCTCTCTGTAACAGTCCTTCTGCACCTCAGTCTCCAAACTCTGCTCTCTATAATATCCTTTTGCACACCAGTCTACAAACTGTCATATCTGTAACAGTCCTTCTGCACCCCAGTCTCCAACCTCTGCTCTCTGTAACAGGCCTTCAGCACCCCAGTCTCCAAACTCTGCTCTCTGTAACACGCCTTCTTCACCCCAGTCTAAAACCTCTTCTCTCTGAAACGATAATTCTGCATCTCAGTCTTCAACCTCTGCTCTCTGCAACAGTCCTTCTGCACCTCATTCTCCAAACTCTGCTCTCTGTAAGATACTTCTGCACCTCATTTTCCAACCTCTGCTCTCTGCAACGATCCTTCGGCACCCCAGTCTCCATCCTCTGCTGTCTGTAAGAATCCTTTTGCACCCCAGGCTCCAACTTCTCCTCTTTGTAAAAGTCCTTCTGCACCTCAGTCTCCAAGTTCTGCAATCTGTAACAGTCCTTCTGCACCCCAGTCTCAAACTTCTGCACTCAGAAATGATCTTTCTGCACCTCAGTCTCCAACCTCTGGTCTCTTTAATAGTCCTTTTACACCCCAGTCTCCAACATCTGCTCTCTGCAACGATCCATCTTCTCCACAAGCTCCAAGCTCTGCTCTGTGCAACGGTCCTTCTGCACCCCAGTTTTCAACCTCTGCTCTCTGTAACAGTCTTTCTGCACCTCATTCTCCAAACTCTGATCTTTGCAACAGTCCTTCTGCACTCCAGTCTCAAATCTCTGCTCCCGGTAACAGTTCATATTCACAAAATCTAAAAATTCTGGTCTCTGTAACACTCATTCTGCTCCTCAGTCTCCACACTCTGATGTCTGTTACAATCCTTCTGGACCTCAGTCTCAAACCTCTGCTGTCTTTATCAGTTCTCCTGCACCTCCGTTTCCAAATTTGTTCTCTGCAATAGTCCTTCTGCACGCCAGTTCTAACCTCTACTCTCTGCAAAATTTCTTCTGCTCCCCAGTCTCCGAACTGTGCTTTCTGTGACATTGTTCTTGACCCCAGTCTTCAACCTCTGCTCTCGGTAAAGATCCTTCTGCACCTCAGTCTTTAAACTCTGATCTCTGCAACGATCTTTCTGCACCTCAGGTTCCAACATCTGCTCTCTGCAACGATAATTCTGCACCCCAGTTCCCAACCTCTGCTCTCTGTAACAGTACTTCTGCACCTCAATCGCCAACCTCTCCTCTCTGTACCAATCCTTCTGCACCTCAGTCTCCAACCTCTGCTCTCTGTAACAGGCCTTCTACACCCCAGTCTCCAACCTCTGCTCTCTGTAACAGTCCTTCTGCACCCGAGACTCCAATATCTACTTTCCATATCAGTTATTCTGAACCCCAGTCTCCAACATCTGCTCTCCATAAAAGTCCTTCTGGACCTTAGTCTCCAACTTCTGCTCTCTGCAACAGTTTTTCTGCACCCCATTCTCCAAGCTCTTCTCTCTGCAAAATTCCTTCTACACCCCAGTCTCCAAACTCTGCTCTCTGCAATGATCCTACTGCACCCCAGTCTCAAACCTCTGCTCTCCGCTACAGTCCTTCTTCACCCCAGTCTCAAACCTCTTATCTCTGCAACCTTTTTTCTCCACCCCAGTCTCCAACCAGTGCTCTCTGCAAATGTCCTGGTGCACCCCAGTCTCTAATCTCTGCTCACTTTAGCGATCCTTATGCATCTAAGTCTCCAACCTCTGCTCTCTGCAACAGTCCTTCTGCACCCCAGTCTCCAAGCTCTGCTCTCTGTAACAGTCCTTGTGCACATCAGTGTCCAAACTCTGCTCTCTGTAAAAATTCTTCTTCACCTCAGTCTCCAAACTCTGTTCTCTGTAGCAGGCCTTCTGCACTCCAGTCTTCAATCTCTGTTCTCTGTAACGATCTTACTGCACCTCAGTCTCCAAACTCTGCTCTCTGTAACAGACCTTCTTCACCCCATTCTCCAAATTCTGCTCTCTGTAACAGTTATTCTGGACACCAATCTACAAACTCTGCTCTCTGTAACGCTCCTTCTGCACCCCAGTCTCCATCCTCTGCTCTCTGTAACACTTCTTCTGCACCCCAGTCTCCAACCGCTCCTCTCTGTAACAGTCCTACTTCACCTCAGTCACCAAACTTTGCTCTCTGTAATGAGCCTTCAGCACCTCAGTCTCAAACAGCTGCTCTCTGTAACAGGCCTTCTGAAGCCCATTCTCCAACCTATGCTTTCTGTATCAGTTCTTTTGCAAACCAGTATCCTACCTCTGCTTCCTGTAACAATTCTACTGCACCTGAGTCTCCAACCTCTGCTCTCTGAAACGGTCCGTCTGGACCCCAGTCTCCAAACTCTGTTCTCTGCATCAGTCCTTCTACACCCCAGTATCCAACCGCTGCTCTCTGTAACAGTCCTTCTGTACCACAGTCTCAAAACTCTGTTCTCTGTAACGCTCCTTCTGCACCCCAGTCTCCAACCTCATCTCTCTGCAGCAGTCCTTCTGCACCCCAGCTTCCAACCTCTGCTGCCTGCAAAAGTCCTTCTAAACCCCAGTCTCAAAACTCTGCTATCTGCAAAAGTCTTTAATCACCCCAGTTTCCAACCTCTGGTCTCTGCAACAATCATTCTGTACCTCAGTCTCCAACCTCTAGTCTCTGTAACAGTCCTTCTGCATCTCAGTCTTTAAACTCTGCTCTCTGCAACAGTCCTTAAGCACCGCTGTCTCAAATTCTGGTCCCTGCAACAGTCGTTCTACACCCCAGACTCAAACCTCTGCTATCTACAACAGTCCTTCTGCACCTTAGTCTCCAACCTCTGCTCTCTGCAACAAACCTTCTGCACCCCAGTCTCCAACATCTGCTCTCTGCAACAGTCCTTCTGCACCTCAGTCTGAAAACTCTGCTCTCTTCAACGATCCTTCTTCACCTCAGTTCCCAAACTCTGATCTCTGCAATGGTCCTTCTGAACCCCAGTATTCAACCTCTGCTCTCTGTAACAATCTTTCTGCACCTCAGTCTCCAACATCTGCTCTCTGAAAAAGTTCTTCTGCACCCCAGTCTCTAACATCTGCTCTCTGCAACAGTCCTTCTGCACCTCAGTCTCTAACCTCTACTCTGTAACAGTCATTCTGCACCTCAGTCTCCAACATTTGCTCTTTGTAAGATTCTTCTGTAACCCAGTATCCACACTCTGTCCTCTGTAACAATCCTTCTGAATCCTTGCTCAAAACTCTGTTCTCTGTAACAGTCCTTCTAAACACCAGTCTCAATACTCTGCTTTCCACAAAGATCCTTCTGCACGCCAGTGTCCTTCCTCTGCTCTCTGCAACAGTCCTTCTCCACCCTAGTCTCCAAACTCTGCTCTCTGTAACAGTCCTCATGTAGTGCACTCTCAAAAATCTGCTCTATGTAAAAGTCCTTTTGCACCCAAGTTTCCAGTCTCTGCTCTCTGTAACACTCCTTCTGCACCTCAGTCTCCAAACTCTGCTCTCTGCAACAGTCCTTCTGCACCT